>NW_008825076.1:5644570-5656483 GCF_000699105.1 Pygoscelis adeliae
CCTATTAAACTGTCTTTATCTCAACCCACGAGTTTTCTCACTTTTACCCTTCCGATTCTCTCCCCCATCCCACCAGGTGGGAGTGAGCGAGCGGCTGTGTGGTGCTTAGTTGCCAACTGAGATTAAACCACGACTCTGTCCTATAAATTCAGTGTTTCTGGTATACCTAGCTTTTCACATGGAGTCTTGACAATAAGAAAAAAGACTGCTCAGCAAGTCAGCTATATTCACATGCTTTTTAGTTGCTTAGTATCATAATGGAGACAATACTAGCGTAGATCAAAATGCCTAGTGCCTATGAAGATAGGCATGTTCAGTAACCAGCACTGCAACTGTTACTGTAACCAGAGTTTGAGTGGTTACAGCTAGCTTGGTAGGGAATGGACTTTGAGTGATTGTTACCTTTAAAGAGAAGGCACATTTTCCCTCTTTCTACTGTCAATGTAAATGAATAAAGTATGCTACCTATTATTGTGCAGAAAAAAAATAATGGAAGGAATGAAAAGCTAGTAAAAATTCCTGAACTTGCAACACACTTGCAATTTGGAATTTGTAGGAGAGGTAAAATGTACATGTGATTCAAAAGATCCCTAAAATGTTCACCCATAATTAATAGTGCTCTGACAAGCACACAAAGAATAAACAACACGATACAAACCAAAGAGTACCATGTCCATTCATAATAGGGTTCAATGTGTCAAGAGAAGGTTTTGTTTTGAAATGGATGGTCTTAGTGGATGTCTTCTCACATAAAGCACGTATAAGTGCTTTGGAATCATCCAGTTTATTAACTAGCTTGAATCCTGGAGAGTATATAATTTCCATTGCTGCATTTCAAGGGCATTTCCCTTAGCACAAATTTTACCTTAGAGTGTTTTGTAAGATAATCTTAAAAAAAAAACAACCCAGAATTTTTAAAAGAAAAATACCTATCAGAAAACTTGAAAGAAAAACATAGAAAGGAAGGAAAGAACTCATTCAATTTAGGGTATTTTCAAGTATTTCCATCCTTTCCTACTTGTCAGGTGACTTGAGCTGCAACATTAAAAACTCTGGCAGAAGAGAGCTGTGCAAGAAAAATGTTGCCTTTCTCATTATTGCTAGTACCCTGTGGACCGCACCTCACAAGCATGAAGAACCTCATCCAGAGGTACTGTCTGGTACTGTCACCATAGTCAATGACAAAAAAGCCACATCACTCTTGAAAATGAAATTTGTCTGCAATAGTAGCAAAGAAGAACAGAGTGCCAAGCATATTTTTGTTTTGCTAAATTAAAGGACGTTCTATCATTTCAGCTAGAACCCATAAGTCACTCATACCAAGGGATATCAGTAACACGTTTTCTTCCGAAGAAAGAACACAATGAACCGATTAATCAAACCTTAAAACCGTGAAGAAAATTATTACAGCCATTTGTTAAAACACAAAAGGGCATTAAGAAAACAAACAGTTCTAGTGATAATTGCTATGGTTAATGCAATGATATTTTCAGTGTCCTAGGTTTACAGAAAATTGACACCTTTCTGGGACTCGAGTGCTTCTGAAGAAAGAAGTTTCTTAGCACTCTTCTGTGATTCACTAAAAATGAAGAGACTCATTCTGTTTATAGCTACATGAATCAGGATAAGACTATTGAAATAAGAGTGTTTGATTCTGCACTGGCTCAAGTCTTTTTATAACTGTGTGAGGGCATTTTGAAACCCTCCTATTTATGTACTTACTTTACATGATAGATAGCAAAAGTAGTGTTAAGCACACCTAACTTCAACCAGAAGTTATGAATTTATTTGAAGCTGGCTGACTAAGCTGTCATTGTAAAATGAAACAGGCACCTCTCCAAAGGGTGGTGAGTCCTATAATCGTTGATAGCCTAGAGCAAGTGGAATGTACTGATAGTTCGCTTCATCTACATATCTCATCTTTAGACACGTAAAACTAGGCAATGTAAACTGTACAAAATACCAGGAAATGGAGAAGCAATCTCAACAAATAAGTTTACTTAAAAATATGTCTCAATAATTTAACAGTCTCAAACAGGTCTGTGGCATCAAGACTGGAGTACTACAGAGATGGAAGAAAGCAGACAAGACAGCTGTAGAACCATAAGGCTCCAACTCCCTCATGTGATTAGAGTTCACATTTTACCAGGAAGTGCAGGTGGAGCATCTGCATTGACTTCAAATAGATTTTTCCGAAGTGCAAACACATGTAACTGTA
This sequence comes from Pygoscelis adeliae, assembly GCF_000699105.1. Taxonomy (NCBI): domain Eukaryota; kingdom Metazoa; phylum Chordata; class Aves; order Sphenisciformes; family Spheniscidae; genus Pygoscelis; species Pygoscelis adeliae. The sequence continues at coordinate 5,646,789 of NW_008825076.1, forward strand.
CATTTTTGGTATTGTTCTTTTAATCATAATCATCTAATAACATTGGCAAGGCAAAGTTCATAGACAGAGGTACTGTCTCTCATTGGACCAATTAGTAAATCCTATTGTGTTACCTGTGTAGCTATCTTTGATTCCGCACGTGACTATGCAGTCATTTCTGATGCATAGCTGTATGACTAGACCTTTTCCTCCAGCAAAAAAAGCTCTAGAGCATTTGCAATAGTTTTGCTGCCCTTTTCATTGTCATTTTAAAGTTTTTCAGTATGTTGGACAGAAAATCTGTACTAATTTCATTAACAATGAGAGTTGTTCCTCTTTATATCTTCTTCTTTCTCCATAGTAGTAAGGTAAAGCTGAAATGAACCAATAAGTATGGTGGTGTTAAAGCAAGTACTGGACAGTTTGCAGCCCACTGCAGATTAGTTTCATTTTATCACAACATTTTTATTTAGAAACAGAATGAGGAGCCCTCCCATATCTGAGCAAGCGCTTATCTGTAGCATTAGTGCAACCAGCTGGATAGCTTACGTAAGTGCTGATCTGGCCCTTGGACAATACTTCCCTTAGAAGAGGGACTTTCTTAGAGAGATATCTGCAGAAGCAGATAGAAGCAGAAGTATAATGAGCCTGTAATTTAGTCTACTCCTATGCGCTACTGAGACATTTAACCAATAGTCTTCAGGATCTTTACACAGGTAGTTACATCATTGGTTTCAGTAGAAAGTCCAGGTGAGTGCTAAGGATTCCACTCTAAAATAAAGAAATTCAAATTAAGGCCCTCATTCCAAACAGTTAAAAGAGTCAAGCATCTGCATGCCTGCTTGAATGAACAGTACAAGTGACTAAATGAGATTGCTAAATCTGAAGTTATAAATGAGCAGAACCTTTGCAAGAATAGAATTATAGAATCATAGAATAGATTGGGTTGGAAGGGACCTCTAAAGGTCATCTAGTCCAACCCCCCTGCCGTGGGCAGGGACATCTTCAACTAGATCAGGTTGCTCAGAGCCCCATCCAACCTCACCTGGAATGTTTCCAGGGATGGGGCATCCACCACCTCTCTGGGCAACCTGTAACTAACAAAAAAAGTAAAATTATCTAATTGGAAATGCAACACTTTAAATTACAAAGGACAAAACACTAGTGGTTATTGGTCTCCTTATTTATATGGTATTTATTTAGAGCAATTAATTAACAGAACCCTGAGATCACAGATAATGCTGCCTGGGTAGAATTTCTGTTTCCACACCGTACACACGTGAAATTCAAAGTGAAAGGCTTAAAAGCCTAATGCAGTGAAGACAGAAAATATTAAACTTTTCAAATCCTCATTTCTCTGGCCTTTTCCTCACCCCAGTCTCCTATCACTTTTTTTTCCTTAAAAGACATTATGTGTTAGGAGAGCAAAGCAGCCTGGGGAGGTGATATTTTACCATCTTCCGTGCCATTAATGCAGTTAAAAAATCCTCAGACTGGAAAAATCAGACAGATGCATCTTCCAGGTTCACATGTGCCAACTCCATCTGTTAAATCATTAAAACACAGGCTTGGCAGATTCTGGAGAAAAACACATTTGTTTTCACTATAAAGAGGAAGAGTAAACTTTCTGTCTGTTCTTATAATTGCCCCCTCCCCCATAATTACTTTAATGTGAAAGCCTGCATGAGTGGGTACTATTTAACATGCTACTGAAAAAGGTTTTCATTGAATTGGGATAGAGATGTGTTAACTTATATGTCATAACCTGGGTTAGTCAAAGATCTATTAAACCAACATTTATAGCTACATTAAGATGCTTCATCATTTGCCTTTTTATTGCATATATCTTGTTCCAGCACCTAGTTAAACACTCATTTTCCTTACAGGAAAGAACCTGTTCAGGTTATGTTTAAAGGTGCAGTTTACATAAGGAGCAGCAAATCTGATCAAAGCAAGCTGCCAAACCTTGAATAAAGTAACTGGTAACAATAAACCTTTTTCCAAATTTGTAAAGGAAAAAAAAAACACTTTTTACTTTCAGGATAAATAAAAGCAGCAAAATCCTAACCTAAATTCAATATTAACATCCTATATTTTCCCAATATCAATACTAAACTGATTTATGCTTTTCTACTACAGTCACTATACAACCATGCTTCACTATGGCAACATTACCTATAGAGCATACGTCTAAATATTGAGCCTTTTGAATGCAACTAATATGTCTAGGTTCATTGTATTTTGTACGTATGACAGTGTAAATATTTTAAATCACATGACCTCCCACAGCTACTATTAAAAAAAACAGGTTGCTGCTGAATGCATTTGTTTCTCTTTGTATTCTACAGAGGAACAGAATTTCATTCTCCAGGCAGCGCTTTGTATTCTATTGAGGAACTGAATTTCATTCTCCAGGCAGGGGCTCATCCTAAGAGCCTTCCAGATATTAATATCAAGAATAACTATTCTTTACTGAAAGAGTAGTTAAACATTGGAACAGGCTGCCCAGGGAAGTGGTTGAGTCACCATCCCTGGAAGTATTTAAAAGACGGGTAGATGAGGCGCTTAGGGACATGGTTTAGTGGGCATGGTGTTGTTGGGTTGATGGTTGGACTCGATGATCTTGGAGGTCTCTTCCAACCTTTAATGATTCTATGATTCTATGATTCTATGAAAGAGAAGCATCTTTCACAGCACATCATTCCATAGATGATCACAGACCAGTCTACAGTTTTTATCAGCAGTAAGGTACAGAGCTAACAATAATTGCTAAAATTACCCTCTACTTTGCACAATGCAGAAACACAACAGCATTTTTTGAGATGTATATGGCCATTTCGCGTAGCTAGAAAGAGTCTTTTCGTTTCCTTGAGTCATGATAAAACCATCATGCTTTTGGAGGAAACATCTTCCCACAAGACTAAACTTTTTCTAGACAGTAAGGCTTAAAAGCACATAGTGAAGAAGTTATAATTATTATTTCTGTGAGCATCTATCTCCTTCCTACAAGTATCCATCCATATATTAGAAGCAGTAGGATCCCTTCAAGCTTAGTAGTAGAGAGATTTAGACATAGCTGTAGTGGTTAGAGGGGAAAACAGAAGATTTCAGGAAGCTGACCTTGCAGAGCTACTAAAGTTGTGGCTAGCTGTGGGAAAATGACTTGGACATTTTTACCATAAGAGGGAAAACGTTTTCCTTAGGCACAGAGGAAATCACCTTTCAGCACTGGGGACCAGAACAGTGCAAAAATTTACTGCCTTCTCAGCATAAGACATTAGCCTTGTCTCTGGGAAGACCTCACAGCACAGGGACAATTGACCCTTTTCCAATGGAATTTAAATACAATTTTGCTTCCAATGCTTTCTTTTGGGAGTCTAAACTAAGCCTGCTATACCCGATAGCTTTTTCCCCATAATATTACTAATGATTTATCTATTTTCCTTCCCATCATTTAAGCTGCTCAAACTATGCCCTGCTCCCAGACCAAAAGAAGAATTCAGTAGGTTTATTAGTGGATAGACAAAGAAACACTTTGTTTCATAAGTGTATATATGGTAAAATTTAAATTTATGTAATGTAATAAAAATCCCATCAGCCCAACAGAAGTGGTTAAGATGTACTGAAACAAACCAGATACCAGCTTTACTTCTTGAAGCTACACTCTGGCTCAGAATCTGATGAGGAAGCGGTAAAGACAGACAATGTAATACAACAGGGTACAAGCAATTCCTACTCCTGTATTACCCGCAAGCTGATTCATTTGGTTTCATGGTCTCTTTTTAGCAGTTCAGCAGCCCTCTGGAGGTTACATTTTAAATTTAGCCAACGGATTACAGCTTTTTAATTCCATAGCATGAAACACCCCCTATCACAGGTAGTTCCAGACAGCAATATATAGTGTTAAATTTTGTCTTGGGTCCTTAGCTTGCTGTCTGAAAAGGTTAGCTCAAGGCCAAAAGGCTTCTTAGTCCTACATAAATCAAGCTGAACTCAGGCAGTATGGAGGTCTCATAGAGGCACTCTACCTAGGATAAATATTCCCTCATTACACACTATAGAGGTTTACATGCTGCAGGTGATTACGTTTGAACTTTCTGTATCAGCCTGAACCTATATGAGGCTTTTTATGTGTGTAAGTAAAGCAAAAACACAGCGTAAATCTGGCTACCTAACTTCATATTGTTGGAACACTGAAAATGGTCACTTTAAAAGAATGCTTTATAGATTTAGAGGCTAGAACAAAAGTGTTTTCATTTCATAAAATAGGCTCAATGACTTCTTGGCAGAGAAATTACTCTCAATTAGTCTATCAAATCTATAGGATTTTTAGTTCCCATAGTAAGTTAAGAGGTGCAATTTTTTAAGGAAGACTTAGATTAAGTCCGCATATGGAACTACAACATTCCCAAAAATTTAAACAGGATAGACTGAGAAGTGTTTGCCAAGTGGCAGATGAGCATGCACCAACACGAGAAATGGACCCAGTATAAGACTACAGCCTAATGCCACTGCAATGCCAAAACTAGACCCTTCCTGGCTGGGGCCCACCTTTCAGCAGGGGAGCAATTTTATATCTTGCCTCACAAATCAACACGTCTCGGCGCAGCTCTGGACTTGCCAAAACCTCTGTCCTTCAGACAGCATTACTAGCCACTCTGAGTGCAAATAGATCTTGCAGACATGAAGCAAATATAAAGGGCATGAGAGCAGCAAAGTATCTTTCAGAATAGCTAGAACTCCAGGAAGCATGGAAGACATCAGAACTGTTCACTGATTAATGAAAGCCAGCAAGAAAAGAGGGAGATGAGAGACCCATATCATTTACTAAACATGATGTTCCATTCTGCTATCATCAGTGGTATTTGCAAAAGACCCTGCCATTGCTCTCCCACTACAGTCAAAAGCCAGAAAACCTCTAGATTTATTTAAACCATGCTGAGAACAACAGGCATGATCAGGAGGCCCCAGGAGCTTGAACTCTTCTTGCAAGTCACAAATTTTATGTAAGATTGTGATCTGTCTACAGAAACAAAGATATAAAGCAAACTTGGCATGTTTGAATTATTTCAATGCTTACTGATGCAACTTTGTCACTTACAACATGTTCAATCTTTCAAAGTACCTGAAAGTTTTAAGTTAACATTATCAAACCTAGCAAAAGTCACACTAGTCATACCCATGAAAACCTACAGAAGTTGTGCAGCTGTTACTGAAAGCTTGATCTTTTTCACTGGTGAATTCACCAGTGATGATTTTGACTCCATTTTTAGTGAATTCCACAAGGAGAGAAGCATTCTGCATAGATGTTTACTTTATCACAATGCATTAACAGATCCAAAATCCCAAGCCTTTAGCATTCTCAGCCTACAGCTCAGTAAATACAGTATGTCATTCTAACTTAATCACTGCACACATTTCACTGCCTGAACATAGAATCAACTTCACTGCAGTAAATGTCTTCAACTTCTTGCTCTGTTATCTCAGTGTAACTCCACAGCTATCAGAGTGGGCTGGTAAAGAAAGAGACATGGCCAGTACATTGCTATTGTAGGTGTTAATAGAAAAGCAGCACAGAATGCTCCTAGAAATAACTGAGCTTTCCTCACACTTGCAATGTATTAACTGTATTCATCATCTATAGACATGTACTGGAATAAACATTTTATCAATGAGTCTTAAGAGTCTTCTGACCTTCTGAATGCCAAGATATTATTTTAATACTTTTCTAAGGGAAATATTGTATATACATCCAGTTGGTGTTTTACTTTCTGATTACAGTTTCCTAATTACTTGCAGTTTTAATAATGTCAATAATTAAGTAAGCATGTTTTGTTGATAGTTTTAAAATTATTTACTGAGAGGTCATTAAGAAAAAGAGAAAAATATTCCAATGTTTGCCATTTTCCACTTCTTATGACTTGTTTGTTGTTGGGGGTTTTTTTAATAACTATCTCCTTGTCTTAAAAGAAACAACTTAAGGAATTCTTGGAATTTTTATAGATTTCATTGATACAAAAAAAGATTCAAAGAGTAGAAGTATCTTCATATTTGCTTAGAAATATTTACGATATTCCCAGAAGTTCCATGTATTCATGCATTCCCATCTAAGATGTACAAATCTTTTCAACCACACCAAAATTCATGTAAACAAAAGATGAAGTGTGACCAATACAGCCAATCTATCAACCACTATAAAGTGAGCCCAAAGCAAGTGATATGTACCTTTACTGTCATTTATACACACTTAAACCAATCCGATACAAGAGTAGGTAAATTATTGTGTTCCTTGTTCTTTAAAAATACAAAATACTTTTATATTTGTCTATCTAGAACAAGTTTCCATTAATATTTAAATACATGTCAAAATTTTACATTTACAAGTTCAAACAATAAAAACATTAGTAGTTTGAAAAATTTAGTGGTAGGATTATATAAATTACCTTTACATTTGAATTGGATTCTGCTTCATTTTTAACTTTAAATAACATATATTCTATTTAAACCCAGCAGTTACGTTTGGAAATTTTATCTGACTTTTTTTGTGTTTGCTTACATTTTTGCATCTACTTTATATCATCATATTAACAGTCATTTTCGCTTTAGCATTCTTAACAGCAAAGTGGAGAAATGAACAGCTATTTCACATCAAGATATCTGCTTTTGCAAAATAAATACATTTTCATAAAGGATATTCCATTGCACTATCCTGAAGTTTCAGCAAGTCATCATCCCCTGCCATTTTGTGCATCAAGGCTCATAAAACAGACTTCAGCCTTGAAACTGAGATCTCACTTTACATGTTACATAACTGCAACCTTTATTACTGTCAATAGTCCCCACAAAACAGCTGTGGGAGCTGCAGTTCTTTCCCAAGAAGGGGTTGGAACACTTTGACTGGAACTGGTAATTCTTCTGCTTTTTGTAATGGAGGAACTGCACCCCCATCTTTCACCTCCCTCCTCCTCCAAGAGACTTCTGAAAAATCTGATGGTATTTATTCTAACCAGTTATCTTTGCATAGAACTGATGATGCACTATGTACTCCACTATCAACAACTGTAAGTATTATTCTTGTATTCATGCAGTTCTAGAAGAGTTCTTAGAACTTGGGAAAATTGCAGAACCATTACTTTGGGTCATCCAACACTTTCCTAAATATGCTCTTTCACATTACCTATGCTCCACTTACATATGGCTGGGGTCTATAGAGGGCACTAGTTACAGCTTCTCCACTGAAGATCAACCTTGGTTAAGATTAAGTAGAATAGAAAGAGTTCCTCCAGTAGTGAGCAACATAACATTTACCATGTGCTTACAACATTACCACTTTTATAGCATCAACATAACTTCACTGTCAAAGCTGTACTCAGGTGAGACTAGTCTAATAAAAAAAAAGATATTTCAAAATAAATACAAGAGCAAGGAGAGTATAATATGAGTGCACAAAGTAGAAGAAACAAAACACAGGCATATCACAGAACACAAAACAGAAAGAGTACTTTAAGTATTTTCCAGCAAAAAGATGTTACTGTAAGAATGTAATTTCTTTCTAGCAAGTATTTTAATGCATGTGCTCAGAGAATGCACAGGGAAATGTATCTGAAAGAGACAATAATGTTATCACATTACAACTGCAAATAGAGAAATCTGAACTAATAACCAATACCCTCTTAAATTAGAATACAATAGGACGCTGATATCCATCATTGCCTACAATCACCCTCAAGGGAAGCAAAATTGCACGGGACTAACAAAACATTCACTTGTTTTAAAACTTACAGGAGGCTCAAAAAAGTTTCACATGCATTTTACCTCAGAAACAATGTGCTACTTATTCTTCCTAGCAATGATATTTTACATAGCATTCTGGGATCAAAATGTAATTTCAACAATAACATATTTTCTGACGTTCTCCAAGGAAAAATTACTAGTTTCTTCCCTCTAAAAGGATTTAGATGGAATAACATCTGTGTTGAGATTATTGTGAATACGTTAAACTGACAGCAAGTCTCTAAGGGGCACTGCTCATTAATGTTCTGTGCATAGAATTACAACTTGAAATATATTTTTCAATCCATTTTGAATCATTTAAGCAATTCTCATGCAAAGAAACTATTGTGCTGCAATAATATATTTGCAGAGTAGGATATGAAAGCTATTAAAATGTCCTCGACCCCCTGCCTTTCATGCAAAAGGAAAAAAGGCGACTCTTTCTGATTTGAAACATGCACTGTATTGAAACAAAAAATACTTTCAAAGACCATGAAGAGTTTGATTTCTATTTATACAATGCAACAAAATTCAAAATTATGTCTTTTTCCTTCATCTTTAAATCATATTGTGCCTAGGTACTCAGCGTGTACCAGGAGGAGAATTCTGGTAAGTGTTGCACATAGGCATTTACAAGAAATTTTTACACTTGAGCAGGCTAGAAGTGGTGGTCATGTTCCATGGTCTTTGAAATTGCAATAAGGCAGCATTCTGCAAGCTCTCTGCAACCAGAGCTGTGGATTAGTGCTCAGAGACAATGCCTATTAATGAAGAATTTTAATGCAAACATGGCCTCCAATTTGAAAGTGACAAAGCCCTCCATGTCACTAGCAGAAATAATTTTATTTGGAGGGCATGTATACTTATTCCACCAGGTACAATACACAATAAGTATATCCATCAGGTAGAATGTAAAGAAGTAGCTCATGTAAATCCTTAGTTTGAGCAAAAAGCAATGAATCTGCTCAGAAACAAATGAAATTCCAGGAATTATTGAATGGCATCTAAATTCAATTAAGATTGTTCATGCCTTTCAAGCACAGAAATCTGCGTAAAGCTGTAGCTGTAAGTGCAATTTTATGGAGAGAAAAGAAAACATTTTATTGTTGGGAAAGCAGACACACAACTCACTGTTCAAAAGTCACTGGATAATTACAGCCACAGTGAGATGACAGTTCTAAGTTTTGCTACAAAATATAATGGTTCTAACCAGGCCGTTGGGTTCCTTTCATAAATGGGAATTCAGGAACTCCAATTAACATATTCTTGATGTGATAGACTTTAGCAGGGTTTTTTTGGAATGAAGCCAGAGTCTAGAGTGTCAATAGGACTTTGTTTACTTAAATCACAGTAATCATAACAAAGCAGTCTACCACTCAAGCTGCTTACATCTGAAATATTATTTAGAAAAATTAGCAAAAGACACTGAAGTTATGTTTACAATCTCCTCCATTAGACTTCCACACTTAATATTGCAAACCATGGGGCAGCAAGCACAGAACTGCCAGTACTAATTAATATTGTTTGGTAAATATTTTCAATGCAAGAGCCTAAGCATAGATACACAAATGGATATATAAACACCTCAGCAAACAGCTTCATTTTCTGAGGTTCTGACATTGCTGACATTGGAGGGGAAGAAGCAAGCTCAGTGTAGCTGAAAGAAAATAACGAAGCTGCTTTTCAAGTTTAGATGCAAAGATAGAAGAGCGTAGAGTGTGAAGTGCAGGCCTTCAGAAACAAAACCAGAAAACGTGGACTGGCATACACCACTGTGGGTTTCCTTAGGGACACCAGCATTCTCCTCTCCCTCACTGCTATTATCTCCCATCAGCGCAGAGCATTTGTTCTACTTTTCCAGCCATCAAACAGGCTAGCCAGAGCACTGACAGTTGCCTCTACAGAGCTGCCAGACATCCAGCAAAAGCTGTAGCACAGCAGGA
>NW_008825076.1:5656501-5660762 GCF_000699105.1 Pygoscelis adeliae
GTTAGCAACACAGCTCTGGGACAATTCCCCAAATCACTAGCATGTGCTGTTCACAGCACATGTATTACATTGCGCTGTCTGAACTTCTCAGATAGAAAACAGCATTTACAAACATCTATCCCAGCAGGACACAATGCAATAGAAGTTGCACGGCCCCCTGTGCTATAGCTGTTCCCATGAAGAAAGAATTACTATCTATAATGCCAATCTCTTCATTAGAAAATGTATTTCTGTTATACCAGAACTTAAGAGTTGCTAGTTTTCTGAACACTTTTGAAACAAACAAGTACACAATTCAAGGCTTCATTTAGTCACAAATGCTTCTCAACTTGGAAGCTTTTAGATCACAAAGGTGAAAAACAGTCATACTTTTTCATTTGCATTGTTGCTTTCCCATTGACTGTGACACTTACTACAGTTTATGATAAAGTACACTGTTGTAACATGGGACGACGACAGAGTTGGAGAGTCTCCCAAGCACTTTTATGCTGCTACACTCCCGAGTCTACCAAAAGCTGAGACAGTCCTTACATGGCTGAGACCTCCCCTAAGTCCAGCCAAGCAGATTAGTTTCTCAGGGACTGTCCTGCCCGACCACAGTATTATGTGCTGTAGTGCCCCAAGCCAGCTCTGCCTACACTTACCTTGCATGTACGTAGGGCAGTAAAATAGCAATAGTTTTTTTACATCATCCTATACTTCTCGGAGAGGATTCTCACCTTTTTTTTTTGGGGGGGGGGAATATCCAATCTAAACAAGAGAGCTCTTCATTGAGATCAAGGATTTAGATCTAATTGTGATTCTGTGATGAATAATTTAAAATAATAATTTCTGTTTATGGCCTAAGACCTAACAAGTATAAAAACACTCAAAATACCCTTTACAGTAAAAAATAAACTTTTTCTTTAATTTTTCTACCCATTCTCTGATGAAAGGCAGAAGAGACTAGTATCTACTGGCAAGAACATTAAGTGCAATAAAACCTGCATAGTTGATAACATAATGCTGGAATTGGGGACATGATCTAGGTCTGGCCGTGTAACTGAAGCTGAAAATTACAGAATAGCTGGTTTAGAGTACTGTAAAGCATAAGGTATTTTATACCTGCATCTTTAGCACTCAAGCACAAGTATCATCTAGAACCAAATCTCAGCATATTCAGTGGGAATGGAGATGCTCATAAACAGCACTTAAAATACTTACATAGAGCCCAAAAGAAAACAGGTTTGTTCCTTTCAAATAATTTCAAAGATTATCACACAGAAAGCTATTGTGTGCTAATTTGGACACTTTTCTCCATAAACAAGCAATATAAAAAGCCTTAACATTTTCGTATCAGGGTAGACACATGAGATTTCCAGAAACCAAAAATTAACTCAAATCATGAAGACCATGAATGACATTAACAAAGCCATCATTGCATTATACAAAGTCTTTCGCAGCAGTAGAGGTTTAAGATATCCACCTACCCTGGGTTGTTCATTTCACCTCACGCATCACCTTTTCCTGTCTCCATTCTGTCTGCTGCCTTGATTGCAGAAGCACAACTGCTTGTGGAGCTGTTCTGTGAAACAGATTAAAATAGCGATCTGACTTTCTCTTTCTGCAGAGTCTATTTAAGTCAGTTTGGTTCCCTGACCTATTTTGCAGAGCAGTACCACCTATATTTGTGTCAACACAACATCGTAAGGCTGTAGCTTTGTAAAAACTCAGACCTAGCATTATCATCCAGCACTGCCCTCCTCCCAACCCTTGTGCATTGCCCCATCATGTGCTGGTGGAAGCATCTGTACAGCTACACAGAAAACTGTATTTGGGTTAAAGCATCTTGTTTTCCACTTGGTTAGTTTTAATCCATGTCAATACCCCAACCTGCATCAGAACATAGCGCCACAAGCACTTTTACTATCTGCTGGGAGAAGGGACTACAGGGTCTGTAAAAAAACCCCGAGATTGAAACTACTTCCCCATTGGTAGGGTGATGCCTTATGCAGGTGAAAGGATATCTGAAACTCAAGATACTAATCTGCAACTCTCAAGTTATATACAGGTTGTAAATTTTTGAAGAACAGTTGTGAGTTCTCAAAGAATGACCACTTGATCAACAGCAGCACTACTGAGCACCTGAATAGTTGGATAATTCCTAATTGGAAGAGGACAGGAAGCACTAGCATTAAGATTTTGGCATTTATGACCATATCCAGGTTAGAATTTACCCATCTTAGAAGATCTGAATATTGCTTGGAAGCACCAAGTATTTAGACTCGATTCTATTTAAACATGTATCTTGAGTGATGTAGCATCTACTTCAACATGTCATGTGATGACAAATGCTGCTGCATGTAGCTACAAGATCCAGACTTTCAGCAAATTACTTTTGAATCTCAATGGACCTCTATCCCTAAGTCATTCAGTACAGTTATTAGCTCATTAAAATCCTATTTTATTTCTTTTCTCATAGTGCAAGTGCAATTCTAATATTGTCCTGTGCTCAGAGGAACCTAGTAAGACCTAAAACTAACTACTCATTTACCGCATTCCCTCATCTGAAAAATAATTCAGTTAAGTACAAAAAGAGAAAGACTGAACATTATAAAGTCCTATTTTCACAATGTTAGTATAAGAAGTTTCATTCTCTCTTGACAAATGCTACTGCAGTTTAAATCCTGACACATAGTGAACTATGAATTTGATTGTTTTCATTAACAAATTACTTTTTTCACAGAAAGCATCCAGGCTGTGGTAAGAGGGCTCCTGAGATAAATATGACTAAGCAGCGGGGGTTAATTAAGTAGGACAATGAGTAAGCATTTATGGGTGTGATAGGAGATCCAGCTGATTTAATTGCTAGTCTAATTATCAATTAGAGAATCAAGAAATGGCATGTAAGTGAAATATTCTATTTGTTGATAGTTTAATGATTTTTAGAGACCCAGAAGAGCAGTATTAATTGCTATTTCAGGACTACAGAAGGAATCTTTTTTCTCCTCTTACTCAGAGGTTCTTAGTACTTCTAAAACAACTAATAAATGTATATAGTCTTCTCATACTCAAATATTTCAGGCCTTTAGATCCTTTGCTCTATTAAAAAATCAAATAAAAAGCTAGCAATTAAGCATTCAAACACACTACCTATAAACCACTCAGCTTAGGTCAAAACCTTTCTGCATTTATTTTATAATAAGGATAACAACTGTCCAATGGTGTGAAAAAGTCACATTAACTATTTACAGTGTGTTTGCACAACCCAGTTTCCAGACAAAAAGAAAGGGGTCAGGGAACTATTTAAAGCCAGAAGGGCAAAGAGCCAGTTGGCTACATTCATTGTTCAAATGTTTTATAAAGCAACTGCAAGAAAATAAAATTACAAAAAAAATTGATCGAGAGCCAAAAATATTAACATATTGGAACACAGTGAACTTTTTACAAGCTGTAAATATTTTTTGGGTTCTCACATATAACCCATAAAGTATGTTGAGGTCTTTCTCAGAACTTCTAATATTAGCACGTAGTTTGTAAAGAACAACATCTACCAAAAAAAGAGATCAGAAAGACACTGTATGTCACAAGACCAGTTATTTCCCACTGCAATTGCCAAAAGGTAATTTTGGTGTATATCAAGAGGACCTAGGAACAGGAGACAGAAGGTTAAAAAACTAGGAAACAGAAGCAAACACCCATCATAGCACATATGATCTGAGCTTTGGACATGTTAACAAGCCGATTCTTATCAAAATAAAAAAACAGCATCCTTCAACCATTTTTCATGTCCATTACGAACTGCAAGATTTTGGCTGTTGAACAACTCCCTTGTCCACGTTTAAAATAGACTCTTAACAACTCAGTATCCAGAAAGGTGTCCAACTATTCGTTTTCTGCTAAGGTGAGCCTAGCTAATCAGTAAGTTACAGAGTTTAGACAACACCTCTTCCTCTGAAATATGGCTAACTCCTCAAGCAAGGTAACAGCTTTTCATCAGCTTAATCCAAACATGTTTTCCTACTGAATAACATTCAAAAAACAAACACTCAAAGCCACCCCAAAAAATTACTGACAACGTACACTTTCCCGGGTTTCCTGAGGGCCCTAAAGAAAACCCAGAACGGGCACTTCCAGCCTTTCACCTAAGAGACACGGTTACGGTATCACTCCAGGAGCGCTACTCGCCCGTGTGGGGACGACAGAAGGACAAAGAAGCGAAGGGGCCGCTCCCTCAGAATCACCTGAGGGAGGGCGCGCCTGTCCTTCCCGCCCTTTTGTA
>NW_008825076.1:5660984-5668132 GCF_000699105.1 Pygoscelis adeliae
GGGCCTCCTCTATTGCTTCCCTCCGGCCGCCTCCTTTCCTTCCCCTCCCGCCCAAAGCAGCCTCCCCCGGCACCTCCGCGCTCAGCGCCCGCTTTCAGGCGGGCGGAAGCTGAAAGAATTTGCTCGTATGTTCACTTCACGTGTGTTTGTAAAGTGTGTGTGCTCATTCAGAAGCCTTCCATCTGCAAAAAGCCCGAGGTTTTTTGTACCCTCAAGTGGCACAGCCCTGAGTTGGACAGGCAAAGCAGTGAGCGACCGACCCGCAAGCCGCCAGCGCTGCCCATGGACGTGCTCCAGTGTTGCCCTCCATCCCCCCTCTGGGCGTGAGGCATGGGGAGTAGGGCCGGGGCAGAGCGGGGGACAAAGGGTCGTTTCATCTGTCAACAGTAAATGAAAGTATGTATCAAAGGACATTGGTGCTTACTTTTCCAGTTTTTCAAAAAATACGTCACAGCAAATTTGACCTCCTCCAATTCCTAACATAAACGTAATTTGCAAGGAAGTGCATTCACATGTACTTGCAACCTATGGAAAATATTTCCCCATTACCTCCAAGTCAGACAATTGTTAACTCATATATAAACTTGCTGTTTTGAGGTAAAGGTCTAAAGGTTCATGCTGAAGTGCTCTGCTTTGTGACATTAGTAGTTGGGTTTGCATTGGTTTTTTTTAATGAAAACTTTCAAAATCATCTTAAATATTTCTCTGTTTCAGGAAAAAATACATTGAAAGTGAACTAGAAGCTGCAAGAAGATGGTCTCACAAATGGGGATTCTTGAAAACACCTCTTGAGGAGGTAAAATTGAATGGCATATAAGCAACACATGAAATATACTTGTACACAAATTTATCTCATCACAAAATTATGAGAGCGCAGAAGACTAGAAAAGTACTGAGTATACTTTACTAAGCTAGGGTCCGAGGTAACAAATGCACTACTTTTAAGATGGGTTCAAAGTTTCAGTTTTCCTCTGAATAAAATATGGCAAGTGGTAATTTATATGCTATGCATATTCTGATATATTTCTCTTGAGAAACATGACTCCCAGTAGGGTTAACAAGTACTAGATGCACACTGACAGGAGAATATTTCCCCTTTGTCTATCCATATGGTAGTTTAAAAATCAAGGGGAAAAGGTTCTAGCTAATTAAATTTTCAGTGGGGGAATTTACAACAAACGAAAATATTTGGAGAGATGTGATGTTTAGATATTAGAATATAGTAGCACATAATGTTACATTTGGAATCACGGTATTTCGTTGCTAAAGAACAGGATTGATGCAGCCCCTGATAAATGTACTTTCCATGGGGCTAGAAGTACTTAATCTGTTCTAGGATTTTTTTTAAATTCCTGTAGGCATCCAAGTTAGCACCTTTGAAAACTTTGGTCCTCTGGGCTTCAACATCTATCCTTGATAACTGTGGTCTGTCACACATACCACCTTTGCACAGTACTAATAAATCTACAGCTGAAAAGTTGACAAACTATGCATTGTTACTGTTGGTGAACATGTGTATATAGCATTTCTTAATCTTTGTTTTGTGGTCATATAAGATATATACAAGATATATTTCTAGCCCTTTTTGGACTACTGGTGTAGTTAAGAGAGTTGGAATCACTTAGCAATATTTAGCCTTTCATGTGACATTCAGAATTACATCACTTTCTGAAACCAAAAAGTACATTACAATAATTTCCAAAGCACTACAATAAGTAGTCCTGTTTTAGATGGAAAGAACAGGGAGTTCAGATGCAACGATGAGGGGAATGGTATAGAGATCAGATATTACAGCATATTTCAAAAGATAAAGAGTCCAATTTTTAATGTTGATGTTTTGGTTTTAGTTGATTGAAGATGAAAAGAAAGAAAATACAAAGCCCAAGATACAGCTTCCAGAACATCTGCAGGTTCGACCTGTGACACCTGTGGAAAAATACATTAAGGTTAGAAGATGAGATTTTAAAATTGCAATACAGCAATATCTGTCTTAAGAAACCACACAAGCTCTAAAAATCAGTTGTCTTGTAGAGGTGGGCCTTTAATTAAAGGTCAAAGTAAATTGTATTTGCAACCCGAGCAATGCTTTAAAAGCATTCATTTAAGACAAGGAATTGCCCTTTGGATATGGTTGTTAGTTGACAGAGCTTTCACTGTACATAATCATCTTTCTGTAAAGCACCTCCCCCATGCACTCCTCTGTGACATCTAGTAACAGAACAGTCAGCTGTACAGCTTAGTACGGAAGAGAGCCATTTATGACTGCTGACCATTGATTGCTCAAATATACACATACACGTCTTACTTCAAGGCTTATCATAACCTTAACTCTCAGTTTTAACTATTGGTTAAGAAGCAGTCATTTTTCTAGCTTTATTTAAGACAGTCATCTTTTTGGCAGAGACAATGCCACTGTCCTCTTTAGTGGCACAAATTAGATTAGCAAGAAGAAGCCAGTTTTACCGAGCCAATTAATAACTATTTGATTTTATATTATATGATTTATATTCACATATTCAGAGTCTAAAAGTTGTCAAACAGCTGGAAATTAGAATGGAATGTGACTGATGGTTTGATTTATAAATATACAGTGTCAGAATCACCAATGAATAGGATAACTATACAGGCAGCTAAATCAGTGACATTGGGAGAGGAACATATTCATAAAAGGGGAAGCAGAACATGCTAACAAAAAGGAAGGTTAGTCCACTTAGAGAAGATTAAGGAAACGAAAGAGATTGGAAATTCCTACTTGCTGAACTAGCTTGCTTTCAAAGGATTCCAAGGGTGGCGAGATAAGGTGAGGAAGTAGTAAAAGCTTTTACTGAGATTAAATTGAAACAAAAATTTAAGAGCTAGTGCTGAGTGTGGCAGAGAAATGAAATGGCAGCATTTCTGCCATTAGTGCTACTTGTTCTTCAGTTTTGTCTCAAGCCTCCAATTTCAGTCAAGTTTACCTCTGCTTCAGCACAGTGAGGGTGTATGTGTGTTAACAAATCACGCAGAGAGTTATCAGCTGCTAAAGTAGCATGCATAGCCTGGTGCATACAAAACAGGAATCATAGTTTCAATTTCACCTCAGAATCTTCATTTGCTAAGCAAGATAAGGGTTAGCTGCGATTTAGGTCACCCTTTATATATTCAGGGTGAAGTTGCTTAAGTCCTTATTCAGAACGATGTGTCTTTCCGCACATTTACCTTCATGGTAACAGTCACCGTATATGTTCTTCTCTCTAGGTTAGATTAATAATTGCTTCTTCATAGTCCCTTCCCCCAGATCATAAGTGGGACATGATTTCCTTCATTATCCTGCTCAGTGGGTGGCACTTTTGGCCATAAAAATTATCTTTTCAGAGGAACTGCTCCACCTAAATATCATAAACATTTTCTAATCTTGGCCAAAGAACAAAGTGAAGCAACTCTGGCAAGAGAACTGAAACATTGTTCTCTTGCTGTGTATTTCTCTGCTAAGTCCCCAGATGCTAAAATGATATAACGTGCCCAATTGAGATGATTCAGCCAAAGTAAGCACAGCAGTCAGTGAACAGAGGCTGTTGGCTTTTGTTTGGTTTCCTTTTTAGCTAGATTAGTTGCAGATTAACTTGACGCTTACCCATCTTTTAAAGTAGAAAGAAGGTGGAACGAATAAGTAGTTCATGATGCAAAAGCCAGCTTGGTCAGTAATATCTTTAGCATTTGGCCACAAAACTATTATTCCATAGCTGCATTGCTACCAAATACATTACAGCAAGTATAAAATGCTATTTCTCCTCTTTAAAGAAGCTAACTAGTTTTAAAGATGATGATGATGATGATGATAATGATGATGATGATGATGATGATGATGATGATGATGATGATGATGATGACTATTATTATTATTATTCTGTAAGGAAAAAAGCTAAAGCTAAGATAAAATTCTTCTCCTAATAATGTAAAGCCCTTAGAAAGGTATTGAGCAAAACTTAAAGAAAAAAAAAGTATGCTAACATACACTACTAAACAATAACTTTGCTTTTTGATTTCCTGTTATACATACCAATTTAGGCACTAAAAGATTTTTTTTTTTTTTTAGAAGGGTGGTAAATGAAAATTAGTTACTTCATTTTACTTCTTTCTTTCCCTGTGCCTTGCTATAGAATGGGACCTAAATTATTCTAATGACTTTTTAAATTATAAACTATTCTTTATTATAAATTAAACTTGCATGCAACTGGGCTATCTTTTGAAGTTCTTATTTCCTTCCATTAATGTCAGTGTGTGTTCAGGATATTAATTCATCAGATTGCATTTAAAACCACTATTTTTGATAAGTTATCATTTCCATCCACACTAGAGCACAAAAGAGGATGTTGCATGACAGAAATTACAGTCAAAAACCTTTTAATCATTGAATTCTATATGTTACTTTTATTCTAGGTGATTCCATCTCCTCCAGTACCTAAGACTACCCAGGGATTTATTGGCTGGAGAGCAGCTGTTCCAGGGTTGGAACTTGAACATGATTTTCAAATCCAAAGCTGCAAAGGTACCTTTTTTAAGGATTTGAAGTGGCCATGTGAGCCCTCTGACTGACATTAAGAAATAACAGGCACATAGATCCATCTGCACCCCTAAGTTAACATTCTGTAGTGGACTGTTGGACTGTTAAACATTTATGCTTTAAAAATGATTTATGTAAACATCCACAATCATTTTGGTAAAGTGCAAACATTTTAATGTAGCATTTTACTTGTTACTGATTTTTTGAAATCTATGGCATCCAAGCTGTTAACACTGCTTCAGGTTTACTTAGAAGTAACAATGAATAAACTCATATAAAGATCACAGAGCAGGTACTACTTTTATTAGCATTAGTAAGACTATGATTTTAAAATATTTATTCAAAGTCTTTAAAAAACTTATTTTGTAATGACAGAGCACATTTTTATAATTGTTTCTCCATGAAAGCCTTCATTCAGACTCAGTTTCACAGCAGCTTTTTCAAACATAAATACAGACTGCCATGTTCCTGACAATCCTACCCCGCTGCTCATTCCCAATTCATCACTTACCAGTATTGAAATCTGTGTTTAGAACTAGTTTTCAATCAGCACTCTGAACTGGCTCACTATTGAGCTGCTCAAGCACCCGTGCTAGCACAAAAACATCTCTTTTGTACAGAAAGGGGCTGAGAAGAGACAGAGAAGAGTAGCAGGCATGACTTAAATTGGCTCAAGCTGCTATGGAACTGCATCCTTACATTTGGAAAGAAGCTTTCCTCGTTAAAAAAACAAAACAAAACACAACAAACAAACAAAAAAAACACCTGCAGAAAAGATAATTATCAGGCTTCATCATAGTGTGTCCACTGCAGCTTGAAAAAAACAGGCAAATCATAAGTATAGTTAAGTCTTAATTGTTAAATACATTGTCTTTTGTGTTGTGCATACCTTACAGGTAGTTTGTGTAGTTACACACGTAAGTAACTGAGTAGTTTCCAGTGCAGCTGCTTGATTGGTATAAATAAAGCATACAAGGGCCATTTAACAAAATGAAGTCACTTTCAAAAATAAGTTTTGGAATCAAACCATTTCTTTTTCAATGAGTTGATCAGAATGCAAATGTGTTACAAAGTATTTATGTTGCTTCAGTTTTGTTTATACCAATATTTATACCAACCAGGACTGGTGAAAGACTAGGAAACAGTAGGGGATTGCACTGGGAATTACTCGTGTAGCTACCTCAGTGCTATGGAGTTCAGTCTTGCACTTCATTACCTACCTGAAGATTTGCTAGGACTTTTGGAAACTCAGGAGGAGACTCATTTAGTTGTAGCAACTATTTGCAGGATATAGTTCTAGTTGGCTAACGTGTTTAAACCAGAAGATTGTTTAAACAAACAACCTCCAAGAAATCAACACATGCAGCTCCATATAACTCCTTATGAAAGAGGAAAGGCTTTCCTCTTTAATCCTGCTGCAAGATCTCCTTTGTATTCTGCAGCTGTCAATATCTACTTCTTGAGTCAGCAGTAAGTCCTTGGCTTTCATAGCAGTAGGTCAGCAGCTAGTGTTTGTTCTTTCCTTCTTCCCAAGAAATGACTCACAATGATCAACATCCCACCTATTTTTTTTACATCTAGTTCCAAATGCCCACAAAATAATAATATTTTACTTTTTCCATATTCTTTACAAATAAGGGAGAAGTGACTCATATCCTTTGGAAAGATTACCCAAGAATGAGAATACATAGCAGAAGTAACTTCAGACACATTACTTAAAAACCAGAATAAAGAATAACTTGGAGTCAGACTCTGGAAATTTAAGCTAAATTGCAGTTTAGCTACTAACTATAACATGTGTGAACTGTTCTTTGAACAAGCAAGATAATTGTAAGAACAATATTTTAAATCAGTGTGCTTTCTTGTCATTGCTAGGTTTGTATCTCTATTTATTTTAATCACGTGGTTCTCCAGTTTATTTTAAGGTCATGTATAGATGCTCTTATTCTTGTTTGATTTATATAAACAGGTATAGTAAAGATTAATATGTAATTTAGTAGCAACAAAATTACATGAATTCAGGCCAAATGAAAGGGGAGCTTCAAGACCACTGTTTTTTAAAAAATGTTGTATTAAAGAACCAAAGCTGGCACCTAATATCCAGTAGATGTTTGTTTGAAGTGAAATCCAAATCCATATGAGTCATGGTTTGATTTTGAAAACCAAAATAAACTCTTTGTCCAGCATTTACAGTTGGACATTTCTGAATCTTATTCCCAATGTCTAAATATTAACTCTGTACTAACAGGTTTTTTATTTATGCTTTCCATCATTTAAGGTACCTTTACGTCAGGAGATACTTTGATATAGCCTAATTTGGGATGTGTAAGGAGTATTGTTTGAAATTTGAACTAATTCCTCTAGCATAAATCTGTCAGTTGTTAATTGATCCATGTATTTGGGGTTTTGGTGTTCAAGAACATGTGAAACTATAAACCTATTTCTTTTCCCAACACTTTCAGTTTGACCCTTTATACCTGAAAAAATTGTGTAGCAGTTCATAGAATCATAGAATCATTAAGGTTGGAAAAGACCTCTAAGATCATCAAGTCAAACCATCAACCCAACACCACCATGCCCGCTAAACCATGTCCCTAAGCGCCTC
>NW_008825076.1:5669495-5675184 GCF_000699105.1 Pygoscelis adeliae
AAGGAGAGTGGCTTGGTGAGCTCCTCCGCCAGCTCCCTCAGCACTCTCGGGTGGATCCCATCTGGCCCCATAGACTTGTGAGCGTCCAGATGGCGTAGCAGGTTGTTGACCGCTTCCTCTGGGATTATGGGGGGTTCATCCTGCTCGCCGTCCCTGTCTTCCAGCTCAGGGGGCTGAATACCCTGAGGATAACTGGTCTGCCTGTTAAAGACTGAGGCAAAGAAGGCATTAAGTACCTCAGCCTTTTCCTCATTCTCAGTGACAATGTTCCCCCCCGCATCCAATAAAGGATGGAGATTCTCCTTGGCTCTCTTCTTGTCATTAATATATTTGTAAAAACATTTTTTGTTGTCTTTAACAACAGCGGCCAGATTGCGTTCTAGCTGGGCTTTTGCCTTTCTCATTTCCTCTCTGCGGAGGAACGTGGACTTGCAGCTGACAGAGGACTGCCCAGTCAACTGCCCCAATTGTGAATCCAAAAGGCCGATACAGAATTATTAAATTGCCTTGTAATGTTTCAAACCTGGCATTTAATTTGCAGAAATTAACCTATTTATTGGAGCCAAGTTGGGTACATAAATGTCACTGCACACCGTAAAATATCACACCATCTCCAAGGTCAGGACAGTGTTAGTAAACTAAGTGCACATGCTGGGGAAATGCTTCAAAGCAAAATTAAATCACTTCAAAAATGCAGCAGAAGTCAAGACAATTTTAATTCTGTATAAAAGTCTTAGACCTGTGCTTCTGTGCAAGTCAGAACAGAATGGGATGTTTCTAAACATATATAAAAAGCAGGGGTTTTTTAACCAAAGTTTGAAAACAAGGTGCAAGTGTATTTAGATGTCTTCTATGCTTCAATCTAAATTTCATTTGCTGTAGTCTTTCGAAAAACTTTTGGTGGTCTAAGGTTCATGTTAGCAAAGTGGCATGCATATCATGAAGCCATCTTGTCTTTTGACTGTTGTTTTCAGATAAACTAGTTCTTTGGTAACAGGCTCATTTTAAAAAGGAATTATGGATGATGCTTTCAGAATTGCATATACAAAAATTTTACTGTATTTGACACAGTCACCACAGCAAGACATGAAAATAAGTCAGCCATACATCTACTGCCACCATGGATGTATGCCTGCATATACTTTCCTGCGTGTGTGATGAAATCATAGCAGAGGCTTAAATGACAGTTGTATTTAAGTTGAAGAACTATGAAATCAGAATTATCTTTCTCACAAGCACTTGCTTTATAAACAACAAAATTGGGTGACAAAAACCTGGTGTGTTTTCCTTCACAATGTGTTCTGTGCTGTTAGAACTGGCACTTGCTATTTATAATTTCATTAAGAGATTTTACAGGGAGCTCAGAGTTGAAAGATTACTATTTATTTAATATGCATTTTGCATCAGAGAATGAAGATTTTTTATTAAATGATAGTGTAATGGTGATTCTGAATAAGTAGCACTACTCAAATTGCAGTCACCATACAAGTGTTGCTGTACATTTTGAAAGAAGCAAAATGAAAAGCAACCACAGCATGTGCATAGCCAATTGATCTAGCTACTGTAAAAGGTGGCCACTTAGAGAATAAATTTAATCACTATTCTGCATGAGACATTTCTACAAAGTTACATGCTGTGACTATCCTAATGGATACCCACTGCAGTCCTAAGTTTGTGCAAAAATTACTGTCTCCGGTTCCTGCTGTTGGCTACTCTGTCAGCCTGAATTAACTTTAATTCTGAGATCGTTTGCCTTACAAAACAGAGGAGGTAAATTATTTTTTTTCTTTTCAGAGACTTAAGGCTCCCCATTCACACACATCATTTCCCTCTTTAGTGAAGGATTCTTTGTGGTTTCTTCCACATTCTACAAAATACCAAAGCGACAAACGCTAGTCTAACATAGTCACTGGCAACCAGACCAGAAATCTCTACTCCCATGTGAAGCCCAGCCCAGGTCACTTCTTGCATTGGGTTCCTCAATGTGTTGTATTTAGTTCCCCTTGAAACTGTGTGAGTGTAGCAAGACAGATAAGACCCACTCACAGACTATTAACTTCTTCTTGACTCCTGTGGTTTTCACATAGCATGTCAAGCCATTTCATAGGACCATAGTGTAATATGCACTGGAAAATCATACCATTGTGCTGTGAAACTGATCACATTGCCAGTGAACAAAACATTACCCCTTCAGTCTGCTCTATCATACATGGAAAAGACCAGCAGTATTGAGAAATAAATTCAAAACAAAACCAGAAACTTTGTGAAAAAACACAAATCTGATTCATGTTGCACCAGTGAAAGAAAACACTGGAAAGGGTCATTATTTTTGTCAGATGAATTTTGACAGTGTTTCAGGCTGCTCACACGTCTCAAGACTTGCTCTGTTACACGGAGAACAGGTCAAAGAGATTAAAAGCATGCTCTTTCCTGTGTGCCTCAGTGGTAGATTTATTTCCATAAGGATTTCCAACCGGAAATTCTCTGATACAACCTGAAGAGTACCACAGGGCAGCTTTTCATCTCAGTGCAGAAAGATGTAGTGTTGCCACCTTTGAAGTGAGACACACTTAGCAGACTGAGCACTGGGTTTTACAGGCTCTAACAGAGTATGAAATGTCCAAAAACATCCCAGGATGGTGGTAAGCACTGGACAACTAGCACAAGGCTTGCAGAGAAACTGGAGGTTGTGTTCAGGAAGGGTGTTCTGAAGCATCTGCATTTTCCTCTGCACCGTCCACAAACTGCCATGGCTTCAGATGGCCACCATGCAAGGCTGTAGCTTAGGGACAGTATGTTAGCATTTAGGGAGGCAGTTCACCAGATGTGCAGAGAAGAAGGATAAGATGGGGTCAGACCATCTGATAAGTATAAAAGTAAACATAGCAAGTTAATTTAATTCCTTATCATTTAAGCAAATGCAGCTGTATTTACTATAACATGCAAAATTCTGGCTGAACACGAGGCAACATATTCTTCAGAACAACATCACTTCAAAAGGTTGTAAAGCAGGTTAGCAGTAAGCATCATTATGTCTAATCCCCAGTGTAAGATTTTTCCAGCCTTTAATGCTTTAGTTATTCTTAAATCAGTACATTGATCTCAAAAGTAACATTACACAGCCTTAGCAAACCTTCTAAAAGTACAAAAAATTCACTGTGTGTTTAGCAACAGCACAGGAAATTATAGATCAAAGTCTGGTTGTTACTTCTTGGTGCTTTTTTTTTTCTTTTTTAAGAGACGAGAGCATATGAAAAATCTGAGCTTAGAATAAGCACACTTCCTACTCTTTGGAAATGCATAATAGAGGTTACATTTTATGGAAGAGATGTGCTAGGTACATTATAGTACAATACATTAAAATATCTTTTTTAGAGAGTATCTTGGAGGATAATTACCTGTCATATCTTTTATATAATTTATTACTCCTGACTTGTGTCAGTAACAAAAAGCTCAGGATTTTATGGATAGCTAAGAAAAAGGTAATCATGTTTCACACAAAAGTGGTGCGTTTCTTTCTTCATATCAGTAAATATTAAGTTCTTAATTTCCTGGAAACAAACTAAGAAAACTGTTCAAGTTTTTCCTTCATTTCTCCACAATTTAAAATTATCCATAATAAATAAATAAATAAATTTCAAATACTAGGTTTACTTTTAAAAATAATCAGCATAAAGATATCACATGGTACAGGTGTAAGCTGATGCTGCCAGAGGCAGAGGGCTAAAATGGAAGGTTGTTCGAAATTCCTTCCAGTCCTACTTTCCTATGTCTCTGTAAGACCCAGAAGATAGCAGCATCCCAGGGTTCCTTACATGCTCCTCAGGCATTTTCAGTGTTGCACTACAAACTTTACTGAAGGATATCTAAAGCCCTATGGCACCCAAACCTTTGAATACTTGGATGCCTATCCAAACTTTAGATCAGACACAGGCAAACACTACGTTTACCCAACTGAAGCTGCTAAGGCTTGCTCTGAATTCATTCTAAGTCAAAGAATCTTAACTCTATTGTCATTCAATGGCCATTGTGCACTTATTGCAATAATGAGGCAAGCTACTGTTTTAGGGATTTTCAAGTTTGTATTTATTAATTAATTGTTTTGGAATGGAAAGAAGGGATTACATCAGTAAATCTGGAGTCCAGGAAATGAATGATAATGGAGATCCAGTCTTACCATTTTTATTGTGAGGCAGCTCACCAGGTCTCTATTCCAAGCTTTACTGTTTCTTTATCATGTGATAACCTTATGCATCCTGTTTTAGGTGAGGTGCAGTTACATAGCTATGTTGAAATCTGGCAGAATTTTGAAGTGATTCGTCAGTACAATGTGTTTTTATTAATGTAAATTACACCTTACGGTTGCAGGTTGCATATGTTGCCCAAGTTTGACTCAACTTTGAATTTGGCCCTTTCCCTCGTATTTTCCCCCTCTGTGCTTTATCTCCTTCACTAAAGAAGCTGTGATTGAAATAAACCTGAGAACTTCAAAGCACAAAAATAGATGCAACCATGAAGAAATAAATAGGACAGAAAGAATCCTCATTCCTCCCCCCAGTCCTTTTCAGTTACGTGGCTCTGCTGACACTAGCTTCGCTGGGTGCAGTTGACTGAAGGATCAGGCCTTGCAGGTACCAAATTGAGATTAAACATGGCTGGGCAGGACTCTTGTTAAGCGATGTTTTTAACAGCTCCGATAACAGCATTATTTAGAGTTCTAATGTAGGGAGTGTAGAAGTGGCCATTTTCTCTCTCTGCTTCTTTGATAAAGGCTCTTTATTCGATCTATTTTTCCGAGTCTGCTTTCCAGAAAGATCACTGTTGTAGAGAACAGCCTTGCACCAAAACAAGACATGGCAGCCTTCACCCCCCCACACACCCTGCACTTCTGTCTCTTGCTTTTTCCAAACGATGCCTCCAGGCTGCCGTGTGACACCCAGCTAATCTGTCCTGCTGAGAGCACCACACAGCCCTGTGCTCCCGCCTGACCTAAACCTGACAATGCCTTCTCACTTCTTGCAGGCTGAAAACAGCCCCCCCCTTCTCCTCCTGAAGTGAGAGACGGTTAATGCTTTTATTCCTCACCGGAGAGCAAGATAAACCCAGCTATGCTAGTGAATCTCCTTTGCTCGCTGACATGCGTCAGACACAACATTCTCATCCTTAAAAGCTGGAGCAAAAACAAAAACAAAACAAGAGCCCAAAAAAACCCAGTGAGCTACAGTCCCTGTCTGGAAAAATTAAGCAGCCATTATGCTGTTATTGCCAGAGCACAGTCATGCCCTTTGTTTAAATGAAAGCTGTAGTAATTTCTTGTGCGCCCCATCATGTGCATTACAGCTTCCATCTTAGCATTGTACTTGCTTAATGAACAAAAGCCACATATTTATAGTCTCATAGTAGAAGCCAAGATACAGCTGGCAGGCTGGAGAGAAACCGGGGAGGGACGTTGTTTATTGGTTCACTTGGGCAGAGAGGTGTTGTACCCCACCTCATTTCCTTCCCGGCTGTAGTCACAGGCAAAGTTGGGAGCTCTCTGTTGGCAACACATCCTTAGGGGCAACAAAGCAGCCCTTCTTGCTTAAGCGCAAGTCCTGAGAAGTCAGGCTGGCTGTGCTGCTGCTGTCACAGGAAAAATGAGGGTGTATGAGCAGTGGTGCTGCTGGGCCAGGGACTGGGAGGAGGGAAA
>NW_008825076.1:5675243-5679967 GCF_000699105.1 Pygoscelis adeliae
AGGAGATGGGCCCTGAATCTTTCAGGTAAGAAAATTCACTTTAGCCTACACGTCTGGGGGGTCTTGAGCCAGCTCTGACCAGGGCACAGTGCCAGGGTAAAGGGAGCACATTGCAGTACAGACTAGACAATAACTTGGCTCTCAAGGAGCACTAGCGATGTTTTTGTTCTCCGAGAAGCTGTCCCCTTAACAATTTGAGTTACTTATATGCAAATAAGAAAAGTTTCACCAGCTCTCACCATAGTTTTGACCAAAACAGGTTTTTCACCACGTTTGCTTGTCCTTCTATTTGTTTAATGTAGGAGTGCTGAGAAAATAAGCATTTTAATGCGATAGTCGCTAGCAATAGACAGCTCGAGACTAACTTCTTCACCTTGGGTCAGTGCTATTTAACTTGAGAGGGAACAATCTTCTTCATACTCAGCAAATCACAATTAAAATGTCCCTCATGCATTTGTGCAGTATTTTACACTTAAAGGACTCAAGAAGGAGAAAGGATTGCCTAAATCTGCTTTTAATTCTCCTTTCATTTGCACTGTTGGAGTCATTGCTAATCAGTCATTAACTGTCAATAGTGACGCACTACCAGGCTGGTTCTGCTCATACTGTTTTCTGCTGGGGAGCCAGACTCTCTACTGCTGTGTGCACCTATCAGCTTACTGGCTCTGCTGGAGTTAAAAAGCTGTTGAGGTTTTGGGGAACACGGAAGACACCAAATTACATAAAAGCTGCAATTATTTGGAATGTATTTTATATTCATTTCATGTGTGCATTTGGCAGTGTTGCTATAGTTATTTTGGAGCTGAATAACGCACATGCAGATAGTAGTCATGGATGTGATAAAAGCATCCGAATACGAGAAAGGGTCTTCAAACCTAGTGAGCCAAATCTCCTTCTGTTTTGAAGAAAGGCTCTGTACTGATGATTTTCACATTTTTTAATGTGAAAAAGTAGATAAATACACACTGTTGCCTTGTAAGCCTATGCCTACTGAATGGTCCCCATAAGGCCAGGTGACAGCCAGTTTGCAGAGTTTGTCCTATATCTCAGGTTCCAAAAGGGTGTTTTGTTCATCTAGTCTCACCTAAACCCGGTGGGTTTTGGATACCTGACATAAAATACATCAGACCTACTACCTGGCAGTGCTGGACTAGATTGTGAACCTCCCCCGGTCTGTGCTTCTAAGAAACAGTTCTGAATTTAGACTTCAGCTGACTCCCAGATCCTCTAATCAAGTCGCCACTTGTCCAAAATGCAGAGAATAGATTTACAGCCATATTTAATCACAAATGCTCCTTAAATTAAGCCTAGACAACAGCTGACCCAGGGCCTGCAGAGCCAGAATAGCATAAGAGGATAGGAAGCCAGTAAGATTAGAGTGCAGGGCAGGATATGCTGCTTTAGGAATGGCCCACAAATGGGTGAAATAAAGAGTTAGAAAATAAGTTCTTTGTAAGACATCATAAAATATTAAAGCTTATAAGACTGCAGTTCCACCTCAGGTCTCTCACAACACTAATAAAACAAGCAAGCTTCACTTTCTCTCCTGATGACTAGACTTCTCTATAAAATTGCAGCTTTATTATGCATAATTCAATTTCATCAACTGCTTTTCTTTATTGTCCCTTCTAATTATGCACACATATACTTGTCATTTATTAGAATATATAAATCATGCCCAAAGAACTGCACAGAAGTACATACACACTTCCTATGTAAAGGGAATGGAAAAATCAGTCAGGCCAATCAGGAATTTATTTACTCCCCTGTCCCATTCTGGATTTGGAGGTGTTTGTACAGATTCAGAAACCACCTCTGAATTCTGTCTGAATCTCTCTTTGATTGTTACAAGGGCATTAATTAGCTGTATTCCATAATGTATCACAACTTTTTTATTTCTGAAAAACAAGGCCAGATGCACAAAAGTTTTTGTGCTTCTAACAGCCTATTGATGACAACACAGTAACTCAATTTGTTGCTTGAGTCTGGCTCAGAGAGACTAAGGTCAGTGACGTTTGATATTTCAAATGGATTAATTTTAAACTTCTCTGATCATGATTCAGGATTTTAAATGATACACTACAGGATCCTTGCCTTCTCCACAAAGCTACAGAGGGAGCTTGGGCAATAAGGTCCTATCTTTAGACTTCAAAAGTAGTTGTCTGAAATTAGTCGGTGTGGATGACCGGGCTGTACAGGAAGACAGCATATTGAACTTGTTCCTCCTGAGCCCCCATTTACTGTGCCGACCAGTCACCCTTCCCTTCAAGAACATCTGCATAGAACAAAACTAAGCAAAAAACGTCAAATGTTTTTTTCAGGACATATCAAATTACCTGTGGAACATAATTAATCTCATCTGTACTTTGTATCTGCAAGGTGTTGAGATAGCACATAGTCCAGAGGCATTTGCATACAGTGAAGAATGTAATGCCTGCAACTCACTCTCTCCTCTCCCAGAGGAGAGAGACTTGACAGGCCACTGTAATGGATGGTTTCTTTGTTTGTGGTATTGATTTATTAATTTGTTACATGCTAATCATTAATCAGCATCTGGTGCGCAGACAATACAAGAGGTCAGACAATCAGCCATGCAGTTTATTACCCACTGGCCTGCCATCTCGTCTCCAGAACTCACAGAGGAGCTTGAATTTGTTAAAACACCAAACAGGCAGATGAATTGAACTTCAATCCCAGGAGGGGGATGTTTCATAAACTAAATGCCAACACTGTTTTGCACTCCTTGGGTTGAGCCCAGCCCTGAAAGCACGCCTAACTAGATAAGGGAGAGCTTGCCTCATGTCCCTAAGGTCAGAATTTGGCTAAACATATGCAGAACACGTTTGGCTCATTACACATGTGCATGTTAAATCTATATTCAGCAGCAAGGGAACAGAAAGACAATATATGGTAAAGATACTGGAATTGGACTTCAAAGATCAGGATGCAATTCCACGGACTCCCAGGGTGACTTTGGCCACAACAGTCACTCTCCCCTGCTTCAGTCCCCATCTGTAAAAAGCAAAATAACCATCCCTCATTTTTACTTCATCCATCTTTGCAGTTTAGACTCAGAGTTCTTTGTAGCGGTGTCTCTTTCTCAAAATACATCCAGCTCCCAGCACACAATGTCCTCCTCAGAACAGCCTTATGGAAATGTTTCCAAAAAAAAAAAAACCACCCTTATAAAATATCCACTGATGAGATAAGACCACCAGCACAACAATGCAGTGAACAGCTGTAATCTGTGGGAGGATTATTTCTCTTCGCCATAAATGCCATCTATTTTTCAAGACACAAGTTATTCCCTTTCATAGAACAGTGAACTCAGTATCTGCAGACAACTTGCCTTCCAACCAGTACATTTTTCAAAAGCTCCCAGTAGTTTGTGACATTAAATAGATGTCACATCTTAATGACAAATATTAGTACTAGCCTGCTTGATTAACATAATTTGTTTCTTCATTGGATATTTTATTCCAGATGAGCTGCTTTTCATCCATATTTTCTAGGGGAAAAAATATGCATTCTGACGTGCAATGCTAACGTGCCCTCTGCAATGACCTCTTATCTCTAACTTTTCATTCTCACCTCTCATTTTCTTCAGTGCATGAAATGAGCTCTAGCAGCAGCTATTGGTCAAGAGTCTCATACATTGGATACCCGCCAAGGCTTTTGGGGTGTTTAGCACAGACAAAAGGTCTATTCCTATGACACACACATTTAAATTTAGCACTAAACTGGTGGAAAAAAAGAGAAAAATATGTGAAATGTCACTTTCTGACAAGCAGAAAATTAGAATTCATTCCCCTGAGAATTAAATGGACTTTTCTGCTTCCAGTCACTAACTATGACAAGGTTAACATTTTTCAGTCTAATGACTAAGGACATTAAGTGTGCATGTGAATAAGAAATAAAATGACTAGAGGGTATTAGCTAAGTGTGTGACAACAGCCCAAACTGACAACAGAACTCCAAGGATGCAGATTCTAACTAACGCTAACCATTTGCCATGGAGAATCAATGGATAACAGTAACATGGGGTACAAGTACATGGAGGTCATCTTTCTTTCATTATTATTACAACATAAGCAATCACAGGAAGATGTACGTCTCTGGGTGGGGGTAGACCACATCTCAAAGCGTGTCCAGCATGCTTCCAGTATCCTAGGCAGGGACACTGAGCGGGGCAGCATGTTAGTCAGAGGCCACGAAATCCTGAAAAGACTCAGAAAAGGAAAAATTTGAAGTGCATCTCTTATTTCCCCAAGGATTCTTTCACGACTCCCCATTCATGGCTCAATTCTGATATGACATAACCGTTAGTGTCCTGGTTTTGGCTGGGATAGAGTTAATTTCCTTCCTAGTAGCTGGTGCAGTGCTGTGTTTTGGATTTAGGATGAGAATAATGTTGATAACACACCGATGTTTTAGGTGTTGCTGAGCAGTGCTTACACTAGTCAAGGACTTTTCAGCTTCCCATGCTCTACCGACTGAGCAGGCTGGAGGTGCACAGGAAGCTGGGAGGGGGTACAGCCAGGACAGCTGACCCCAACGGGCCAAAGGGACATTCCATACCGTGGGGCGTCATGCTCAGCATATAAATGGGGGGAAGCTGGCCGGGGTGGCCGCTGCTCAGGGACTGGCTGGGCATCGGTCAGCGGGTGGTGAGCAACTGCATCATGCATCACTTGCTTTGTATATTATTATCATTTTATTTCAAT
>NW_008825076.1:5680002-5721523 GCF_000699105.1 Pygoscelis adeliae
TCCCTCTTCCAATTCCCTCCCCATCCCACTGAGGCCAGGGGAGACTGAGCGAGCGGCTGTGGGGTGCTCAGTTGCTGGCTGAGGTTAAACCACGACAGTCAAGATATGAGATCAAGCTATCATTTGTGACTTGCCTGAGCTTCTGTCCTTTACAGTTCAGTTTTCCCTGTAGCTCCTCACTGCCTTACTCAACTATGGCAAACATAACACATGCAGCTATGGCTTCTAGACAATAATGGATTTCCATCTAATGCAGCACCAAGTAAGGAAGACTCAAAGAGAAGTCTATATGTTATCGATATGCCCTAGGTATTACGATACCGGAAATTATCAACTATTGGAAATCTTTCTCAATATAAATGAAATTGGGGCAGTAAAAAGTAAGACAGGAAGATTATATTTTCAGATATCTAATTTGTTCTGTGAAAAATAAGGGTAAAAATTATGTTTAGAGATACGGGTCAAGTTTGAGAAAGCACTTCTAAACAGGGGTGGTTAATATGTTACCTAACAGAATAAAGACAGCTGTGAGGACATCAACAGACTTCAATGCAGAGAACTCTCCTTTTATTATTTCTGCCTTTGATTGGGTTTCAAAAGCTACTTGGCCACAACTGAGAAAAATCTAAAGCTTACAATTTAGGGGACAAATGAAACATTGAAAAAATGAGAATAGACATTAGAACTAAAAAGAAGGAAAGAAAACCAGAAGAAAACAAGTACTTTCAAAACCATGGAATCTACCTCCAGATTAGCCAACTGGAAAGATTCACCAATTTCTCCTTCCTTTACCGTGGCCCGGCAGGGTGCTCATTAGTCTGAAACAATACATTTTTAAAATTTTTCTAGTCTAAAGTCAGTGTGATGGACTGTTAGGCAGCTCAGTTACAGTTCATGTTTCCTGTAACATAAAAAGCTGGATTCTCCTCTATTCATCTGCAACTAGCAGACACACATCTTATAGCCCCTGAAGGACTTTTGCCTCATCAAACCAGCATGGAAGGATTCCTGCGTGTGTTTACACCAATAGACAAGGCCTGACTCTGTCCCTCTGATTCATGCTGGCATGGCTATATTCCTTCCATCCTCCTCTTTGCTTTACTTGGTTTGCTCCCAGAAAGAGGTACAACTGTATTTGGAGATCTTCAAAGAGAAAGATCATTTTAAACCCGGCTTTCCTTTACAAGCCAGTTCGTGGATTGACAGTGCTGAACAGGAACCTCTTTAGCAGGACCAGCCATTTCTCAGCCATGCAGTGAGTGCCGCTGTAGAGCTGAGCTCTGTAAGAAGAGAAGCGTCAAGACAGCTATTCACCTTAGACAAGACTTCCCCCAGTGCTGCATGTGCCCTTTTTGCCATGCTCTGATCTGTATTCCACTCTTACTCCAACTGGACTCTGATTACTTTTGGTCCCTGGCCTCATTACCTCACAGTTCCCTACAATAAATAAGTGGCATAAGCCACTTATCTGCCTGTAATCCTGATAAATCCAAATAATTTTGAATGAGTTTGTTTTGTTCCTCTGTCCCCTACCCTCCTGCTCCTCCAACTTCCTCAGCCTTATTTTATGTCATCAGCATATTTAAGGCACTTTTGAAATTACATTCTGCTCAAGGTCACTGCACTGAATTTAATTTCCCTCCCCATACAGCACATCAATGCTTTAACTCCCATCTGATTTATGTATACTGTTTATTATCAGAGACCAATTCAATCAATACAAGCTGGAATTCAAACACATGCACACATTTGGATTATGCATACAAACACTCATCAAGAGATATAAGACAACTGCTATAGTCCAGATCATTCCTCTAACATATGGCCAGTTTATAGGTAAGGAGGCTCATAGCAATGAATTTTTATACCTTGACTTCTGCTTGACCCCAATGGTTATTTGGTTACTGGAAACCAAAGGAATTGAAATAGCGTCACAAATTCCACGGAAGAGGCTTGGACAAGGAATCTCTGCGTTTCTTATCCCAAGCCAGTAGGACCATATTTTAAGATGGGCTTTCTGAGTTGACAGTTCCTTTATTAGCTTCTGTACACACAGGAATTCTAGCAAAACACCATCAAACCATACCAGACAGTCACGTCAAGCAAACGTTGCAAACAGAACAGCGTATGGAGAACTGGAACTTGAAGGAAAACCAAAGCACTAACCTCAATTGCAGCCTAGGTTAGGCATTAAACCAACCTAAACGGTATGCTGGAAGCATACTAGAAAGTGAATAGCTTTTGGCTTCCCTCTGCAAACCACTATCCTTTCTAAATGTTAATGGTCAGCATGATCCTCAGACATGGTTCACAACCGACTTCTGGTTGTCTCTGAACACAGTTGGTGCGTACAACTCAAGGAACACTGCAAGTTCAAAAAAATGAAGGCAGAGAAAGCATGCATACACAGGTTCTGCTATAGGCAGAGATAGACTACGCACACTGGACTGGAGCCTTCAGGGATTTGGGGCACAGACTGATTAATCAGAAAATTTCAGTGGGGTGCACGAAGTTTGGGAAAGAGGAGTGCACGTTGTTCTGTACAAAAATATTTTGTGTCCGCTTAGTTAACGTCAATGCTAGCAGGAGTCTATCATGCCAAGTAAAACGCAAAAAGAGACATCTATGTCCACCATCATCACTTCGGGGGTCTCCAGGAGTAGAAAGCAGATCCCTGCATAGCTGTCACCTTTATAATTAGATTCTCCAGCTGATCTGCAGTTCTTCCCATTTCTCTTTGTACTTTACTACCCTTCTTAATTGCTCTTCCCGCTCCATCCCCTCCCTAGAGAGGATCCTTTGCAACCATCTTTCTTCTAATCACTCTTCTGAAAAAGTTGTTACTCTTTTTCCTTACTGATACAAGCTCTTCTGTCACAGCAGAGCTGCACTGGTTCATTCCATATAGAGGCATGGCCTAAGGTGTCAGGGATTAAATCACGGCCTCACCGAAGTCCTTGTGACTTTGATAGCATCAAACTTCACCCTTGCATCTTCTCTGGCCTATAGTTACATGAGTCCCAGGAGTCTCTTTGAAATTTTGTTTTCATATTTCACCATTTATGCACAGAGAATATTTTGGCTTCTCTATCAATACGTTTCTGCTTGGTAACTCCCAGTTTGAATGCTGATTGTGTTTTGCATAAAATTAACTAAATTGCAGCCCTTCTGTTTCATTGGTACTTTTTGTCTGCTTCCTTCATGAACAATGTCGGGGAGATTGCAAGCTGACTACAATTCTCTTTCCTAAGCAAGAGGAAAACAACATCTAAGAGCCCAATCAGTACAAGTTTCCTGATGTCGCTTGGGTTTTATAAGCTATATTGTACTCTGGCATTTAATAATTTCTGTTCATTTCGTTCACTTTAAGAAATGAATGTAATGATTGCCACAGTGTTCTGCACTACTGTTGTCTATTGATAAATATGGAACAGGTATAACAACAAGCTTGCTCTTTTTTCTATTTAAAAATTCACTGAGCTAACAAGTTATTTGTGCAATGCCAAAGTAATCACAGGTCTTTGCTCTCAAGTTTCAACAGTCAGTTTCCACAGGGGTGTCTGCTAAGCTACATTTCACAAGTAGGACTAGATCAACAGTGGTGTTAGGCTTCCAGGAGTGTTGATAAAATACACGAGTACAAAACTCTACTCAGGTGTTGCCCAAGCCTAGAGGGGCCCATATCCCCACAGGTATGGAAGTTCCATCAATAAATGGCTCATTTTAGAAGGAACGACCTCTCTGTCTTCATTGAAAGGGGCTTTAATACCAAAGAAGTTTCAGGGCTGTGAACTGGGAGCAGAGGGATAGGCTTGTCTGCTGCCTAAAGCGAAGCACAGCTCTTGCTCCGGTGGGTGGGATCCACACACTACACAGGGAGACACATCGTTCACCTGGGGGCATGAAGCAGCAAAATGCCTGACAACTAATGCTGCAACATGGACTCTGCTATACTTCTACTCCTTCATCATCCCTTCACCACTAGGCACGTCCTCGTAGCATCCCACTTTCGGCAACAGCACCAAGCCTTTCTCTTCTGCAGCATCCATATGGGAGGAGCTCAGAGGGACAAAGTAAACCTAAGCAGGTGTGGGGTGTAACTCCGGTGAAATTAGAAACATTTCTAGAGAAAGGGGAAATGTTTGGGGAACATTTCACTGATGTTTGAAAGTATCAAAGGTGACAGTTCTGAGACATCCAAGGCTCTCCCTGGCTACAGTGACTATTTCTAAATAGCAGCAGTCACTGTTTCAGGCTTGCTGCGCCTTAGCTTTCTCAAGGCTCTGGGGGAACAGCAGTCAGCATGACGGCTGTGAGCAATACTGGGAGTCTGCCCAGGCAAGGAAAGGGGATGAGCTGATAACGATAAGAAAGTGTGATGAATTATTCCCGTGCTTGTCATCTTTAAGTTACTGCCTTTTGCATCCAGGGGAACCACAGTCCTTCCAAAAGAGTTGCTTTGGCTTTCTTAATATTAGGAGACAGTTGTGACATTTGTCCTGCCCTGGGCACAATTAAACTCAAGGCATTTTCAGTGCATTTTCTTCTCCGTAATGATCTCCCTGTTTCTTTACCTGAGGAACCCAAAGTTCATTAACAAGTCCTCACTAAAGTCTTCTGGACTGACCCTTTCCCTGTGCTGAGGCATAGAGAAGAGAAAGTAATGGTTGCAATGCAAAAATGCACAAATCTTTTGCTTGCCTGTTTGTTTCCTTTCTTTGAAAAGGTTGTTATTGCAGCTTCCCTTCTCGAAACAGACTTTTGCACACCAGTGCAATAGAGAAACAATGTTTGCAGGGATTCCTGATACTATCTAAGACAGAAATCAAGTTCTCAAGATCATCTATGAAGCAGCGGCAGAGCTGAGCACAGACTTCAGGAATCCAGAGCCTCAGTCTCTTCAACAGTCCCATTTCTCTCTGAGCTCAGCACCTCAGCCTGCTGTCTTCCCTGACGTTTATTTCTGGTGCACACTACAGCATATCTGGTTGCTTTAAGACAGGCAATATTATCTGCTTTGTCTATATCTGATTTTTATTCCTTGGAATAGAAATGTTAAGCAACAAATACAATGTTGCCACAAATAAAACCAGCATCCAGCCCAAACAGTTTTCCAGACTGTTACATCACACAACAGCATTCTTAAAGGCGCACACCTTTGGTTAGGTCTCTTTGCCCCACTCCTCCCTAACAAGAGCTGCAAAAGATATTCTGATTTCTGGTCTCATTATCTCAGCAGTTTCCTTGCTTATTTACCTCCCTGGCATTTATCATCTTAGATAAGCAGCAATACTATCCTTGCGTGGTCCTTTCTATGGGCTGCGCCCTACTCTCCTGGCCCTCTCAGGAAGAGGAACTCTTAACCCCTGGTTATTTTAGGGGTCTCTTCTAGCTTGAGTTCCCCTTTCTCACCTGACCAGAACAGCACACACTGTTCCAAGGCTTGTCTCACCCAGACATTAATTCTCTTCTAATTTACCCCAGTACAATTTTGGATTGGTGCACACCAATCCGTTTCCCAGCTGCAACACTTTGCTGACTTCTGTTCTGTTCTTTCCAAAGGATGAGTCTCCAGCTTCCAGCAAAAAATACTTGGTATTTGTCCCTAACTACATAATCACATACTACATAATTTCCTGCCATTCTAGCATCCTTGTCCTGAGGTCACCCAGTTCTCCCCATGTGACATTCGCTGTTCTTTCCCAGAACTATGCAGCATGCTGCATAATGTTGTTGGGTTGATGGTTGGACTCGATGATCTTGGAGGTCTCTTCCAACCTTTAATGATTCTATGATTCTATGATTCTATGCCTAAAAGCAACTACAAATCCTCTCCCCATTTCTAGAAGCTCGGGTACAGATTAGACAGTCTAGACAGACAATAGGAAGAAAGAATAAAGGATTTCTAAGGACTTTTCTGTATAATCCTGCTTGCAATATTCAACCGCTTAGCAAAGTGCCAGAAGCACCATCTTTTTATATCTTGTCTACTGATCACTTTGATAAAATTTGTCATCTTCTCATTCTCCTAAGCAGTTATTTAACAACTATATATTTAAGTCACATAGAATTACTAATCAGCATAAAACCTGTTTGAGAGAACATTGTTCAAATGATACTATGAACGTGTCCCCTCAAACCAAAGGAATCCTGCGCTCATTTGTTCAGACTGATGTCGGCATGCGTAAGCATTGCTACGTGTCCTCCGGAATCACAGTAACTGGCTTCAGAAGTGGTACTTCCCGTAGCCTGATGTTCTGGACCTTGCTTTATTATGTGATTAAAATAAGGAAT
Source organism: Pygoscelis adeliae (assembly GCF_000699105.1). NCBI lineage: Eukaryota > Metazoa > Chordata > Aves > Sphenisciformes > Spheniscidae > Pygoscelis > Pygoscelis adeliae. The sequence goes on from NW_008825076.1 coordinate 5,686,297, forward strand.
TGAAAGATAAGAGGTATTTATCATCTTAGATTTGAGAGACTTTAAGTACGAATATCAATTCAGAAGGAATAGAGGGCTGCTGCCTTTGAAAGACCGGGTAGATTATCTTCACAACTGGATGCAACTGAGAAGATGTGGCTCAGGAAAAGCAAACAGGGATTTTTCATATGGGAATAGTGAACACGACACAGACCCTAGGACGAGAGAGGACACACACGGCCTGCGGATCACTCCAGAGGTGCTATGGCCCCGCTCCCACCGCATGCACAGCCCCGCTCCCGGAGCGCCTTCTCCTGCTGGCTGCGAAGCCCTGCTTTCAGGCTAGGCATCCATCCAACCCTCCACCCTGAATGAGGCAGGCAAGTGTTTAGGGGATGCAGCTGCATTTCTAAAGCACTCCAGGTTAGTATTTTAACTTTACTAACGTGGAAACTAGGCTTAGGGACTTACTTCCAGGAAGCTGAGGATTGTGAGCCCAGGGGAAACAATTCCCTGGACAGACTAAACTATCTGTCTCTGAGCTAGGCAGCCATGTGCCTGGATACCCGCCACGTCACACTTACTGTGCTTACCCTGAGCAACACTCCATATTTCTGTCTGGGGCTACCTGACAGGAAACATACATGGGAACGTTATTCAGAGCCCCCATTTTTTTCCTGGAATACAGGGCACCTTTGCTTGGGTACTACTGTGTCCTGCTTTGCAGCCCTTCCTACAGGACTAGGTCTATGTAACTTGCCTCCGTTCATTCGATGCACACAAAGCAAAGCTGGGAGCAGAGCATTCAAATCAACTCTTAGTCCACATCATTAGCCACAATCTCTCCCTTAAGGGGTATAAACTAAAGGTATCCAAGTTTGCAGCCAGCATCTTTCTGATCCTCATTTCACCTATTCATAAAAGACAATGCTGCACCACAGGACGCTGATTTTTATCACATTCTGGATATGGCTACTCCCAGGCACTGATCTGGAACACAAACTTAAGTATTGAGGCCAAAATTCACTAATTACCTGGATATTTATGTAGCAATCCTGGTATCAGTTAAAGAAAATGCTCTGACACAAGGAAACAAGAACAACTCGGGTTAGTTATTTGTAGAGTCTCCCGGCTATGCATGGGGCTTTGCAAGCAAAAAAGCAGTGGGCCAAGTTCTCAGGAGTGCTCAGTTCCCACTGAGAACCACCTCCTCTGTAGTTAATTGGAAGTTAAGTGCCGAGCTCTTTGGAAAAATGTCTCTTTAAGCAAAGCAACGGAAACTGTGCAAGATTGAGCACTGAGTCCTTAATAAGCCCTCAGGAAACAGACCAGAAGCTCAGCTTCCTTCGACTGGTCACAGAGGCATAAAGAGACCAGAAGTTGTATTTTTATTTTTAAAGCATCTAAGGAATCTGGAATACTAAGGAACTTTGAAAGCAGATGGGCAACTCCCTGCACCCCATCACTGGCTTCAGCAAACCCCAACCTTCAAAGCCCCGAGGCTCAAAATGTTGGGGACACTAAGCAAGCACTAGGCAATCATAATTAGCCACTTACATGCACGTAAGTTTTGCCTGCACCCTCCCATGGCAGACGAACTGCCCTGCTTATAAAATAACCCTTAACTGATCTGCCAGAGGCAATAAAGCCAGTCAGGGCCAGAACTGGATTAAAGATCTAGGGATTTCCAGTCCCCTGAAATACCCATTAAACTATATCGCCCTGGTCTGTTGCCAGCTATTAGGAAATTACCCTATAGCAAGGAGCATTCCAAAGAGAACTTGCAAGACAGGCTCGAGCTCTCCTACAAACCATATTAAATAAATGGCCAGTTTGGCTAGGGAACAATGTTATAAATACTTGAGCTACAAATCAAGAGCGTGTTTGAGAGCTGTGCTGTCAAGCTAGTTGTCAGCTGCAGCATCACCAGTACATGAGCTTATTTCATAACTAAAACCTGCAAATCCCACCCAGTGACCTATATTTGAAGCGTGGGTCTCTGGGGAAGTTACCGACTGTCCCTTGAAATTCGCCAGAACCAAGCTGGTCCATATGTATTTTAGGATGTGGGACCAGACGTCTGCTGCAAGGCCCGATTCACAGCGCTGGCAGGCGGCCCAGCGCCAGGGGATCTCTTCCTCCACTGGAAGCGAACCATGGTGCGTTCACTCTGCTCCTGGCCCCACAGGCGGGCAAGGCTCACCGCAGTTTGTCCCTCGCTGTCTGGGCCAAGAGCTCGTGCCCCATAGCTAAGGAGCAGTTCAATGCAGTCACACTGGCCCGCGACAGCGGCGACGTGAAGGGCAGTCCTTCCTAGCGGCGTTTTAGAATGCAAATCCACACCTGCGAAAAATCATACATAGTCCGAGCGTGACAAGGCATACGAAAGGAGGCAATGCCACCTGCGGGCCACAACGCACATTTTTTTTCCGAAGGCAGATGCAGTTTGTTTTACTCACATCTAATCAGTGGAATTAACAAACCTGTCTAGTGAACAAATGCTCCTGCCCTTAGCTCACACACAACGGGATATTCTTTGTTCCGCTCAGGGGAACGTTGCTAGCTTTGCCGCAGCTAGGCATTGCCATTGCTTTTGTACTGGGAGCTCTCACTTATTGGGAGATGACAATGTCCTTTAACAGGGACAAACTTTGAGGAGGCCAGGCTCAAGAACCGGGATTGAAGGGAGCACCTCAGACAAGGTGGGATTTCCTCCTCAGCGCTCACTTTCAATGCTAAAAAAGAGATTAACAAATGTTGTTTCATTTAGGACAATCAAGTGAGCTCAACTGACCCAAAGGACTGTCTGTTGTGCCAATGCAGATTTCTGGGGAAAGAAGGCTTACTTAGTTGCAAAGCAACAAAAAAGCCCAAATGTCAGAGCCATAGAACTTGTGCTCACAACTCTTCTTGTATTTCAGTGGCTGGTAAAGCACTGCACAGGACTGATAAAAACTAAGCATTTCTAGATAATAAGAAAATAGCAATAAAAGAGACTCAAAGAGGGAAGTAAAAATCAGAAATCTTGTTTCTCAGTATGAATTTCTCTAACACCAAATGTCATTACACTCAGCAAGAACAGCAGTTTTTATTGTCTCCAAGTCTACATCAGAACTGATGGGCTGAATACATTCTCCACCTCAAATACAAAATACACGAGGCCATTTGGGTAAAATTCTGTGGTCTGGGTAAGCAGGAAGGTGGTATGCTGTGCAGTTACAGCCAGATTAAGAATTGTTCTATCTAAGAAAGACTATTACCATGTCTCAGGAGAAACTTGGCAGTTTCAACATGACCTCTGTGGCTGGCAACAAACAGTGCCACGAAAGCTCGGTGTGCTACCCATTCCTTTTTCTGCTCTGGTCCCAGTAACTCTGCATGTGGCGTGGTGCCTGCAAAGTCCTCCGTAACTCCCAGATGGGCTAGCTGCAGAACAAACACAAAGCTTTCAGTCTCTTTCAAAAGAGTAGTCTGATCCTTTTTAGGTATCAACAACGTCTCATATCCGTTCTTAGGGGTGCTTGCACGCTGCATAAATCACTCCAAGATCAGCTAAATAACACCTGCTTGTTTCTTATTCTTCTGCCCCATCTTGATTCTCTACTATCAAATGACGTTTATTCATAGCCGTCCCTTGGAGGGAACATTAATTTGGGTTTTCCTTTCGCATGTAGTTATTAAGCACCACAAAATCTTATTGGTGTTTCTTATAGAAACACCAATATGTTTCTCTTTGTAATCCCTGTCCTTCTCTTAAATTTGTTGGAAACTGACCCGAGTTTTTGGGGAAAGAAGACAAAGACAGACAGGACTGGCCACGTAAGCCCAGGTTCCTTAGGAGCTAGGTGAGACTTTGGGCCTTAATTCCAGCAGACAACTCACAAAGCTAAGTTGCCTCACGAGACAGCCCTGTATCACGTTCTTCTCCAGAAGGAGCTTTTTTTTTTTTTGTAATAAAGGCAAACACATCGGATCTAAAGTGTCGCTAAGAGGCCTCTTAGGAACAATTTTCAGGTGCCTCATGCTGCTGTTCTTCCTGAGAAACCATTTCCATGTTGGGCCACATCTTCCACAGTGCACCATGGTTTTCTCATCTAGTAAGTGGAAGCATGTCATTACAACAGCTGTACGGTTATTTCTTGAAAAGAAAATTTTTTTTCATTTGAAAAATCAACAGTGTCAACAAGTTTTCTGTGGGGCTTTTATGCCAATACACCTTTCATTTCAAAGGAGACCATTTGCCGTTGTGGCACATCCTTCTGTTTCCTGCTCTACACTGAGTAGGAAGAATCTTGAATACACAGGGAACTCAAAACATGGCGAAAAAAACAAAACCAAAAACCCCAAACCCCAATTTGCCCAAGACCAAAACGCAAGCCATTTGGGGCATGAGGCAGAACAGCTGCTTGCCAGTGAACTGCAACACTACACAACAGTTAACGAAAGGAAGTGAGGAACCCTGCGGTATCCATTTGCAGCGGTTGGGGAAACGCAGAGGAACAGAATGCGATTAGCCAGGTTGGAATTTGGCCAGGGAAGCAGAGATAATGGTTCTTTATGAAAGGTGCCAAAGGATATTTCATGACCACATCTGTTCAGGCCTGAAGGTTTACAGTACAAATCAGTACCTTGTGTTTCTGCTGAGACAACATTTCAGTCCTAAATCAAGAAAGCAGCATGCCCTCTATCAAAACACCACAGAAACTATTTGTTCTCTAAAAATCAAAGCTTTCTTACTGATCAGACTCGACAGGATCGCAAACTCAAGACGGCCCGTAAGCTAGCACCAGATAAAGCGGAGGAGACAGGGAATGTCTTCCGATTCTTGATTTTGGTACTGCCACGTACCAAGTCCCATTCTTACTCTGGAGTCAGTATGGCCAGGGGAGGATGGACTATGAAACAGAGAGTTTCTGCCTCTGATTCTCATAACAACGGACAACTCACTCAGCCTCACCGGAACACCCAAGAACAGATAATCTCAATCTTCTAATGATGTTTTAAGATAACTAATACAGAGTATGTAAACAATGCCTTATTTCTCCTATCTGTATGAAAAACACTGGGATTAAGTATCTTTTGTTGAGAACACATCAGAAGGGTAAAACGGCAGGCAGCTGAATACAAAACGCAAACTTTTTTGGACATCAGGATAAGCAGGGACAGGAAAAGTAACCTGAAAGTATACTCACATCAGTGCTACAAACAGTTACTAAACAGTGACAAGAACTTGCACTCAAGCATGTGTGCTTTTTTGCTAGTAACAGCAAAAAGAAGTCTTAAATTTCTAAACTGAAGACTGCATTAGGGATTGACTTCCCCACTGTTTGCTCTGTGAAGTCTTGCTTTGTAAGAGCAATAGGCTTTTAGCTTTTCCACATACAGTACCCCCCGCCCGTTCACAGAAGTAATGGAATCAACCTTCATAGTCTCTCCTTTTGCAGCAGCTGCCACCAGATGCCCCCAGCCATCTTGTCGCCAGATGCGCATTGTAATCGTTCCACCAGGGACAATATCATTGTCCTTAAATGTAGACTCATCTGGCAGATCTACTGTAGGGAGTTATAAAAAGAGAAGAAAAGCAAGTCAGCATATCCTCAGAGAAGACAACGACCAGCTTAAAAAAAAAAAAAAAAAGGTTAGATGGTGGCTGAATTCTTTTAGCCATGCTGGAGTTCTCCAATTTTACTGTCATAATACATCAAGGACTCCTCGGGTTCCGTTGTGCTAAAGCTGTGAAAACAGACACACTCCCAGCCTAGAAAAGGCTGCGATACAGTGCTCTTGGGATAATACGGTTGTAACCCACAGAAAGCTACAGTTAACATGTTAAGTACCGAAACTGTAGGAGAAAAATACTTGCGTACCCATGCACACATGGTGTCTTTATTCTAAAAAGCAAGCACCAAGTTCGTTTGATCTGAGAAAGCGAACAGCAGGAGGAGTTATTTTGTTTTAAATACCAGGTTGAAACAAGTTTTACTGGCCATCTCTGCTTGCTACCTCCAAAGCCAAGTACTCCAACACCACGCGTTCAGCTGATGTAATGGGAAAAACACCACTGCTCCACACAATTCTAACTGTGGAGAGGCCAGCCAGAGCCGTGCTAGAGCTGTTCTAGGCTGAGGTGAATCAGCCAGGTACTGGCGTTGGCTGTTGACAGGGCTAAGCAGGAATTTAGAGGTCAGCATTTGCAATCTCTGACCTAGAGACCCTGTCGAGTAGGCCATTCTCTTTAAGGAGTAGGAAGCAAAGTTAGGCGTTAAGTCCAGAGCTGAAATCCAAGTGCGCTACAGTCCAAAGAGGAAAGTGGAACCCTGACCTTCATCCAGAACATAAATGTAGCCGTAACTAGCAGGTAAAGAGATAGTACGAATAACCGCCAAGAACCCCGGAGGTTACAGGTTCTCACCTTCATCCAGGTACTGAAGCCGCTGGAAATGAAGGGGGATCCCAGTCAACAATTCTAAATGGGACTTAAGCTTCTTCACAGTCAGGTCATTTTGGCATCGAGGCAGCGAGAAGATCTCATTAGTTTCAGCTAGACGGAGCTGGACACTAAAGGTCCGCAGGGACCGGGAAGGCATGGTGATGAAGTGGTTCCTGACCAGGAAAAGTTTGTGAGACTTGTCTCTTAGAAAAAGCTTGGCATCATTATAAGGACAGGGGTCTAGATGTGATAGCAGTAGTAATTCCTCCCTCCCCTAGAGATTCCCCTTGTATCATCAAAGCCCTCCACGTATAGATCCTCCTGTGTATCGTAAGCACATTACAGTATCCAAGCAGCATAAACTGACATCACAGAAGTACAGTCTGCACATGTGATGTAATAGTCTATCTGAACTTACCAGAGACCACCACAGAAGGTAACACACCAGAGTGATTACAGAAGGATTTTTGTTCCTGCTCATCTTTTGATTTTCACTAGGATGACAGAAACTTACTTGGAAGACAAGCAGTAGAGAAACAAAGTAGTAACTCAGGGAAATAGCCAACATTGCCCGTATTTTATGGTCCTGTTTTCTTTGTTAAAGTCTAGATCTCAATCTACACGTTTAGTCTAACGTGTAATAAAAAAGAGCATATGACTGTTTAATTTGTGTTTCCAGTTTACTACACAGGGGTCTTGTGCCCTAACTCAAAGCGCGTGGGTAGGCTTTACCAGGGGGTGCAGGGGACTGTTGATTCTCCTCACTTTTGCATCAGCTAAAATCCAGCAGAGAAGAGAGAGGGGAGGTCAGATATTCTTTTGCAGCAGTTGGCAGAAGCTCTAGAGCACAGGATGGGGCAGCCAGTGAGTGCCTGAAACAGCCAAAAGGGTGATTGCAGCAGCAGAAGACACAGAAGACTCCTGAGGTTAGAAGCAAAACCAACCAGCCAAGTGGCTGGTTGATTATTTATCCCCCCCCGCCCCCAACTCCCCAAGGCCTAACAACTACAGAGTTCATTAGTGTAGGATGTCTGAGCGCCACACCACACTGAAAAAATGGCCCAGACTGTCCTTCCAGGCTGAAGTTTGGAGAGGGAAGGATTTCAGATTTGAATGCCAGTCTCACCCAGCACACACAAGTTCTCTTCATTTAAAATACATCTTGTCAGAGTTTCAGTTCTGACAGGACAATTTTAGTTTCGAAGCACTTTTGGCACGCTCACTTCAAGGAAAAAGTGCAGGAAGAGCTACTTCAAATCTCTGGACATCTAATGGATTTTTTTTACTACACAGCATGATGAATTCCGCACTCAACCCTGGTTTGACAGATGACGGTGCTTACGCTAGGCAGATGTTTCATTATCCGAAAGAACACATTCACATCCCACTTAGGACAAAAGTCAGTTACCACAAGTTGGTTTATAAAACAGTCACAGGATTTATTGAGATAAATACAAAGTCACATAGATTCTCTATTCTGACAAATGAATGACACTTCCAGAGTGTCCCCACTTAACTGGGTTCTAAACAAGACTGTGTACAGACAGAACCGCCACTAGGGCGGCATCCTGACAGATGCCAAGTGTACGTCATACACGAGATACCGGCGCGTCCGAATTCTAAGCAACATGACTAACATGCTTTGGATTACAAGTGCTTGATAATTTCCTATAGCATCCAAGCAATATTGCACCCACTAACGTTATTTTCATGTTCCTTAGCTAGAAGTGTTTAAAAGTGATATTCTTACTGCTGCTGTGAAAGTGGATCGACTACCTAACTTTGCTCCATCCGGCTTTTAAAATACATATCTTTGCATAATTTAAACAACCCAGAGAATTGTACGTGAACACACCGCTTTACTCATCATTGCATACATTTGTCTAGTACAAGACGTAAAGTGCGGTCTTTAGTCATGCTGAAATCACTTCTGGTTTAAAACTAAAAGACAAACCTTGTAGAGGGTACATCTGTTCAATAGACCTGCACATTGTCTACAAAAAAACCACCCCAGAACTATGACGTCCCCCATTAGTGCATGCAACTGCAGAGTTTTAACAAAAGTCTTTAAACGCTCTACTGAAATCACATCATTTAAAACAGACGTGATTTCTGGAGCCAGAGAGGTACCAAAATACCGTTAAAAACAAAACTTTGTTTAGCCTTTTAGTGAACTTTTATAGCTGCTGGCTTACTGTTTACGCATATCCTAATTAAAAACTCCTAGTGAACACCAACCAAACATGCCAAAACATACGGAAGCTTGTGTTTTCCAGGGGGTTATTGCAAGTAAAGGTAACTATTTGAGATTATCTGACAAACAGAAACCTGGGTGGGGTTAATGCTCAAAGTATTTAATTTATATACAGTACATTTCAAACATACTTACATATACACACACTTAAAAAAATTTGTTCGGTGCTGAGGAATTTAATGAACTGATAATAAAAAACAGAAGTAAAACCTTGTCAGAAAGGCCTTAGAAAATTTGAACTGTTAGAAAATACCAGTATAATGCCAGCATTAGAAAAAGATATTAGAACTAGAAAAAATTAACTTGAGAGGTCTTTTTGTTAAGAAATTGCAATCATAAAAAGTCTGTACTGGGGAAGCATTTTTTTAAATTATAAAAAAATTGTAAAAAATTAAACATAGAATGTTGCAGAGTTTACAGAGTTTATACTGTTTGCTGTGATAGCAGTGATAGCAGTGGTATATTTCTGCCTGCAACTTGCAAAAAGCATTTTGTGATCTCACAAGAAAACAATTTGTTACAAATACTGTACATATTATAATACAAGACTAGTTAAACAAACTTATACAAAACCGAGCCCTCCAAAAATACAGAACCCAGCTGAGGAACCTACTTGCTGTATTGCAGACAAGCCAGATTTAAAACAAAACAAAAAAGAAAAAAGTAGTATCTGTAAAAGCCTTCACCCACGTGAACGACTTACTAGTATAATAGTGAAATAAGGGGAAATATTTACACAGGTCTATTTACGATAAAGTATTGTGTTCACAGAGAGAAAGTAACTGTTATTACATGAAACCATTTCTTTAGTATTTAAGCATTAGTTTTTCAACAGGACAAAGTTCCAATCCACAATCTAAAAAAGTAAGACTATTTATTTTCCAGGCCCCACATTATCTGCAGGTTTGGGACACAAACAGAAGACAGGATCCATCAAAAAATACTGGCTTTGTAATTTTTCAAACCGGTCAGAAGCGCTGCGATTTCATTAACAGAACTGCATTCTATCTGTATATTCTTTCTTTCTTCCGAAACAGCTGTTCAAGCACACAGAAGACGTCCTACTTAAGCTTAAGGATCTCAGTAACCTTCATTAGTTGTTTGCCCCCAACCTTACCATACAATCAACAGAAGTTGTAGAGCAAACTGCATCACCTCCTTTCCCCTGAACCTTTGTTATTTAGGCTTTTTCAGAATTTAGAGGTCCTTCGTTTCTTCGGAACAAAGTAGCAGGCTGTTCCGGATTTGAATGTTGGACCAGTTAAAAGGTGTTTTTTAAGTGAGGTGTGTATGTAAAACAAACAAACAAAAACTTAAGTCTAAAATCCTGTAATACCCTTCTACAGATATAGCACGTGTCGCAGGAACCAAATCCCTTACACGAAGTGAACTTTGCTAGGGCAGAATGAGTAATTTTCAGTTTGGGAAATTTACAGTCTACCTACCACTACCAGAGCCAGCAGTAATGAAAACAGACATGTTAACATCTGTAAGGGTATAGAATAGACTAGAAAAGTCACACTAGACAAAGAATCTTGAGCTCTCTGTGCTTTGAAAAATATCACATTAAATAAAAATGGACCGTGCCTTGATTCTAGCAGACTAACTACTTTATAAAATGAAATGATTTTTGAGCTTTTTTCCACCAATACAGAATTAAGTTCTTCATCATTTTTGTTAAAATTCAAAATTATTCACATATATACACTTTTTTCAGTTAAAATGCAATACTTGAAACAATACAAAAACTACAAGAAAAGTGAGGAAAGAATACCTTCATGTAAGTTTGCTATAATCAGGCTTTAAGACCTAGAAACCATTTTAAGCTATAGCAGACTGCTCTACTACTGGAAATGTTTTGCTGAAAAATGTAATATGAGTTCCAAGTACACTGAAATACTGCGTATGGTGTAAGACTTTACATACAATACTTCACTGCAGGCGAGATCAGTTATCACCCACATTTACAAAGAAAAAAACAAAAGGAATTACTCATGCACATCAGAAGAGAAACACACAGCTGTAGATGAAAGGTGGTCACAAAATGAGCTGGAAAGGGTCTATTGAGAAATGTTCAAGTAGGTAACAAAAACCTTCTTATTTGTCCACATTATTCATGCTAACCGCAAACATAAGGTGAAAAATCATTTTGATGTTCAGCGCTTACTGCAGGAGAACACGTTAGTTTTGTTTTTCAACGGTAGTACTGTCCATGTTACCCTGTTTTAGTTTTATGGTGGCAAAGAAGGACACGTCTTGATCTCGGTCAGACTGCAGGGCTAGAATGGTCTCTTCTGCAGCTTCTAGATGAGGATTGCCAACACTTTTAAAATAAGCTAGAATACAGGGAGAAAAAGACAATTTTAATCAAAGCCAAAAGAATAAACCCTAGGGCATAAGTACTGCAGAAATACAGGGGAAGCCAAAAACATCTGCGATAGCTCATCCAATTTATAGGCTCCTTAGAGAAACCACAGCAAGCTAAGGAAGCTGACAGAGAAAGAGAAATATGCTGCTTTCTACTCATCTTATCAGGTACTTAAGTATTTCTAAGATAAACTCTTTTTGCTGAGCCCTAAATAGAAACGTATCAACAAGTAAAAGCAAGTTCAGGAAGCTGCCACTGTACAGTGTTTTACAAAACGTTCTCCGTACTTTACTCTAAAAAAAGATAGGAGAGGACATTTCTGTGCATCTTCCTTTGAATAATCAGACATCGGCTGATTTTTTGTTTTTAAGGGATTGTAATACAGGAAATTGTAGCAGCACGCAAAATTACATTATTTCCTAGTAAAACTGTTAGCTTAAGACTAAAGTGACAAAGCAAACCATTTCAGAAAGAGATATAACACTTCATCTGAAGGACCCCAAAGACTACTTCATTAACATTAAGGTTTGAAATATATCAAAATAATCTAACGTGATGCTTAAGAAAAATGTATTTGCCATACACATCGTGGATACCAAAAATAATAACCACCTGCAGCAACATCCAGCAATTGCAGTACTTCTTGCTATAAAACAAGGACGGAACTGCCCTCTAGCGGATGAAATAATACGTTTGTCAGGTGATTGATGCCAGTTTCAGGCCCTTTAGGGATGATGATCAAATATTCTAAGACAGAAAAGCCCCTGCAGTATACATTCCTAAATCTGAATCTAAATGCAGTATCCCAGATTACAATATATGATCCTGTTTTCAGTATAAACAGAACCAAACAGCCTTTTACCAGTTGAACCAATTTATAAAGAACTGCACTGGCAGAGGAAAGAGCATTTGCGAGACATTAGTTCTTTCAAAGGAAATTAATGACCACACCTTTCTCCAATAACGTCTGCCTCAGAGCCTTGGCAAGCAGAACCCTTACATTTGGCACAGGATCTGAAGCAAGACTTAAAAGACTGGGGAGTAAGTGTTCAACAAATTGGTCGACAGGCATACATTCTTCTTCTACTACGGCCTACAGGATAAACACAGAACATGAGAAAACAAGATTTATGTGAAAAATACACTAATTTGCCATTTCTTTCCATCTTGTCCTTAATGTGGCCTGTCTATTAATAAAAGTCACTGTTTAACTCTGAACAAAAACACCCTACGTTGGTGAAATAAGTATGGCCTTTGAAATACTGTTATGAGAACATGTCCTACCATTCTAAAGTTCACCTGAAGATGACCCAACAAGAGCAGATAACTAACTCTCAACTATATTTTAGGAAATACTGTCTCTTGCCCGACATCATCCTTTTGCCTTTCAACATTCAGCCTTTGCTCCTCATTGCTGAGGAAGTAAGCATTTTTGGTTTGGAGGGGGGTGGGTAAGTGGAAATAAAGGGGGAAATAGTTCCTGGCATCTAGCACCCACTGGTCCTTTGAAGAGCTCTTGTGAACCTTTATGCTAGCATGTCAAAGTATTACAAAATGCGACTTAATTCATTTCAGTTTTGCCCACACTCCTGAAAAGCCCCAAACTGGCTCCAAATTAAGTGTACGCATAGAAACAGAGAGAACATTCCAACCTGACAAATGAAGGCAAAAGCTTGTCTTCCAACCCACTTGGAGCAGTGACGAAACCGCACTACAAGTTCATTAATGAAATTTAATCCCAGTGCATTTGCATTGTTTGCGTAGAACTTCTGTAGTATTGCTACAACCTGTGAAGTAAAGGAAGGGGGAAGGGGAAAAGGAGGGGGAAAAAAGGAAGAGATGAGACTTAACCTGTAGCCCTTAGAAAGTTAAAAAAGCATCATTTCATTTGAATCCTACAAAGGGACACCAAAAACTGTATTCAGTGTAATCAGGTGTGCTTGCAGAATTGAGTAAGTTACTGTACTTATTCTGGAGAAGAGAAAGCATAAGCTTTAAAAGAGCTATTTGTTCAGGTGAAACAAAAAACACTAAAAGAAATTAAAACCACCATTAAAGTAATGCCCCTTTCCACGGTGCCATGAAGAAGAAGAAGAAATTGAAGGAATCTTTCTACTCATTCAGGACATCTATGGGATGATGGCATTATCATGAAGTTCATAAATTAAATCAACTTTGAGGAGAGATCAGAAACTTCCCCCCCCCCCCCCCCCCCCCCCCTCCCAAATCTTCCATATCCTGGTTTTCATCCAGTTGAAAATACATTTGTCATTCACATACAACCAATAGAGAAAGATTTTAATATCTGTGGAAGTCTGACAACTCAAAATATTTTATAAAGTTTTCATTTAACTTTTTTCCATATTGTTTACCATGTTTATCAAAACACGTCTGTATTCACCCTACTCGTCTGAAAGAAAGCAAAACGATTTCAGGTATCCCTCTCGAGGACCATTTTCCTCCTCTCCTGCCAGGAAGTGAACTAAATCCCCTACCAGTTTGAAGGAGATCCACCGAACTTCTGAAACTTTATCGGAGCAGAGGGTTAGTGCAATATGTCTTAAGTAGTCATAGACATCATTGGGATTGTAGAGTTCCAGTATCAGGATCAGCTGCCTGAAACACAAAGAAAGTGATTAACTCCAGCAGTGCAACACTAACCTGCTCCGATTACACCATCTGTTAAACACAGGGAAGGATCATTTGGAGACTCAAAAATACCATGGTTATTACAAAGCACTTGAACAGTTTGTTCTTCTCGTTACTTTACAAAGGTGCACGTGAGTATTAAAGAGGTACATACTTTAATCCATCAAGGAGTCCAAGAGAAACTTTTATCCAAACTAGATGTACCAATGAATCAAAGTTATCCCAAACAATAACAAAAGCTAGAAACCAAAGTACAATGAGAAGTTTCTTTACAACTTCAGACCAATATCCTGCACATTCTTGCAAAGTAAAAACGAAGAGATTTACTTTGGTGTAGAAAACTGCATTTCAGAAAATTATTTGTATCTCAGAACTGCACGGAACTCATACCACTGCCAGTATGTTACCAGCAGCCGTGCACAAACCAGCCACAAAGTGACAGCTCTCCACTAGATGTCAGGGAACTGCTGTACAACGTTCTTGCACCGGAGTGAGATTTAGTTTGTCATGCCAAACTACAAAGGGAGAATAAATTCTCAATAGCCCAATCAAAGCAATGAGATAAACATGAAGGTCAGATTTTAGCTGCAAACTATGCCTGCAAACATTCTTTGAGTGCTTCAAATATCAACAGGGCTTGTAGAAAAAGAATCGTGGGATGTTACTCTATCTCCATTATACACCAGTCCTGTGGAAATATCAAATTAATAAACTAATTTTTTAAGAACTGTTTTTTCTTTCATACACATTAGAAAAATTACTTTGTACATACATTTCACTGATTTTTACAGGTAGTCTAGAACTGAGTAAAATCTGAAACCTCACTGAATAGTATCTATCAGATTGTCACATTTCATAAGCTGCAAGCGAATCACATCTCCATTTTTGTATAATCACAGACATTGAAGTCTCAGTCATGCTTGATTACAACACAACTTGCCAACCCCAAAACCCAAAAAACCCCAAACCCAACAGCCAGCAGCTTTTAAGTTCAGCTCCTTAATAAAGAACGGTCGTCATCTTTTAGCTTCCCATTAGTGTTCACTAACTTCTGAATGTAATTATCTATTTCCAAATTAGTAATGCAGATTAAAAATCGTAAGTTAACAAAATTACATACTCTGCCAGCTCGTAACGAAACCTCCAGTTCCTGCTGTTATCAGTCACCACAAATTCTTGAAGTTGGTAAAGATACTCTCGCCTTTTGTCTGCATGAAGTAACTAAAGGAAAAACATTACTAGTATAGAACTGATAAAATTCAATACTTGTAGTTCTCTGGTGTATTACTCTATTCACACCTATGTGCATTCTCCTACTTGAAAGCAACTGATCATTCACAAGATGCTTACTAAAAACTGCGCACAGCCAGCTGAGTGCCTGGACACACAAGACTGACGTCCAAAAAAGTACATTAAGCTATCAGTTCTGCAAGGATGCCCGTCAAAGCACCATCTCTGGGCATAAGACTGAGCAATCAAAAACTAAGGATTTGTGTCTATTATGCAGCAGCCCACTGGGATCTGTTCTCTTCTCTCCCAGCCCCAAACACAAACTGTTAATGGTCCAACTTTCTAGCTGGACTGCGCAAAATACTAATTCCTTTACAACACCTAGGAGCATTTACAACGGCTTTCAGTTTTGATATTTTGTTGGGATATGAGACAGAAGAGGAGTGAGTGACCTTAAAAAAAGCAGTAGACACATACAAAATGGCAGAACTGCACAAAACTAAACATGTAATTAGATATTGATACCTGCACATCTCATTAAAAAACTCTCTTAATATAACGGAGTCAGAAAAAATTTTATCTTGAGAAATTAAATTACACTTTCCTACCTTTAGAAAGTCATACAGATGTTTAAGGACACCAATACGCACTTCATCCAGATCTTTCAAGAATCCATTGAAAATTGGCACCAGATCAGCAGCTGTTAGCTGATCCCCCAGAATAACTGCTAGTTCGTGTATGGAGAAAGCTAGCGTCCGACGTACCTTCCACTGCAAACAGTTTAAGAAGTGAACTAGATTAGGCAGCGCAACTAAAGTAAAGAAGCTTTTGAACTACACTTATGTGAGGATTGAGAGAGCAGAAGAAACAGGGCTAGTTACACAGCAGCAGAAAACAATCATATTTATGAAGTCTGATTTAAATCTTGAATTTTATACTTTTAGAGCACATTGAATCCCTTATAAGAAAGTATACGGTCTGATAACTTCAGTGCAACAAACTGAACAGAAAAGCTACTCAAAATTCTGATTTATCATTAAAAAACTTTTTTTTTTTCCTTTACCTGTACATCTGAGGCCAGTGTCTCATATGTATCTTTCAGGCAGTGCCAGTTCTGCCTGCCCAGTGTTAAGGCCACTCCAGGAAGACTATACGCACAGTGTTTGGCTATTTCAGTATCAACAGTCTGGGCTCGAGCCGGGTCAGTCATTGACAAGTACTGGTCTAATAAAGGTTGAGGTATGATATCCTATAGATGGAGACAGTTCATCAGCAACACACACTTTAATTTA
This sequence comes from Pygoscelis adeliae, assembly GCF_000699105.1. Classification (NCBI taxonomy): domain Eukaryota; kingdom Metazoa; phylum Chordata; class Aves; order Sphenisciformes; family Spheniscidae; genus Pygoscelis; species Pygoscelis adeliae. The sequence continues at coordinate 5,702,499 of NW_008825076.1, forward strand.
AGATCAGAAAGAAAATACACCTGTTGTGCTACGGTATTCTCTTGCTACCAACCAGCTGGCAGCAAAACACAAACAGTGGCAAGACGCCCCTTTTGTGGGCTAGCTTTACAAAGCGTAAATGACCCCTAGAGTTATTTGTCCTCTCATTAGGATAGATTAGTCAGCAATGAACAGCAATTATTACTTTATCAACATGTTGCATCAAACCAAACTGAAAATTCCTTCTTTGCTGCAGACAAAGAGTAAATCCAGTGACAAAACAGCACAGTTAGGGCCTACCTTGGTTGCACAGATCGCCTCTAAGGTGCCAAAATGGCAACAGAATTTTTCCAGCTTTCTGATTTAAAATAGGGTTCTCCTCAAATGCCCAGAGCATTTCTTCACATTCCGCAACTGATCAATTGCAAACGCTATCACTGTATTAAGGATAAGATGAACTGTATCCAGTACTCCACTAAAGCAGTTAGATGCTATTTTAAATCACCTGTAATTTTGACTTGTCATCTTCAAATGGCGGATTATTTTCTTGCTCTTTCTTTAAAAATACACTGGTTCCTCTGTGTTGTTCCTCTGAGTCCTGTAAAAGGACGTACTAGCTAGTGAAATGAATTAGGCTTACTGCAGTTTGGGATATTTCAAGGCATCACACTATAGAACAACGCAATTCAGATACAGAATAGCCTTTTACAAAGCCTTGTACAGGCAAAGCCTTATTCAGTGTGTTTATACAAGTACAAAAAGACAACAGAGTTGTACACTAAGGCAAACATTATTAAGACCGTAGCAGCAACAAGGGGAACAGTAGTTAGATTTACTTCTAAAAAAAGCAATCTAATTTAACACAATAAACCCAACATTCATACAGATTTTGGATGGTTACTTTTACTATACTCTTAAATAGTCTTTATTCTTGGCATGAATTTAAATTACATTAAACAAGACAACTTAGCAGTTGCTCCAAGTCAGTCAATACCATGACAAAAGCTTTACTTTTAGAACATACTGCTGGAAATTCCCAAGCCTATCAAATTAAGAAGCATACACCTCTCCCCAAGTACCAACAGAAAACTTCAAAAGAATTAAAAGGTTTGAAAGACCAAAAACATACAAAGCTCAAAAGTTCGCATAGTATTTTACATTTTTGTTCATACAGGTTTTACAAGCAATTTTTATTCATAGACAAGGAGAGTTTTTCTTTTTATTTCACAATTAGCTCCAGCAACATTAAATACTGTGCAAACAATTCTTTTTACTCCTATCTGTACATTATAATCAAGAAACAGTAACCAGGAACTGTGTATGTGTCACCACCTGATTCAGCCTCCTGTCTGGAGATAAAAGACTAATTTTAGATTCATTACAGGAAGAAGTGAAACTGTACTTGGCACATTTAATCTGAAAAAAACCATACAGGACTACTGCAAAACTTTAACTCTTAGGTAATCTGTGTGCAAACAGAAATAATAGCCCTCAATAGCTTTTCTTTTTCAATAAAGTAGTATACGATAATTATGGTGTAATAATGTTCAAAGGCTTTAGATCAGAAGTGGGTCGATTATGCCAGGGACCACACGAACACACACAGTACTTCAGCTGGTAAGAATTCATTTCAGACATGGAGCACAATGCATACTTACTATGCTTTTCAGTACGTTGGCTGTAGACTGGTCACTGACGTTATCATCCTGGGAGGCAGGGGATGAAAGATCATCTTCCTCCACCTGGTTGCAGGTAGCATCTGAAACAGCTCTTTCACCTGAAATAGTTCTGTTCTGACATTTGCCACTGCTTTCTTCCATTTTTTTGGTCTCATAATCACCAACAGAATCAAACTGTGCAGCTCTGAGAGCAGCGGACAAGACTTGGACCTGAGCTGTATAAAGCAAAAGAAGACTATTTAGTCTCCCTTCTGCACTTAAAAGCATTAAACTTGTAATTAGTTAATCTGAAAAGATAAAAAGAAGCCCAGTCTGAGCTGCACAGAAATGGTATGTTAGCAAAACATTTGCTCTTTGAAAGGAAAGGCCCATTACTCTTCCACAAAACCATCACAAATTAAGAGCAATGACTTGGAGGTATTAACATTTTCAGCAGAAGCATTCTACCAATTTCTACTACTGAAAGATACTTCTAATGATCCCCTGTAATTGAGGTATCACAGCATACTGGCTCACTTCCCATTCTTCATACTGTCAAACATTTTAATACAAATTCTTTTGTTATATTAATTGATTCAACTGCTCGGAAAAGGCATCAATGTGCATTTAAAACATTTCTGAGAAAAACTTTATCCGGAGGAGGGAATTAGTCAAACCATCTCTGACCATTTTGCAGCAGATAGAAAACAAAAGGTCGGGTTTACCACTGCATCACCAATAAAGTTAAGACAAACTGTATTTGCACATTATGCTACATTGCTGCTAGGAACATGAAGTTACTAGGAGTTCAGAATGCAGAAACTGAGATAGCTACATCTGCACAAGCCTACAGCAAGTACAGTCTTAAGATGAAACATTAGAGCGTACTTTAAAGGTGAAGAATACTAGAATACTTTGGAAATAAGGGGAACAGGCAACTTAAAAAGGCAGAAGAATGGATTACAGGCATATTTATGAGCAGTTAGTTTGTTTTCCTCCTGCTCTAACGTCCAGATCTCCTTATTCTGAGAAAGGAAGCAAGACTGTTCGGCTAAAGTCATAATAAAAAGGGGGTGGGGGGGTGGAAATCTTCTTCATTGTTTTCTCCTATGCCTCTCCACACCCCTCATTTCTCACTGTATAGCTGTCAAGCTAACATCTCTCCATTTGCCTTAGTTCTACATAATTTCTTTTTCTCTCTTCCTTTTGCTTTTACTCTCTGCCTTCTCTTTCTGAAACTCATTCACACTTTTTTCTCCTTCATTCATTCATTTCAATTTCCACTTTTTCCTTTACTGCTTTAAAATTTTAATTTTTTCACCTCTTCCTCTTTTAAATCTTTCCCTTTCTTTCTGATCCTTTGCCTCTCACACATGAAGAATTTTTTATTTTCCTGGTACCTTTCTGAATGGCCACAGGGAGCCACCTAAATATGCCACGCTGCCAGTCGGCTTGCTACTAACTACTACTACAGCAAGGAATCCAAATGATGCTGCAGTTCCTGTAGATATGGCTTTGCATGCAGAGAAGGAACGAATAAACAGGCAGATGAAAACTGTTAATTCACTAGAGTACTCAAGAGATTTAGTAGAGCAAGAAACTGCGTTGACTATGGATGACAGGCTTGTCAAGAGGGACTTGCCCTAGGAAACACATACGCATCCCACTATCAGGCTATCATCTCTTCAATATGTTCATCGATGGGCTTGTATGGGGAGGCTAAGGAAAGATGACTTGAAATTAGGGCTATACCCACTCAACTAAGTATTAGATGAATTCAGCTTATAACAGGTAGCTCTGTCCCTAAAACCACAGTACTTAGTTACAATACTTAAAGACAGTTTTAACAAATTTCAGCAAGCTCTTTTCCCTTTTGTAGTTAGATCCAATTTATTTCTCATGTAAACAGGAGCTAGGAACACTTCCCCAACTGTTCTAGACATAACTCAGGTCTTGTGAAAAAGGCTGTTGCATAACTTTCTACTATAATTTACTACTCAAGGAAGTCTCATCACCTTATGAATACCAAGCCAATTCAAATGCAGTCAAGGATTTTTGTAAAGGCCAGGAGAAAACCTGCTCAGAGAAAACATGATTTTACTGTTACAGAGCCTCACCTTGAACATCTGGATCATCTATGTGTTCCTGTAAGCTTTCTAGAACTTTTTTTATTTCACTACTAGCAACACAGTTATTACATGGCACAGAGCAGCTATCTTTGTGCTTTTCAGTCTTGAACTGAAGCAGCTCCAGATCCTGACTTATATCAGGCAGAGGAGGGCGCCAGTATAGAAAAGTATTAAATATGTCCTCAGCAGACTGTAGCCTTGAGTTCATTCCAGGAAAATTGCTGTCCTTAGTGACTTCTACGACACCAGCAGCAACTTTGTCACCCTGAGACAATCGAGACACATCTTCTCCAGGATTGGTACAATAATCTGAACTTTCTTCCCGTGTATCTTTATTTAGGTTCTCAACTGAGAGCTTTGTATTAACTTCAGCTGAAGTCTCCTCAGTCGATGATTCTGGTTTGATTTCCATTGGTTGTTCTGAACTGGTAACAGACACACACAGTTATCCAAATAAAACTTAAAGTACTCTGTAATAACACTTTTCAGTGAAATACTTCATAGAAGACAACATCAACTACAGAAGCTTATTTTCTCTGCAGAAAGACAGAGTTTGTTACCACTATGCTTTACTTCCCTTTACCCTCCTGTGAAGCCATCAAAGTGAATTTTTCAATAATGTGGCTACACTCAAGTAGACACACGCACGACCTCACTCTTCATACCTTTTCTGGAACTATGTTCTCAAGTTGAGATTTTTAGCCCTGAAGAGCAAGTAGAAGAATTACCTTCTTTCTTCCCCCTTCCATTACACCACATCTTTCCCATGATTTTACCTGGACAATGTAGCATTTGTACTGGAGGACATTAAAGTTATATTGTTGCTTGGCTGACAGGAATTGGAATTTATGTCTTGCGTTGATGGTCGGATACTCAGCGTCCCATCTTCTCGAATGTAAAGACCAGCACTTGAAGGGTTTGCAAAGGTAGAAATAAACGGGCCAAGAGACTGAAAAGCAGCCTGACGAACCTGTGATAGTATAAAGACAACAGTCAGGATTCATGCAACTCCCACAGAGTTAATGCAGAAAAATAAAAATTTGGTTCAATTTTTTAGTAAGAACCAATTGATTCTTACTATAACAGCTTCATTTAATACCAGATATAACCAAGTACCAAATAAGCGACACCTAAGCAAAAAGTGTTAGAATATTCAGCATATATCTACAATCATAGTAAGGAAATCTTTTAAAAGTTATACATTTGAAGGACATCACTCTGTGCTTCAACTAATACCTTTAACACAAGCAACCTATTCTCAGAAGAGTGTTTACATGTGTAAAAAAAAACCTGTTGATAGAATTTCTAAGTAGTAAGAGAGAGAGGAAAAATAAGATACTATCCTATTAGAGGAGATTAGATTTTAGTAGATTAGAGTCTAATCTCAGCAAATTCAGTTTAGAGAACTTCTAGAGCACACTTCTGACTTACCCTTTATTCGTGTATGTTCTGCCTGGGAAGATGCATCAACTATAGAGTGAGTTACTTACCCATCTGCAAGTGTCACTAATAAGACTGATAAACAGCGGGGATAGTTTGCTTCTGCGAACTTCTGGGGATGTGGTGTAAGACACTGCCATAAAGCATTCAGCACAAGCTTTTCTCATTCCCCAGACGCTATCAGAACAGAGTTCAAAGAACTTGGGAATCTGCCAAAAATACACAAAACCAAGACTAAAGACTAAACAAAGACGACAGCAACTTACTATCAAGGTATTTGTTTGGCAACTGGAGCCAATGATAACTCAAGAGAGAATAAAATAAGTGAAGAATAGAAGAAACGGGGACAGGTTGAAAACATGTATTAATTGAAGAAACTGGAAAAAACTGTCTGTCTCCCACTTCATTAGGATTTTATGTATAACTATATGCACTAGGAAAGCATAGAAAGAATTATTAATAACCTATTTTTCCTGAAATTGTAACTTGACTGATCATCTAGTTCAGGGAAAAAAAGAAAGAGTCAGTAAAAGTGTGTGTGTATATATATATATGCTGCCAATTACATTTTTAAAAGTGTTTTGCAAAATAAGAACTTTGTATTTCTATTCTTTCCCAGTTTTGCTATATAATTGCAACCAAAGCCTTAGACAAATCAATTTAAAAAAAAAAATGCATGCACACTGATTAATTTACAGAGAAGATAATAAAAGAACTCATTATTAAACATTTTGAACTGAGAAATACAGGTCTTGTAAATTGATTTTGATTTTTACGTACCAGCAGTCTTTCTGTGGCTTCTTGCCCAACTGCGTTACAAATGTCACCAAAATTAGCTGCACAAATCTAAGAAATAAAAAAAGTAATTAATAACATTCTGGCTCTTTCAAGTGCATTAGTTTTTATTAACAGCTTCACCATGCATTATTTATCCCATGTAACAACTGCACGTTTGACTATTCAAATTTCAGCCATGTAACTACATCCTGTAATACTAACTCATCCCTAAAAAGACTCATTAGAGCAAGCGTCCATAAGCCACATGCCTTTGAAATCAATAGTAATAAAGGTTTCTGCACAAAGAGCATACTCTACTCCAGTCATCACTAGAAGGGACAATAAGCCTACTTGAAAGTTTAAATTACTTTGAACAGCAGCTGTCAAAACCAAAGCAGACTAGAATATGATACGAAGGTCAGGACTTAGGCGTACTTACAGAACTATCTTTGCTATGGCTGAGACTGGCTTAAGTACCTTGCTGAAGCAAAGTTTAATCAAGGTCTCAAGCTAGTGCCATTTACAGTACATTACAAATGCTATAATTAAGGCAAAAGGGACATTCCCCCATGCCGGAAAAAGACGTTGCCAAAATCTGAAGTCAATTAAGATAGGACTGTGTTAACATATGATTTATTCATTCTATATGCTTATTTAGAAGGCTATAACACAGCCCAAATTCCAACAAGTGCAGCTTATGTTAAGGACCAACCTGAAGCTCTGCATGACCCTTACATCTACTCAAATATTTTAAGACTTCTTATGCTACAAGTTTCCTTTTTGTACTCAACCATGAATTAAAGTAAGTCTTACACTTTTGTGACCGCTCCTTTCAAGAATACCAGATTTTTTTTTTTTTTAATTTTTTTTTTTTTAAAGGAAGGATGTCTCAAATATCTATTACTTTTGAATTTCTGGCTTTGAAATAAGACGGTGGAGATCAGGTAACTTTTGGTTTGCAAACTATAGGTTTGCATCCTATAACCAAGCATGGTGGCTTAAAAAAAAAAGGTTGTGCAAAACTTAAATGTGCAAGATCAGTTTAACTGCTACACCAAAGCTATTCACCAAGGACTGTTATCTATTTATTTACTGAACTACAGAAACTATAACCACGTCAATAAATTAAAACTGCTCTTCCAGACTCTTTCAAAGTTCATCACCTAAAGTTATGACTACATTATTCAGGAAGGCATTTGAACAGCAACGTACAAATTCATTTTCAAGTGGTTTAGGGTTGAAAACCCACCAACCTTTCGGACTTGAAACAACTTCCCATCACTGCACAGTTCACAGAAACGAGGAAGCAGCATGTGCTCAACTGTTGTTCTGCTCAACATAGAAGCCATTTTACAGATTATCTAAAAATCAAGAAGGGGATATGTGTAAGGAAAAGAAAATTATAAAGCTTGTAAGCATGGTCAAATATTCCTCCCAAAAATTGCTTCCAAGAGCAAGAGAGCAACTACCATCAAATAGATTTAACTGCTATACATTATTTGTATTTTCATACACCTGTTTTATGTGAAGCACAAATATAGTTTTCATTTAAAATCATTCTATGCCACTGTGCCTGAACACAACATTTCTGCACATAATTCATTGTCTTTTTTATCCAGTTAAATAGACCTTTATTAATAAATGCATTTTCAAGGTGTTTTACAATGTGGCATACCCTGATAATTCGTGTGGAGAAGACAAAAGTTCCATTGCACTAGCCAGCACACAAAATCACACTCTTTAAGCATATTAGAAATATCTCAAGCTTAAGCATGCAAGTAAGCCCCTTGGCTTTAACAGGACCGTTCAGATACTTAAAAGCAAGCACAGCCCCAGCTCTTTATAGGCTCAGACAATATGATAAAATGAAAGTCTGCCATACGACAGGAGAGAAAAGGGAGAGTAAGACAAACTAGTTACATATGTGAGCTCATGCACACTTTACAGGAATCATCCTCAGAAATTTTAGGAGTTGACATCAAGCATAATTAAAGAAAGTTAGTAACTTGCACATTAATTTAGCCTCCTCTGAGGAACTGTCAATTTCAACTACCACTACCAACCATGCTTCTGCTGTGAAAATCCCATGCTTTGGATTGTATGTTTTTCAGCTCCCACTTTGTGGGATAACTTGCTGTAATTCTTCTGTTTGCAACAGTAAAAAGGAAGGGGCTCCCATGCACCTTTCTACTCAGCTGTTCTGCCTGCAGCATCAGGAGTTTAATGCTTAGACAAGTGTTGTCAGATTAACAGTACTCATCTTTCTATTTTTATTTTTCCAAAATTGTTGAAGCTTTCTACCTCCACAAAAAATAAGCTTTATTCCTAGAAACATTGTAATAGAATGCTAAATAAGAACTAAGACACCATTCAAGGACTTTCCTACAAATTTTCAAGCTCCTAAAAGGCATCTGGTGCTCAGATGTCACCCTGGAAAACTGCCTAAGCAATACCCAACTCCCAAACAGGGAAGAGGAAAATCTAGCTGGTAAAACCATTTTACAGGTCAAGTATCAGATATCCATGCTGAAGTGTAATTACACACCAGCACTTTTCTGTGGAGTCAACTGATTTCCTGAAAGTGAACAGAAATATTTTTTTCAAAATGCTTAAGAACTAAGATCAGGTCATCATTCATACTTTTACAACATTACTGTGAAACCTGGTAGAGCAAATGTAAGGAAACTGTTGGGGAACATAACGATCTTAACAAGAATTAAAACAAGGCTGCCAAGAACCAACTGCATTTTAAAGTTGTTTGGCTACCATTTTGACAATCATTTAGCATCCTGAATTATAAATATGGTCTCTTTAAACCTGATCTTTTCAAAAATTCAGAATAAAAATTAAAGATTCGTTGTGTTAAACTAAAAAATCAAATGTTAATGAATAAACACAAAAGGTTTGATTGCTTATTTAATGTCAGCACTATTCCCGGACCTCATCTTAACTACTGTTATAAATGAAAAGGAGCGGTAGTTCTTGTTAATACTCAATTCAAGCACTCAATACATCAATCATCTATAGGAAAAAGCCCCTCATCATTTTGGGAAAATAACTTCTACTGAGTTTGAAGATCTGATATTTACATTTTTAAGCATATGATAACGTTTTGTTCCCAATTACTGTACTGTATAGCTCAATTCTCAAGAAGCACTATTTCAAAAAGATTCCTCAAGCACTTCATTGACACAGAAGCCCAGATTTCTTCATCACGTAAAAGGTATAGGACCTAGAGAAAGCTTATCCAAAGTACCTCTATGCTTAGCCAAAGGCATTAGTAAATAGTACTCAGGACAACCTTGCTGCCTTCTAGAATTCAGTTCAGATCATTTTTAACCTCTCAGTATGGCGCATCAAGTCCTGACCCTGTTCCAATTCTTTGAGAATTCACATTGTTTCAATGGTGCTCAACACTAAAAATGACCAAGAAACCTACAGACGCAAGGCTTAACAGCTTAGCACACTTAAGCTTCAACTGTACCACAACAGCGCTTTCTCAATTCACGACAGGGCGACTAACAAATAGGAAAGGAATAAAACAAACTTAAATAGTAATGGTATAGAAAGTTTAAGTTCAATGATTAATGTAAAGCTCTCAGGACACTAAGAATGTAAATACAATTTTTATTTTCTCGGTTTTATGCTCATGAAAATCTCACTCAAAGTTGTTATATCCTAAAAGAGCTTTATAGTAGCATTGACAGAAGATAAGAGAACAAAAGCAATTGAAAAAGAAAAAAAAAGTAAAGATAAAAGATTTCTTCCAAATTCACTTACATTCACAGCTTCCACCTTGTACTCATCATCACTGTCAGGAGCAGAGAGGTCCAACAGAATTGGACACACCTTATTTTCAATGTCACTCTGAGCAACAAGATCTTGTTCTAGCAGTATAAGCAGTGCTTCCTGACCTGCCTTTCTAACCTATTAATATGAACAAACAAAAACAAAAAAGTACATAATTGTAAAAACTTTTACTGATACAAGAACCACAAAAGGTATGTTTTCAATGAACACACAGGCACGAGTTAAAAAAAAGAAATAGAAAAAATCTTTCAGTTTTAACAACATAAGGAATTAATAATAAATACTAAAGTTTAATGTAATAGTTAGATGCCCTTTCATCAAATTCTGAGGAAAAGCCAAAAGATGAAGTAGAAGACAGGACTTAAGTCATGACACACAGACTATGTCAATACGCTGCTAGGTAAATCCTGTAAGTTTCCCATTATCTGCTAAGGAAAGTATTTAAAAAAGTGTGTGTGTGTGTATATATATTCAGACCTCCCTAGCAAAGCGTGCTGAAACCAATAAACACAAAGCACTACATGAAAGCTAGGTATCAATCAACATGGACTTTCCTATTATCTCTTCCTCATGCCTCAAATTCACAGAACCACCCAGAATTTTCCAACGATTCAACTCATGTAGTCTGTTTTTCCTACCTGATTGTTAACATCCGTGAGGTATCTCACTACTATGGGCATAAGGTACTCAAAAAACGCCGTTGGGAATTTTGGTCGACTTTCTTGGAGAAAAATGGCAATAGGAGGTATTTGTTCCATCAGCTCTGTACGTACAGTTGGTTCTAGCAATAAAAAAAGTCAAAACTACATCAGTAAATACAAAATTAAGATAAAGTACCTTAAGAAAAAAGTAGCAATTTTTTTTGTTTAATGTTTCACAACAGAGGAAAATGAAAAGACTCAAAACATAAGAAATATCACCACTGAGATTGCCTGTTCTTAAAGGAAAGCTGAATAAAATAGGACAGCCTTACATACATCACCACAGTCCAGAGACTTGGGATCAGCTCCCAAATAAGTAAGATAAAATGAGAGCACTAGCTAGAAAACCCCATCACCATGAATGTGTACACATGAAGTATTAAAGCGTACAACTGCTCTGTGCCACGTACACCACACATTCAGATGTACTGAACTCCTTGAAAATATTACTTTGGGCCTTATACCAAGTAAGAGGCTTTCATTTATACACCTACCATACAAAATACTTCAAAAAGAGAGAAAAAAATTAACCTCCTTTTCACTGACAGATATTGCTGTTAGATGATTTCATTTCTTTAGTTCACTCATTACCTTCTCAAAATCGAATGTTATTGCCTTCTATATTGCAGCTTATGTAAAATAAGTTACAAAAATTAAAAAACAAACAAACAAGACACCCCACAAACAAAAACCCCAACAAAACAAAACACACACAAAAAAAAACTTTCAAACCTGCATCTTCAGAGAGTCTGACCACTATTTCCATTACAGTCAGGAAGTCTTCTTCATTATTACTGAAATCTCGGAAGATATCCAAAAGACCTCTGGCAATAATTTGCCTGTGGAATGAACAACATATTAATTGCCTTAATACCCTGCCAACAACACGCAGATGGGATGCAAGGGGAACTTATCAAATGTAGATGGGCACCTTAAAAAAGATCAAGCTCTTCTCTGAACATTCAGACGTATCAGTTATACAGTTTCTCCACATCCCAAGAGTTAAGAAATCTTATTCAGATGACCAGGAATGAAAACCTCTTTTTATGGAAATATTATATAAAAGTTATTCAAACAGAAATAATTAGTCACGTGCTTAGGAGAATGATAACAGAAGTTGTAACACCTTAATATCCACAATGCTATCACACTCAGGTTATCATCAGTGTAGCTGTTGTACCCTTACCTGTTAAATATGTTATCACTGAAGGCGTATTTTTCTAGACGAGCCAGTGGAGTTAAGTTGTCCTGTCCAGGAATATCCAAGAATGCCGTTATCCTCATGCTATCACAGTCTGGTCCATAATCTTCAAACCCAACTTGAAAGACAAGAAGAGTAAACAAAACAAAAAAAAAATTTTCCAAGAGTCAGCAAGAGATGTTACAGTGTAAAATACACTATACCAATAAGTGTATTTCTATTTAGAGCTATTCTTCAAAGGAAAAGTAACTGTACATAACTGGAAATGGCTTACAAAAAGATCTTAAGTTGTACCTAATGAAGTCAAGAGCAAGACTTGCATATAAACCTGTAAATTCAAGCTTTGAAATTTAATTCATTTCAACTGCCATAAAATCCTTGGCTTTTAACAATTTTACTTCACAATTTCAGTGGACTATCCACATGCACTATGAGTTAAGAGGGCTCAGCTGACAAAATTGCATGCCACAACCTGACAGACAAATTCAAAAGGAAAATCAGTCCCATTAAAAGAAACTGAATTTTTAACAAATGACAGAAAATTCCAAACGGTATTGCTTTAAAACAGCAAATTCTTGGGTGTGTTTTGAAGTTACCAAGGTACATTTTTCTCGCTGTAGCTACTGGGTCCCATACATCTAAGTCAGACTGGTAACTTTGGGAAAAACTTCAACTTTACCTTACTTGTGAACATACTGGGAGCTTTCTACTTGTCCTGGTTTCGGCTTTCCCTGGGGTTTTGGTTTTTTCTCGCTCCCGTTGTTTTACTTTCCATTACAATTTATTATTAATACTTGAAATAATAGAATAATAATAAACTGTTCTTATCTCAACCTACGAGTTTTCTTACTTTTGCTCTTCTGACTCTCTACCCCATCCCACGGGGGGGGGGGGGGGGGGTGAGCAGCTGTGTGGGGCTTGGTTGCTGACTGGAGTTAAACCACAACACTACTGCAGACCTATCAACTACAGACTTTCCCATGCAAACCTACTCTTTTCTAAATCTTTTTTGTATTTGCGGCTTGAGACTTTTAACCAAATATTACCATACCAACTGTTAAAATTTGCCCCACCAAGTCTTACAGTCACCTAATCCAGTAACATGCACTCGATTACAGATTACAGGCAAAAAGTAAGACTGTGAAGAGCAGAGGGAATAGGATAACTTTTCTGCCAAATTTTTTTTTAATCCTTCACACTTAAAATAAAGGCAGTGAAATAACCTGCCTGCAACACAAAATCTCTCATTTCAGCAATCGATATAAGAAAACATACAGCAACCGAATCCACAGGAAGAGTTGCACTAGAGCAGCTGATATTCCTGCTCTGGGTTTACAGCTTTCCCAGCCAAGCACTCCTAGAATTATGCATACTTCGTTCATATAAATAATATAGCAACTGTGATCATACTTAACTACATGCAAATTGAGTCAATACTGCTTCTCAGATGCAAGTAGTAGTCTCTAAAACCAGCATATGTGCTGAGAGTGACAACCACCAAAGACAACAACAGTTGTCAAAACAACAGTTTCTGACTTGGCAGGACACAATATTAGGTATTTAAATCAGTAAAGAAACCACAGAACTGGTAACAACTTGAAAGCACAATGACAAGCCAAATAGGTGGTATTTGAAACCGTGCCTATGAGACTATAATCTAGGCATTCTAGGTTATGCCTCTAACAGGCAGAGACCTCCTGTCTTCAGGCAATGGAACTTACATGGTGCCTCCATATCAAAAAACAGCAGAGTTTTGGCTAATTAACTAAAAGCAAACCAGGACTAGTTTCATTTATAGCACCAGTTTGCCCTGTTTGTAAAATGGGAAGAACAGGAACACCCTCTCCCACTGACGCACTTTGAAGATTAAGAAATGTGTATGTAAAGTCCTATATAATCCCTATCTTCAGTATTCTGGTTTAATTAAAAAAATTTACAGTCCTTCTCTATATGTCATCCCAATCAGTACAAAGCTTTTGCACATCTTAAAGGAAAGTCTGTGTTATTTCACAATGCACTCTGAAACTGCCAGTGGGTTAAATTATGTGTATATGTAATTCCACAATCTCCGATATAACAATTTCTTCAGGATTGAAGTGGCTGTACCTTAATCAGGATAATTAACCTTCAGCTCTACCCTCACTCTTACTTTACGAGTTTTATATTACAAACACTCTTCCCTAAAGAATCCCTTAATCTGAGACCCAGCACAATGAACTTTGCCTCTAAACTACCTTAATACCCATTATAAATCACTTTTTATATTAAAAAACCCTCTATTACAGAGAGGTACCAAGCCTCAGCTTTTTTCCTACAGAAAAATTCCTGTTTCACATATAAAACTCTGCTTTACAACTATTTAACACAAGCCAAAACATTCTCAGAAATACAGCTAATTAAAAGAGGAAATCATCTAAACATACTTGGACCAAAATGTTATACCCGGGTCTTCAGGGAAAAAAAATAAAAAGCAGACTGGTTTAAGAAAGCACAGTCTCCAAGGAATCCAGTTGAATTAAAAGGCTAGAGCAATTCTGAATTCTGCAATTCTTGCAGACAATATGCTCTGACCAACAAGTTCAATGGGATTCAAACAGAAGAAAACTATGGGATTAGACTAAATGTTCACATTTCAAATGTATACACAGATACTACAAGTGAACCCACAACTACATGATCAGAAACATATGCTAATTTTTCATGGCTTTTTCTAACGACTACATATTGTACCGACACCCTTATTTCCATTCAACTGGTCATTATTATTTCTAGTAGCTGCTCTTTATATAAAGTTCTGTCAGGTTCAAAACATTTATCTGCACAAGTGTATATAACTTACATTGCACAGATCTGCCTGGGATTGATCTGTCCACATGCTCTAGGGCTAGCTTTCCCACCAAGCATGGTATCTGAAGAGGCATCCAGTGTTTCCTGCTTCAGAAGAACCCTACTGTATCACTGAAAGCTCACAGGAAGTTATACAGCCTATGTAGGATTGTGGATTTCCTTTCTGAGGTTGCAACAAACTCTCCATATCCAAACCCAACTCTGACCATCCCTATACCTATTATACCTATGCAATTATAATATATATATATATTTTAAAATCCACACAGATCAGACACTCTTTCACTAAGTGAGGCTAGTGACCTGTTATACAGGCTAGCCACCTGTTATACAAAGGAAGATTTATTAGGGCTTAAAAAAAAAATCAATATACTTGCAATTAATTTTATCTAGTGCCCACTTGTTCTTGAATTAAGAAACAGTTTAAAAATGAAGGCTGTCATCAGTTCACTTCAAATATTTCAGAATTCCTACCTATTCAAATGACAATGAAGTAAATCTCAATTCTAAGTTTGACTACAATACTACACCTGGGACTAATTTTGCTTAATTTTACTACTTGCAGTAGTTCTATTATTCACTTAAAATAGCTAAGCACACACCAGTGCTTCTAGGACCAGAGGGAAAACAGAGTAAACTACTTATGCCAAGGATCAAGAGAGTTAAATACCTGAAATTTTTTCCACACACTCAGTACACATAAGTAAGGAATAATCATGGCAGAATCCATTTTGTCTTCTCTCAAGAATTTTAATTTTCTTTTTCCGTAAAATAAGAAGCCATAGGTACTTAAGAGTTTCAGAATACACCAGAATACTAGAAAGTAAATTACAGAAAAATAATGAACTAGTATTTCTTATAGAAGTGTTCTTTCATAGGTGAATCAAACATACATTTTTCACTCTAACAATATCAAACAAGCAAGCTTGAAATCTGTCCACCTATAAACAAGAATAAATGTGACAGTATTCACAGCTGAAATTGAGTTCACCATGCCTTAGTTTGACCTAGACTCAAAAGCTGCTTAGAGCCTGTAAGAAACACCTACAGGGTCACAGGATTTAACTATGCAATTCAATGTCATTAGCTAGCATCACTATCCACTTTTGCCAATGCAAAACAGTAAATACTAATGCAGAGTGCAATGATTTCATGAGCTCAAAGAGATTTTCTCACATGCTGTTTTTAGAAGGAAAAACAATTTTCAAAATACATTTTCTTTATTGTACAAAGGGCATAATTAAGCTAATTATTTTTCCAGCTGATCTAATATCTCACCTTACAAAAAGCAAGTTTCAAATTGTACTTGATGAATTTAGGTAGATTTTACTACAGCTTTCACCCAAATTCAAAGGAATCCCCCAGTCTCTCCATTTGTTTCAGTGGAATTGATCTTCAGTGTGCATAACACTATTTCACCAATTTAGTTAAGAAAGTAAAAATCCAGTTCCAGTGATTTATTTCACTGAGATTTTCCTAAAATGCACCATGAACTCTTTGCTAGACTAGTCATTGGATTAGCACAACAGCATCTCAGTCTAGACGGGATGTCTGAACTCTGCTGCAACACAAACAGAAGACAGCTTTCAGTGCCATAATTCTAACTGCATTGTCAAATTAATCAACTTAATCAAAGAATCTTTTTAAATCACAAAATAAGATTTCAATAATGCTCTAAAATGCACATCCCTTTATTTCCATGCTGATAATTTCTTTTACACAAATTTAAAGTGACCCATATAAAAAGCTTATTAATTACCGCTTATGGCAAAACTTTCTTTATCTGAACACTTTTATTAACTTCATGACTCAAACTAGAGTTTTGCCTATGAGCATCAAACTTCTTAATCGACTTAACAGACAAACCCGTTAGTCTCAACAGAACAGCCAACGACTGAACACTAATGGAGAACGAACACCTAACTCCTAGTGATGGTCACCCCTGGTTCCAGGCCAAGATCCATAACAGAAAAGGAAGTCTGCATTTATTTCCGCTGCTTGTACTTTACACACTCAGCAAACAGAACTCAAATGACACAATAGTTTTGGGTGTTTTTTTTTTTTCTTAATACAGAGAGAAGAAAATTGGAAAGGGAACTGGGAGCAATTCAGAAAGACCCAATCAACTCAAATAGCTAAGCATTTATTAGCACTATCAAGTGTTTCGTTTCTTGGGGGGTTTTGTTGTTTTTTGTTGTTTGGGGTTTTTTGGTTTTAAATTAGGGCAGAGAGAGAAAGATATTTTCAACTCTTAAATAAGGTACTACAGCAACAACTGTTGCAGCTCTTCCGCTAGAGGAACTCACTGCAAAACAGTCTTTAAATCACATCCTGGTTTTGGCTAGGACAGAGTTAATTTCCTTCCTAGTAGCTGGTGCAGTGCTGTGTTTTGGATTTAGGATGAGAATAATGTTGATAACACACCGATGTTTTAGTTGTTGCTGAGCAGTGCTTACACTAGTCAAGGGCTTTTCAGCTTCCCATGCTCTACCGACTGAGAAGGCTGGAGGTGCACAAGAAGCTGGGAGGGGGCACGGCCAGGACAGCTGACCCCAACGGGCCAAAGGGACATTCCATACCGTGGGGCATCATGCTCAGTATATAAATGGGGGAAAGCTGGCCGGGGTGGCCGCTGCTCAGGGACTGGCTGGGCATCGGGCAGCGGGGGGGGAGCAATTGCATTGTGCATCACTTGCTTTGTATATTCTTTTATTGTTATTATTATTACTATTTTACTTCAATTATTAAGCTGTTTTTATCTCAACCCACGAGTTTTCTCACTTTTACTCTTCCAATTCTCTCCCTCATCCCACCGTGGGGGAAGGGCGGGAAGAGCGAGCACGCAGCTGTGTGGTGCTCACGACAAATCAGCATAAGCGCATTGAAATGTACCAGCTAATTTTCTTCTCACTTAAATCCTATTCAATACATACATGCTTTTTGTCATCTAAGGTGATACACTTACTGCAGCAATCAATAACCTTTTGTACCTCTTTTTAAGCAACTTCTTACAGTGTTATCAAAATTTTAAATCCCTATGTATTAAATACGTGTATTTCAAGTACTATCGTCCACACTTACTACATTTTTTTAGATTTCTAGCTTTTCAAATAGATAACTGTATTAAGGAAGGAGGATGCTTTTTAACTACAGTTTTAAATTCATTAAGACTTACAGAGTTACAATCTATCTGCATAAAAGAAACATAAAAGATACTTTGCAATACACAAAAATACAAACATAAAACAAACCAAGAACTCTTACACACACAATTAATCTCACCATTTATACATCACTTGCATGGCAAAAGATCCCAAACTTTTCCTTGTAAAACTTAATCAAAATACAAACGACATGATTTTTTTTCTGCTACCTACTAGTGAAATGCTGAAACCTCAAAGACTGAGAGCAGCAACTAACAAAATCCCACAGAATGACCTCCTGCCCACAGAGGCCATGTCCCTGCGCATCTTTCAATGGAATACTTTAGATCTCACTTGTATTCTAACATTTCCCCTGGTGCTCCTGAAGACCACCTTCTTCCTAAATTAGCTCATTCACGCTAGAATGGGTGGTGGTGGTGTGTGTGTGTGAAATCCACCTATTACACATTTTCAATTTTCAAGTACTATTAAACAATAATGGTTTTGTAGTAAACAAATAGTCTCTCACAAGAAACAAATTCAAGTACCAGTTTTCTTTTTTTTTTAAATAGAAAAGTCAATCCAGCATCCAAAGTGCCAGTGAAACCACCCCACATATACAGCTGCTTTCTAAAGTGATGCAAGTTCATAGAATTATTGGTCAACGATTTATCTCCTCAAGTAACACCTCTTTCCAAGCTGTCCGACAGGTGTCCAGCTCTAATCCTGTAACACAGCTCTGGACTACACCGGCTTGAGGAGGAGCTGTTGCCCGCTCTAGGACCCACGATATGGTATTTAGCCTACAGCCACTGGCTTGTATTAGCCAACCAGAGTACAACAGCGGTTTTTCTTTTATTCCCGCTTCCGAGGTGCACACGCAGCCACCGCAGCAACGTCCTGCTGAGCGCCTGTGCCGCAGGAACAGCAAAACACACGGCGTCCTCGGCAGCCTCGACAGCATTTAAAAGCCTCACCCGTCTGAGCTATCGCAGCTAGGAAATCCCTCGGCTACTCTAGGCTAATTTCCACCGACAACAACAGCGGAGCTAATGCCCTAAACCACCGCCGGCCGGACCCGTTTTCCTTTCCTAGAGAGTCATCGCGGGCCGTTGCTGGAGGTGCTGTTTACACTGAATCCAACAGTTCAGCGGCCATTGGAAACAGCGAGGATGGTCTCTCGGAAGGCCGGTTTCCAGACACCGCCCCGGGCCTGCCTCCCGCCCGCGGGTCTTCCATCCCCGACGGGACGGCGGCTGCCCCCCCCAAAACCTCGCTTCAGGAGCCTGCCCGTCCTTCGAGGGCTCGACCCAGCAGCCAGCACTTAAAAGGCCAATGAA
>NW_008825076.1:5721933-5722289 GCF_000699105.1 Pygoscelis adeliae
CCGTAACCCCGGAGCCCTACCACCCTATAAGCCTTCCCCTCCCAGTACAAACAGCCTCAAAATTCTCCCTTCACCCTAACCTGGATAAAAACGCGGAGGGGAAAAGAGGGCGACAGAAGAACCCCGGGGTGGGAGAGCAGGGGAGGGCCTAAATAGGGAGCAGAAAAATAAAAAAAACAGTTACTCACAATCATCTAAGTCATCCTGCAAATCCACAAAATACAAAGGGATCCCTACAAACAAAAACAGAAGAGAGATACCGGGGGGTTGGTTTCGGAGGGCTACGGCGAGGACGGCAGCAGCCGCGGATGAGCCGCCCCAGCACCCCCCGCCCGCCCGCCGGCCCCCCCTCCCCG
>NW_008825076.1:5722612-5723963 GCF_000699105.1 Pygoscelis adeliae
GCTGTCCGGCCCCGTCCCCCTGAGGCGACCGAGCGGCCGGAAGGGCCTTCCCCTCCGCGTGGGGAGGCGTTTTCCAGAGGTAAATATCTCTCCTTTTTTTCGGTGTTTTCCTTTTAAAAAGAAAAGAGAGGCAGCACGAACAGCCAGTGTATGCTTCCCTTCTCTTCGCAAGCTGTTTCGGGCTTGGCGTTCACAAAATAAATAAGTAAAAGCACCTGAAGTCAAAGTCGCGGGAGAGGGGGAGGGGCCTGAACTTTTTTTAACAACATATGTAGGCTTTGAAAGTGCCCGAAGTGTTGCAGGTGATGGAAGAAGGAGACATCAAGCAAACTGAAGTAGAAGTTAAAAAAAAAATCAAGGCTATAAAGCTGTGTGTTGGCTTGGTTTGGTCTGAGGGCTTCACTGGAGAGCCTCGCGTTGAATAGGTGGAGTTGTCTCCACCTGTATCTAAATCTTGTGTTGTGCAGAGTATGAGAGACAGGATTGTTTTCTGCTTCTAAATGGCCGTATGGCCCTTCAGAGGGAAAATTATGTGTTTCTGTGCTCCTCGTGTTATGAAGGCATTTGGGGTAACTACTAGCTACTGTTTGCGTTCACCCGAGAAACCTTTCGTTGTGTAAGAAAAGGAGAATAAGCACCCAGGAAAACTGGCCCTTGAACTCCCGGAGCCAGGAACTGCATCTATGTTTCTCTTTTTAAGATTTGCTCTGCTTATTGAGACTGCAAACATTATAAAATACAGAACTGAGATAATAGCTTTTCCTTGAGAGAAGAACAGCTTGAAAAGATAAACACAAGCGTACATACTGTACCCAAATTTACTAGAGTATTCAGAAGATTCAAGAAAATGCATGAATGGCATAAAACTTCATTTTCAATGAAGCGGTTCCTCAGGTTTTTTTTCCTTAAAATTTTAATGACTCTGGAGATGTAAAGCAAAAAGTTTGTCTTCACCTGTCTTAATTAAATAACCATTTAAAATGTCCAGTTGCTGTTGAGAACAGTTTTACTGTTAATAGTTTGTGGAGTTATTTCACTCCTAAATATGCCTTCTATATATATTTTTTTTTAAACTATGGACTCAGTGGTGCAACACTTCGGGCACTTTCAAATACATACATGGCCCAGAATTCTCATGTTACATTTCCTCTTCTGCCATTTATAGCTCTGTAGAGTTGCATTAGAAACATGTTTCAGGTGTGTCACAGAACAAATTTCAGGTCTTTCATTAAGCAGGGTGGGACAGTATTAGTCAGAGGCTGAAGTGCGTGTGTCACACTTGTATAATTTAATGTGCTCCATTGGCTTGCAAAGATGGAGTACCATACTCAATTGCTGTATATTTTACTTA
>NW_008825076.1:5723987-5747478 GCF_000699105.1 Pygoscelis adeliae
GTTCAAATGCAATTTGTGCATAGCTTTGGGGGCAAAAAAAAAATTTGAATAACTGATAATGAGCGTGAAAGCAGATATTTAGTCCTTCATAAAAACATCTTAACAATTTTGTTTAGAAAACTAACTTATTAGAGACCTTTCATTTTTCTACTAAATGAATATAATACCTGAAGTATTTCAGAATCTAACTTCTCTGAGATTCTTTGCAGGAACATGTTATTCTTGCACAGTGTATTGCAAGATTTGAGGACAAAAAGAATAATCTGTTTATAGTAAGTAATGTTTCAACTGTTTCTGTTCTTTTTTTAGGACACTGGTGTGGGCAAATCAAGTATCGTGTGGAGATTTGTAGAAGATAGCTTTGATCCCAACATCAACCCAACAATAGGGTAAGAAACTAAAGTGACTTATCAATAATAAAACCAAATTGTATGAATATATATTTGTACCTCCTGAATAGATCACTTGAGGATTCTCCATGTGTGGTAGCTAAATGTGGTAATAAACATGACTGTAGCCTTAATTAGCTCATGAGCTACCTTGGGAAACATAGTGTATTCGGCACTCCTGCAGCTTCCATTTTCATGTGTAAGATCTGCACCCATTTTGTATTGTTAATCTAAACTAACAAAATCCTGCTAGGAGTTTTGGGTTATGAATAAATTACACTATAGATGCTTCTGTTGAAGGAACAACATGCTTTTCTCATGCACTACTCTTAAATTTCAAAGTCTAATTATTATGCAACTACATGATTATTTAAGTTGTGTTTTTTTTTTTTGTCAAGTACAGAAGAAGTCTTCTAGGTTTTTGAAGGTAGTTAATATTAATTCAGGTTGTAGTTCTCCTCATGAATTAGTTCTAATGTTATAGATCTATATGCAATACACACATGCGTAAGTAACTGATGAAATTGTTAATGCAATTGGTCTTCCCTCAGAGTAGCAATGTTACTGAGCTCAAATCTTCAAATGGATAGAAGGAAGGGCAAGCATCAGGAATTCTTGGGAGTGATTGGATCTTTTTATTTCTTT
Source organism: Pygoscelis adeliae (assembly GCF_000699105.1). Classification (NCBI taxonomy): domain Eukaryota; kingdom Metazoa; phylum Chordata; class Aves; order Sphenisciformes; family Spheniscidae; genus Pygoscelis; species Pygoscelis adeliae. The sequence goes on from NW_008825076.1 coordinate 5,725,022, forward strand.
TGCTGTCTTTTTGCTTTGCAAGTATTTTATGGGCTGCTTTGCTCAGAAGTAATGCTTTACTTATAGGGGGACATGACTTTACTTGATGCTGAGGAGTGTGTGTGTGGGGGGTGTCAGTGCAACTTCCTGTCTCAGGTGTCACAGAGGTTCTACTACAGCTTTGACCAGAAAAGATCCTGCTGATAAAGATCAGCTGTGTTGCATCCTGTCCTTCTAAAAAAATGTGGTTCCTATGAGATCTCTCTCTCTTCCCCCCTATGCCCCCTGCCTCTTTTTTTGAGTGTAAATACTGGTATCAAATTGCAAGATATTCTGCAGGAAGTATGCTTTTGTTTAAATTTCCCTATTAACAAAGGTAGCCTTTGAGATAGATTGCTAAGTAGTTTTCTTAGATCTTCAAGGGTTGAACATTCTTAGTTACTGTCAGATTAGCTACAGTAGAGGTTCTTTTTTGGAGGACCACGAAACTGATGTGTGGATAGTAGTCATATTGCTGTTTGCTTAAGTAGGGGAGCAAGCTGTCTTAAATATTTAAGTTCAGGTTGTATAGAAATTTCAGACCTACTGCCCATGGTGATATCAAGTGCAAGCAAAACTACTTCTTCAGGTGGACACTATTGAAAGATCCAGTTGTTTTTCTTATTACCTGAGGTGTTTGAGAAATTGGTTATCCGTCTTCATTTCTGGTCATGTAGATACTTTAAAATCAGAGTCTGTTAAATAGTTGGCTAATAAGGGTAGTATCTACAGTGGCCCAAAGTTAGCCATTGTGTTCATGCATGCAGTTCCTGGGGGAGGAGAAAAAAAAAAAAGATATTAAAATCTGCTTATCTAGTAGGTTACCAGGTATGGTAACACAGACTTAGGTTTTGCAAACGTGAGAGGTGCCTATTTATTTAGCTGGGATGCTCTGTTCTATACTTAGACGTATGTCACCACACATCTAGACTACATGAGTTAAACGTTTGAGTAACCCAGTATGGAATTTGCATTATGTCTCCAATCACGTGAACTGCAGCCTCCTCAAGTCTGCTTTCAGATTTTAAATTCTAAAATACTGTGCTTGATGGTTTTAGGCTCTGCATGTCTGCAAGACTGTCTAAGGCTGCAGAGCAAAGATTGTGGTCTGTGATGCTTCTATCCTGGCAAAGTAGAATTTTCTATAATCTGGAGAAAACTCAGGAGTGGGTTTTGTGGTGGTGTTTTGTTGGTTGTTTTTTTCTTTCCTCCCAGGGAAGGGCTGAGACTGGAATGAACTTCATCAAATCTTGTTGTATTCCCTCCAAAGTCAGTTTCTTTTAATCTGGTAGTTTTCTGACTGTGTGGTGTGTGGGTTGATTTCTTTTTTTTTCTTTTTTTTTTTTTTTTTTCCCCTCCCTCCAATGTAGCACTATCTGTTTGAGGGCAGGAACCCAAAGAGATCACATGCACGTGTCTTCCCAGGGGAATGTGGTAGCAGATACTGTGTAGTAATTTAAGGTGCTGTTAGAAGATGCTAGCCGTTGTGGTAATGAGACTAATGTGTAGAATAGAATTTGTCTTCATGGGTTTAATGACAGTACTGCGATTAGTATACTTTCTTGAAGTGACAGACTAAAAATCTGTATCTTTTAGCAGTCTTAACAAAATCATTCATTGGCTGAGGACTTGGTATCTTGGTAGTTCGCTGTAGTAGTATAAATGAATCAAAGCTTGCCCAAATGCAGGGATTGTGTGAGGCTCCAATAAGATACAGTCCCAAAATGTTAAGCAAATTTTTGAAACTTTTTCTAGACCTTGTCTTTATTTTCTAATTGAGACTAGGAGGTGGAAAGAACAAAGTAAGAATTAGAGGGGAGATTTGAGCATCTTACAAAACTAAAGCTGAGAACATTTCTACGTTTGCTCCTGGGGTTTTGAGTTCGTGAGATACAATCTCATGTTTCCTGTGCTGTTTCCATTCCTCTTAGAATTATCTGAGCAATCATACTTTGTTGTCATGAATGTTCATCGTTCAGGTTCAAACGTGGGTAGCCGTAGAAACCCTGTTAGAATTCTGCAACTTTTGTCCTCTCAGGATGCTAGGACACATTCTGCTTTGCCTGACCAGCATATATCCCTAGGTACTGCATAATATCTAGTCTTTCATTATAGTGTCAAAAAGAAATTATGAATGAGTATAAAACTTGTTTCAGGTGCATCTTGTTCATGTAGTTACAGTGCTTGCTTGGCTGGGAGAAGCAGCTAGGAAATTTAGTAGGGATAATGCCTGTTTTCTTACTAGAAGTCCTGGAGCATAGCTCTAGTTTGGAGGATTTTGTTGACCCAAAGGTGGTTTGTCTTTGAGCTGTTTGTTCTCTCTTTTCTTTTGTTTTTAAATTGATGTCTGTCACAATGAAAGCTTTTATTTGTCAAAGAATTTCAAGTAGCATTTAACCTCTATTGTCAGCTACCATTTGGTATGTTTAGTTGTGATGTGAATTAGAGCAACACAGCTGTTCAGTTCAAATGACTGTACGGGAATGTTTTGGTTTATAGAACCAAGTAAGACAAATTTTCAGTGAGAATCTATGATTTAGGAAATCGTTTCCATATTGGCCAGAGAATTCAGAATTGATGCTTAATTTGCAGCAGTCTTAAGGAGGTGGAAGTCTTTGCTGTGCTTTACAACAGGTACTCCTATGGCTTTATTTTCTGTAACTCATTGCTAAAATACATCATCTAGTTAACTGTGTTGAAATGCATTGCAGTTACGCTCTTTTTAGGGATGCTGCAACCTTATATTTGGCTTCTTAAGCGTAATCAACTTTGGAGATTGATGTATTATTTGGCAAACCATCTGAGCTTAAGGAACCGGGGAGGAGGTTACCTCTTAATAGTGGAAAGTGTTGTGTAATTGCTCCCTTTCTTTACTTTGAATGTAGATTTTGTTTTGTCCTCCTATAACATTGAAACATGTCCAAAGACTCCAGTTACATTAACTACAAAAGTGTCATGGACATCATTAAAATCTATGCCCTGGTGGTACTTAAGATCCAAAATAAACTGAAGTTCAGAGTCTTGGACTCTGGTATTTAATGTTGTTGATCATGCTGAAAGTTTTTCTCTGACTCTGAATCTACAGCAAGCTTAGTGTACTGTAAGAAGCTCCAGTACAGGCCACCTCCAGGATCCTATCCTGCATCCTGTCCAAAACTGACAATAGAACAAGTTTGGAAGTCTGCGGTATTTTCAAGTGACAGGAATTAAGCATACAAAAGGCGTTCAAGATCATAATGTAGGATCTTGTATGCTTAAAATAATTATGGCATCTATAGTTCCTATTCTACAAGGATTTGAATTCAGTACGTGGCTTTTCTAGTGAAAAATGTGCCTACAGGTAATAGATATAGCAAAGAACTCCCTCTTGTAAAAGATTAGGTCTCAGAATTCCTGTTCTTGTGGGAAATACACTGATTCATGTAAAGCAGATCAAGTAAAGCACAGAAGTACTTTACAATATTTTGCAATATTTAACTGTAAAACATCTAAAAGTTGGGGGGGGGCAGCTGGAGCATAGGAAAGAATTATTTTGTTTGTCTTCTGGAAGTGCAAGAGCCACTGCAGACTGAAGTATATAATGACAGGCAAGATTTGGGAGCTGTACAGAGTGCAGTCAACAAGCAAGTTACTCATTATTGATATCTCTGTCCTCTTAACACCTGCCAATAGTGATACGAATCTCCCACATTTTATTCCCAAGTATGGATTTACCAGCGTTTATCTGAATGTTAGTACAGAGATAGAAAAAGCTGATGCAAAGGGAAAAAGGATTTGATCTCTTTCTCTCTGGAAGTTTCCGGTATACACTTAAGTGATTTGCTGTGATGATTCCTTCACTTAGGAAGAATGTTGTTAAAAAAGCTGATCTTTCTGATTTTTTTGGTCATACATCCTTTATTTTTATCAAAAGCTTATGAACAATAAAAACTTATAATTTGCATTCGTGTTCCTTCTGTTTTGTTTGTTGAATTTCATCCTCTGAAAGGAAATTTCATCCTCTGAGGCCCTTTGCCTTTATTCAATTATTATTGAATTTTATTATTATTCAATTATTGTCGAATTATTACTAATTTCAGCCTTTATGTATGAAAATCTTTATCAGTTTTGTGTGTGTGTGAAAGCACTTTTACTGGAATGTAAACCTTTTTAAAAGTTCATGGTGGTAATATTCTAAGAACGTATTTATATTCTGAAAGCGTAAGCTGTAATTGTTTTCCAGAGCCTCATTTATGACCAAGACTGTACAGTATCAAAATGAGCTGCATAAATTCCTAATTTGGGATACAGCTGGACAGGAGCGGGTAAGTAGAATCAGTATCTGTGGTGATAGTTCTGGCTTGAGTTTGGGTTGCTTTTCAGCCCCACCCCTGAAAGGCACAATGGGATCTGCTTTTACGAATTATCTGTTAGAATGTTTGTTTCTGTGGAGGTTTCTATCAAGATATGGGTGCTGTAAATATGTTTTCATTTTTCATTGTTATCATGGTTAAAGTACAAAGTTAAGGATGATTACCTAAGAAGAGGAGCTTATAAAACAAAAGACTGGGTTTTGAGTCACTGAAAGGGAGTGCCATTTCAAAAGAAAACAAGGCGGGGGGGGGGGAAGCCAGCAGCTGTCCCTAGCACCATTTCTATAGCTGAGTTTTAAACGTTCAACTACAGTGTTTGCAGACAGTGCAACTGGCAACATGAGAATCCAAGTGAAATGAATGATCATGTTTCATAGTACAAGTAAGGCCCTGGCTCTGGAAAAATATACAACTGCTAATGCATTCTGTTAGCTTCAGTGTTAAAGTTACTAATATGAGTAGGATATGGGCTTAGGCATTCAAAAGCAGTGTTTTAAGCACTGTTATGGGTGATAACTGATCTTTTATTTTTTTGTAAAGTTTTACTTCTCAAATCCGATAGTGTTAGAAGCCATGTCAAGAAATCCATTTTGAAATTTAAATTTTAATTTGGTAGTTTGGGGGGTTGATCTCTGCAGCATGCATAGTTCTGAGGGGAGGCAACAAAAGCCTTCAAGAAAATGACTAGTCAAATGAAATCACAATTAATTGGCATGATTTTTACTTAGAATTTAAAAGGAAAACTTTGCTAGTTAACTTGCTTGTTTATGGATTACTAGTAACAGTGATAGAGATTATAGTAGCTATATCAACAGTGCTTATTCTTGCAGTTTCTTTGCTGTTAACTACTGGCAACTGTCAGTTACTCATGATGAGTTTATTTAGGATATGAGCTAACTGTAACAAAAGCAGACACCAGAGCTGTCTCCAGTAAGAGTCAGTTTGATCAGGTTGGGTTATTACTTTAGGGTAATAACTGGCAAATGCGGCTGTACTATTTTTCAGGATTGGCTCAAGAAACAGCCCAAGAAGAAAACAACAACAACAAAAAAAACCCAAATTAAACAAAACCTCCCACTGCTACCAACAAAAACAAACAAACAAAACAAACCCCAACCTTGTAAAGGCTCAGTCATCCCTGTGCAGCGGCACTTGACCTTTTGGAGTCCTAGTGGAACTGACTTGCTAGCTTTTTAGCTTGATAACAGCCTTGATGGCTAGAAAGTAACTCAACTATATTTGTATTGCATTTCACTGCTCTAGATTTTGAATGACAATTTATTTCCTTCCAGCAGCACCATATAAAGCAAACTTATGTTGTCAGGGATATGTCCAATTGTATCCATATTATCAGAAATATCTGAGTCCTTCCATTACTAGCAGTCAGTCAACATTTGCTATAATTTGTCTTAAGTGAATGTCCTAGCCCATTCTGAAAAGTTAATGCTGGAATGTGAGTCTTCTGAGAGGTAGAGTATGAATTTTAAGAGGCTGGTTCTCTTAAATAGAAAGCTTTATAAACATGCCTGCCACAACTTGGCAGGAAACATCCATTACATATTAGCATTCCATCCTGTTCACTTTAACTGTGTTTGCAAGCAATGGGAGAACGCCCTAATTCGGATTCAGCGCACTACAATCTGAGGAAGCATCTCTGTACATGACTAGCATGTTCCTTGTCTTTCTGTTTTTAGACTTTGAGTGACACACCTTTAATTTTCTTCCATACAAGTTGAATGATACCTTTTATTGAAATCAAAAAAGGAAAGATGTCTTACCTGGGCTCTGACCCAAGAGCTGTGATATCTGTGAAGCTTATGTTCCACACCTGAGAGAAGTCACTGTGAGGCCCCGATATATCCCAGGAAACCAGTGAAATGGGAGCAAGGATATTTACTTTGAAATTATGCCAGTATCTTCATAGATGTTTCTTTCTCCAAAACAGAACAGCACTGTCGCTTACTGCTAGCCACAAATGGTCTGTATACCTGCCTTGCCCTGAAATCTGTAGCACAGTTTTCTGGTCGTGCAAAACATCTGACAATGAATTATTGAAGGGATCCTATCCCTGGTGATCTGGAATACCAAAAACGTCCACACCATTCTTGAAACTAAAATGTCTGTGCTTAGCTATGATGTGTAATGCACAGAATTGGTAGTCCTGGCTTCTTGAGGAGCATTTGCTATTTTCCACTTCAAAAGCCCAGCAGCGAATAGTTCTACGCTGCACTGGGCAACCCCTTGTTCTAACTGGCTTCAGGGAGTGGCTGGCTAGCTTCACTCCAAAGGTGGAAATGCGCACTAATTCACATAGCTCATTTCCCTACGCACATATGCCTTATTTCTTCTCTCATTTCTTCTACGCTGAGTAAAGTTGATAGGAGATTACTTCTTACCTAACAATTGTGACAGTTTCTCTGCATAATTACATGACGTCTTCTTAATAATTCTGTCAAAACACACATCGGAGGCTGGAGGGCAAGCTGAAGTCTTTGGAAAAATAGTGAAAGGAAAATTCAGTGTTTCTGGTAACATCTGTTTTGTTAATGTATTTTATCTGCTGACTGCTCTTAGGTGGAAAAAAGTGTCTAAGTGTTAGCAGGCAGGAAATGAGAGTAATACAAAATCAGCAAGTGAAAGTTGGTTTATTCCCAATGTAAATAGTCAAATAATCAAAAAGCCAGGTTGCAACCAGTCCAAGTGGTGGTTTACCAAATACGTTTCCCTTTACGTTTTAGTACTTAGGAGGAAGAGAGGGATTATGTCCCAACATGAACTGAATGCCTGCCCATGTTTCCCTTTCCCACTATTAAATATTTTTATATTCTGAACTTTGTGTTCAAAATCCTGTTTTCAAAACAGAATTTGAGAGCCAGATGTAAATGGTCTGGAATTCTGCTTTATAGCAAGATTTTTATGATTTATAATATTGCTCTCAGTTGAACTGTACTAAGCAAAAGGAAATTGGTATTTTATTAGAACCAAATAAGCCTTTATGAAAAACTGTATTCTACTCATGATTTTTACCCTGAGTAATAAGATGTACAAAAGCTCCAAATCACATATACTTACATCAAAGCAGTACATGCAGTTTACTGTGTGCTTTGACCGAGAGATTTGGTTGCTAGATTAGTTGTCTGGTTCTTTTTAAGTTAGCAGAATATCACACTGTTTTTAAGAATGCTCGATTGATATTTTTGATGCAATTTAATCATGTCCTCTATCACTCTTTTCAGTCCTGGATTCATAACACCTTGTCCATGCAAAGGTCCAGGCCTGGTTTATACCCTGCAAATGCACTACCAACCAAATATGCCTGCTGTAGATTTAATTCTGAAAATTGCAATAAAATTACCATAGCCTTTTACTATCTAGCATGTTCCTTAAAGCTCTGTTTGCAACAGGTCACATAGTTGTGGGCTTCTGCAGTTTTTAGTTTTAAACATGCTTCTAACTTTTTGAGGAAAAACTTAAGTGAAATTGCTAAAGCCATAAGTTAGATTGCGAAGAAACCAACGGTTCTAGCATTTAGAAGTGCCATGACTGATCCATGGGGCTAGAGGTTGACACCAACTTCCGAACATTTCAGATCAGCAGTAATATATGCTAGTTTTCTTGAAATTACTTGTTGTCCAAAAGCATGAGTGTCTTAAAGAGGAAGAAGCGAGTTCAATTTTAGCTATTTTCCCCTCGGTGTTTAAATTTGAGCATATATGCTGTGGGTTTGTGTCTGTGTATAATCTACGATCTTCTAAACGATTCTAATCTAGTCAAAATAAGGTTAAGTTTGGCTTCCTGCTTTTTGCAGTAGGTGTGCTGCTGATCCCTAAACTATTTATTGGTTGGCCTTTGTAAAACAATACTTTCATGGAAGTTTATGTACTGTACTGCACAGCCTCTCTGTAATTGTAAACAAAAGTTTTCCACTAATGTGAACTTTAAAGCTAGTTTTCACTTTCTTCAGTAATAATAATAAGGAAATCATGGAGGTCAGCGGAAGATCAGATTCATAATGTATGGTGTCTTTCTTTCAGTTTCGTGCTTTAGCCCCAATGTATTACAGAGGGTCAGCAGCAGCCATTATAGTGTATGACATCACAAAAGAGGTAAGAAATTTGATCTTGACCCAGCATTACGATTTCTGGGATTTTTTGTGTGATGGGCCAGTTCTGAGTCTTAATTCCTTCTGTGTTTTTTTTTTTTTTTTTTCTTTTTTCCCACATCAGGAAACTTTCTCAACATTAAAGAACTGGGTTAAAGAGCTTCGACAACATGGACCTCCAAACATTGTTGTAGCTATTGCAGGAAATAAGTGTGATCTTAATGATGTAAGGTAAATAACCGTTGACAGTTTGGAGGTTTTCACTTAAGCTTATAGTGCTAAATATTTTAAGATTTCAGAGCAGGTGAAAGGTATAGAGCAATTTAAGCTGTCTTGCACTAGCGTTGTAGTTTCACAAGGGGTCTGAGCTGTTTCTACTGTCAGAAGATTTGGTTAGTCTGCCCTTGCACAGTCTTGCCCACTTCTTCCCCTGTATTGGTGTGAGTATGTGTGTGATTGGGCAGTAAATCGGGCAGTAAAATGGATCCAGATTAAAACTAACCATTTAAAAAATGGAAAACTGATCCAAGTGTATTTATCTTGCTCACACCATGAACGCTTGCTGGCATGACGGAGGTGGGATAGCAGGGTTAGGAATGAGCAGTTTACAGGGAGACAGGATTACCTTCTCTGGTGGCAGTGCCAAGTTACACAAGCCTAAACTGCCTGTGAAACTACAGTGTAATACAAGCTGTTTACCTCGCTTTATAAGAAGTACCCCTGTCAGTCTGCAGCACCTCATTTTGTTAGGAAAAACGTCGAGCCTGTTTGGAAGCATCGTGTAGGTTTTTCTGACTTGCTTGTTCAGGTGCCTTCCTTCCCTGCTTAAATATTGGGGTGGAATTGGCTGTGGCTGAAATAGTTGTAGGGAGCGGGAAAAGTTCTTGAGAAACTTTATGAACAGCCAAACTTTCAAGAAGGCATGTACTAAAAACAAAAGAAGCCTTTTTTTAATTGATGTCCTGGTTAAATAAGCCAAAATTCAGAAACAAGGTGTGTGCAAACTTCTTGTTTTTAGATTTCATTGGAAAAGGTACCGCAGCTGATGTCTCAAATGAGGCAGATGGTTATGTGTTTAAAGAACCACTGCAAAGTTGGTTCTTAGTATGGTTTTACAAATTGTTAATATATAGCAGTTATCTAGTGAGCTCTAATAACTTCTGTTAGAAGTAGCATATATCTTGAAGGCAATATGGCATAAAATTATTTAGAAGACAAATATAAGGTGTGCAGTATTAAGTCTCACACGCTTATTTCTTGGTGCTTAGGTGGCATCATAAGTTATGTCAACATTGCTATTCAAGCTAATGAGCAAGATTCCTCGTACTTTAGTCAGAGGCAATATTTGAGTCACTGATCCGAAGTCTGTGCTTTTGATATCTTAAGTCCCTTGTTACTAAAAGTAGCCCATGTTTTCTAGAAATTGTATGTAAAGTGATCAATGTATAGTCCAGTCCTCTCCACCTGTGGGGGTTTAGTTTTTCCACGTTGTTTAAGGAAGTGTGCTTCATTACCAACTTGCCTACTTAGAGGTGCAGAATAACTTTTTCACTTTTTGGCTCTGTTGTTGTGTCTAAATATGTTTCTGTTCATAGCTATGTCTTCATGCTTCATGTAAAGTAAATGCTACGCTAATGATCTGTGCAGTGTTGTGAGATACTTGGTTTTGTAAACAGCTGTAGGAAATCCACTGGATTAGTGGAACTAATGCTTTAGGATCTTTTCAGTACATCTAAAACTGTTCTGTGTGTGAAGAATAAAGCACCCCCTAATGATTGATTGCAGACCTACACTTAGAGCACTCAAGAAACAAACTCCACTGTAATGTTGTCAGATGGATTAAGGCCTTGTTTAGTTTCTGATTGTGCTTCAGTGATGCTCATAACTCAAGGCAGGGAGGCAGCATAGAGTAAAGAATGAGCATCAACTTCAGGATGAGGGAGAACTGTGATCCCAAACAGGTAAAATACAAAATACTAATTTAATGAGACACTTAAAAGCTTAATCTGTCACTTAAGATTTTGAATAACGTGGGTTTTTTGCATTCACAGTTTTTTCTTTGCTTTGTTTTTCCAGAGAAGTCATGGAAAAAGATGCTAAAGACTATGCAGATTCCATTCATGCAATATTTGTAGAGACAAGTGCGAAAAATGCAATAAACATTAATGAACTCTTTATAGAAATTAGTAAGTATTTAAACAGTTAATGTGCTTTCTTCTGAAAGAAGTTCAAGTAGAAATTTGATTACTGTATTAGTTTTTGTGCTATTTAGGTGAGAGTATACTGACTTAAATTTGTTACAGTCAGACATGAATACAAACTGCAGAATGAACTGTATAAATTTTTGGCCACCTAATGACCTCTAAATATTCCTTCTAGAGATTTTAAGCCTACTGTGATGCTGCTGAATAAATAGCAAGCAGGGCACTCATCTCAGAAGTCGGTGTCATCTTACTGTATCTGTTACTGAATGTTTCAATTAGTACTTCCAAGGTTATGGAAGCGAAAGGAAATGGCATGAGGAAGATCCAAACTTTATACAGCTGAGAAAAGGAATTAAGTTCTCACTCTTAGTGTTTGTACTTAGTATAAAACAGTGCATTTTCAAAAATACGGGAGTTTATAAATGCCAGATTACTGCCTAGGAAATAGCAATTATTGTGTGTAGATTTTCCACAAATATTTTTCTGATACCTTGTGGTTTTTTAATTAAATTGCAAATGTTTTCTGTCTCATTCATGGCGGGGACGACAATGACAATTTTTTGTGTGAATGAAAAGCAGACAGTATTCCAAAGTGAATTCCATGTAATATTATTTGCAGGATATGTTTCAGACAGCAGCACCAATGTGCAGGTATGTCAGCCTGTTTGTGAAAAGAAGACAAACAGCAATCCATTTGTGTGTGTGTGCACACTGCAGTTTAGCTTTGAATAACTACAGAAGCATTAGACTTAAGAAAAAAAAAAGGCTCCTTTATAAGCTGGTGTAAAAAGTATGTGCTGTAGATTAGCTTCCTGATTTACTGACTTAATAGTTGCTCTCTAAAATTGATCTTGAATAAACTATCCAAAAAAAAAATCATAAATCCTCCTCAGAAAGGAATACTCAACCAGGAACAGTCAATTTTAAAGACTGATCAGATGACTAAAGCAGCTGTCTTTACAAGCACTTCTGTGCTAAGCCTGATGCAGGTGATCTGCTGTGGAAATACAGGTCAAGATGGTAGTTCTCAATGCAGATATTCCAGATGGTATTGGACCCTGCAGAGTATATTCTCTGGGTGCTTTTATAGCTTAGCTCTCCAAATCTAGATTAGACTGAAGTGTAAACGCTGCAAAATTAGCTTAAAAACTACTTCCACTCTTCTTTTGTGGAACCATACCTCTTACAGGCATAGTATAGACTGTTAACCGCCGTCCTTCTCTTATGCAGGAATGTTACCATTAATGACATATGACTAATTGAAGACACATTTTTTGTATACAAAACATACACTGAATGCTTAGAATTAGTTTCAAGTACAATGTTTGCTGTAAATTTTTTTTTCTGCCTCCTTGTAGGTCGCAGAATTCCATCAACTGACACCAACCCCCCGTCTAGTGGTAAGGGCTTCAAACTTAGAAGACAGCCATCGGTGACAAAGCGCAGCTGCTGTTGACTGATCCCTTAGAAAATCAGACTTGTTTATACAGTAGGTGGTCTTGGAAGTTAATAGTTCACGTTGGGTTTATATTATCAGTCTTAGATCTTTATCTGCTGGTGTTCATACACCCGAGGTCCCACAAAAATGGACCAGTTGATCTGACATCTGTACACTCGCAGAAAAGACTGCAATCGTAATGTCAGCCTGTTTACTTACAAAAAGTGTAGTATCTCTTGCATTCAAAGGGAATCCATCATCACTTTTTTTGCCTTGCTTGAAAGGAAGATGGCTATATGGATGGTAGAACTGAAATGTTTAATAGTTTTGTAATCAAGATTTTAGGAGGTTTTTTTGTAAAAAGGGAAATGAGCACTTTTGTGGGACTTAGGGGTGGGAGGAGTCTGGAAGTTAGACATCACTTCTTCCTTTTCTTCAGTGAGCCTTATTTTAAATTTAATTGTAGCTAATCCAAAGTACGATGGGACAGTTGATGTGAAGTGGCTACAGAATAAGCGACTGAAGACAAATAATAAGCAAATCAGTCCATCCAGTCCCCAAATCCCATTTGCACTTTTTATTTAAGGATGATATGCGCCGGGGGTGGGGACACAAGCAACAGATCTTAAACCACAGACAATCTTTTTTTCATGCTGACTTTAATCACTTTAAGGCAAACTGATACGCTTATAGGCATCTTTTTGTTCCTACAAGGTTTTTAGTATTAAGATGTTGGTTGAAGAAAACCTAGTTGTAGTTCTGACTAAATTAAGTGGTTACTGACTAAAAACAGATGCTGTAAACAGATGCTGCCAGTGGTTCTGATAAGACCTAAAAGGTTTTGGGGAAAGCTTTTAATTGCTTGGCATGTGTAAAGTGTTCATATTATATTTATGAGACCAGTGTTTAAAGTATTATAAATTATGTAAAAACAGTAAAAAATAATGCAATCTTATACACTCCTTCCATTCCACACCTATGGATAAACTCCTGGGGAATCTCCATCAGGATTTTTCCTGCGTTTTAGGTATTGTCACTGTGAGTTCATCCAGAGGCAGACTGAAATTCTTTCTCATTCAATCACATTTGAAAGGGCCAATAGAGGATGCTGTTGGTGCAGCATGAGGTCTGTCTGTTGAACAAGTTTTCATCTGTGATGCACCCAGTCTTTCCTGTTTTGGGCACAAAAATACAAGTAGGAAGTAATCTTAAGACATGTGGTAATGTAGATCATTACCTCTTGGTTCCTGGGCTTTTTCATCTGTGAGGGTTTTCAGTGAATCAGTGTTTAGCTTATTCTGTGTTGGTTTTAGTATGCTTCCAATTAAACTATAGGTTGACCTACCCATTTATGCTATTTTATTTATTTTTACTTTTTGTTTCCTACCAGCACTAGTGAGAAACTTTATACTTTCGAAGAAAAAGAGCTTAATAGACTTGAGTATATACTAAAAAATGCTGTTTAGGTTTAGTATCAAAATGAGGTCATGTTGATGATGCTTATTCTTTCTTTGTAATCTGGTTTTCTGTCATCTCAAGTATTTTTTATGAAGGAAATGTAGAAAAGCTTGTAAGAAACTTAGTGAAAGTTCTTGTAGAGCTATTCTGGAGCAAAACAGGTGAACTATTACAGTGAGATTTTGAATGGGTCAGTATGTTTTCATGAAATTTGGTGACTACATTTCTATCACACCTTTTACTTACCCTGCATTGTCAATTATGCCTTCCTTGCCACAGTTGTACAGGCTACGTGCTTATAGAGAGCCCAAGAAGCATATCTTCATCAAACGAATGCTGTTTGAAGCACCTTTGAAACATTGGTCCTTAACAAAGCATCTCATAGTAGAGACAGATTTGTGTTTGGTGTTCAGCTTGATGTATGATATATTTTTTTTTTAAGTCACTCAAATAAATTATGAACAGAAAACTTTAGTACTCCTACAAAATGCTTGATGGAAATATAATTAGTGAAGAAAGAACAGAGTAAGCCTGCTCTTGGGTATATTTTTAATTATAAAAAAGCAGGTTAGCAATTAAATGTAGAACTTTCACAGTGGCAGTCATGGAAGTCCCTAATTTCTTTGAAATATCTCAATTCTTACTCCTGGCAAATTTTTAAAAAATAAATTGTGTGGTTATCTAATTCAACTAGGTTTTTAAAACATTTTGTGTTCACAGTGCTTCAGAAGTCTATTCTATACCAAGATACCAGGTGCTTTAGTATCTTAACTGTGATAAAGAAAATACTGCTTATAATAAAGTTGGTTAGTACTAAATCTGGAAATTCTTGAACTTGGAAAGATCATAGTAGGAGAAGGAAAGTCTCAGATATTGGGAATATCTTTCATGTAGATTAGTAGAAAAAGGAATTTCAGACTTTCTAAATTACTGTTATTGCCTGCTAGCATGTGGTAAAAATGGAGTTTAAATCTGTTTTTCAGTGAGATAACAAAAATTGTTTAGTAGCATTTATCCAAGATTTATTGACTTGAGAAGAAAATATTGGACTCAGGCAAGACTGAGAGCTAGGCTAGTATTGAGATTATTGTAGTTCTCTCCAGTCGGGGAGAGATCCATCTATCTTAGCAAATCCTTATGAACTGTTTTCTGATCTATCCTCACTTACTTGCTACACCAAAATTATAATTTAAAAACAAACAAACAAAAAATGCCTACCCCAAACCACTAAAGCAGCAGCAACATTCTGGCCCTTCTCAAATGTAGCTAAGTCTTAATACCTCAGTCTCCTTTTGTTTTGTTACCAATCTGAGTGGAATGCCAGCACACTTCATATCCTTTTTGCAGTTCTGATCTTAATCTTGCAGTACTGTTGTTAATGAAAACATGGAAATAGCCAGTGTTTCAGATTGTCCAAACTACAAACACTGAAGTGAGGCTGCTTTTTAACACATGCCTATTTAAAATGACAGACTGTTGATGTAAGTTCTTTTGAACCAAGATAACTGTTTATTGATCAGTTGGCCGTAGCTGAAAGCCGGAATGCAGTCTTCCTGGATGAGATGCACATGTTCATTGTTTCATTTTTGTTGGAGAAAAATGGTTTCTTCTGTATTAATAATTTGTTAGGCCATCTGTTTTCATCTTGCACTAGGCTTGCTGAAATTGATTATATTTTGTCTTAACATAGCTTCTCTATTTGGAGATACATTAGCCTTTCAGTGTTTGGAGTGCTGATGATCAGCCATTCCAGCTAAATTTTTAATAACTTTCTTTTCTGTTAAGTTGTTGAAAAAGCTCAGGACTGAAGTTTTATTCCTCTATGCCTTTCTGTTTAATGAATGGAGCTCATCATAGACAGATACTCTCAAAAGGAATTAATTGCTGCAAAGCAAGTTTGGAAGGGTGAAGTATCATGTATGTAAAAATATGACATGCACCTCATTACATCATTGATCCAGAGCATTTTTTAACTGACAAAATATGACTATTTCAACTTCTAAACAGCACCAATTCTTTCTCATGAAAGTTACAGATTTGTACAAAAATATAATTTGACAGATGTTTAGTTCTTAAGCTTTGGAGCAACTTAAATGTGTTCCCCATGTTTTGGAGGGTGTCTTCATCCAACCCTCTAAATTACAATAGCCTCTTAGCTGACTTGCCAGGCTCTTGATCTGTGCTGTAGGTAGTTTTGTAGTATATTTTTAAATACATGCTGAAAACTGGCATACTAAATGCCTAAGTAGGTGAAATCTGGAAGCTTATGTTTAATAACAGAAGCATCTAGTGGTCAAACTACTGAAAATTGTAATAGGTGCTTTGAAAAGTTCTAAGACAATTCTAACAACTTTTGCTGTTGCCAAGAAGGTAAAGGCTTCATTTATGTTACTAGATCCGTGTTGAAATAAAACAAACCATTGCACTTCAAATCCCTACTGACATCAGTGAGACCCTTCCTCTAAGTGGTACAGGGTCAGACAGTTAATAGTTTAGAGGGGCATTTTATGCAGACTTGAGTCTTTGATGTGTTGGTGTACAGAATACCAATTTAATGCTACCAACCTGCTCAAGAAAGATTATTTACATGCTTGGGAAGAGAGTAAGAGGAGAGGAGACAATGCCTACTTACTGATTTGGAAGTCTAATTCGTTAACCTGGTTGAGAGGTGTGGGATTCATTGGGGGTTCTCTACATTCATGGTTAAAGCTTCATTTTAATTATCAAAAAATAATTCAGGCTGAATATCTTGAATAATTTAAAAGTTGGCCTCAGTAAGATTTTTGTTACAATGTAAATCCTGAATTATTCTGTAAAATTACTGTTAATTTCCAGTATAACATATTGAGTATTAGTTGGAAAAGGAAGCTTTATCAGTGATATTTGAATTACTTTCTTGTGAAAGTCTTTAGTGTTTGTTAAGGATGGTGTAGTCTATTTGTGGTGTGCTATGTCAGCAATCTGCAAAGACTATCTTTGGAATTGATGATTTACAGGACAGAAGCTGTCTGAACTGTGTAGCTAGTCACCCTGTAGCAAACCTCACTTACAAGCAGCAATAGCTACATAGAAGTAGAAGAAATGATCTCAAACATGGGGAGAATCTGAATAATTCACTGACTTAGACTTCTGTACTGCCTATTAATTTTCTAAAAAGCTTCATGTATCTTTAAACCTCTCAAAAAAGAGACTCTTCTGTTCATGGACAAGAGACAAGGACAAACTTTCTTAACTTTTTTAGCAGGAAGTTGTTTTACAGTGACCTGAGACTATTTGTATGCTACGAGTCAGTTACTTGAAGGAGAATTGTGTGCTTGGAACTAAGCTTCTAAAAAATCTGCACAAAATTCTCTAAAGAAAACTATTAAAATTTTATGTTCAGAATCACATTCCTAGTAACAGATCACAGCCTTAGTAATGGTAGGTGACAGAAGATTTATAGAAATAAGATGTTGGTGTGAATTACCAATCTAAGATAGAAATACAGGTTCTAGTATAAAAAAAAGTCATGTCAGCTGTCCTCTTCACAGTCATGTGGCTCCAGCTTGTCAAAAGAAATATGGTTGAAACCACATCTTTGTTTCTCATAGAAGAATTCAGGTGCCAAAACATAGTTCCCTAAAATTATTAGGCCTTCTGACACCAATGCTCATTTCTGAAAAATCCCTTCTGATATTTTGGAGGTCTCAAAAGTTTGAATGCAAACCCTTTCTTGGTCAGCTAGAATGAAAAAACGTATGACTTGGAAAAAATCAAACAAGCCTTACCAAACTTTATCCATAAAGTGTCACAGATAACGAATCTTTCAAGGGATATAAGACTATCCTGAAACGCAAGAGTACTGATGGGCTTAGTCTCTGACATGTCAAAATGATCCTAGGGTCAGCTTTTTCCTCCTTCCCCCTCCCATTTCCCCCCACCCCACCCTGGATTTTTAACATAGTGTTGTCAGAGTGTATGTGCTATAAACAGCTATTTAAAAATACTGAGAAAAGTTCTAGTGGCTTAGAGTTATTTGATGCTTCCTATTTTACATAGAAAAATCCAAGGCAGTAGGATGATTTGTCCCCGAAAAATGGTACAGCATTTGCTGAAACTGCTTTCGTTCTAGAATAAAGACTTAGAAGAAACAATTTTGCTTTTCCCATTACATCATTCTGCAAGTTGGGGTTCTTAAATTTTTGTTTAAACACTAACAATGAATTTTTTTCAAAGAGCTGATTACCTTTGTAAAGGTACTCTTCTTTTAAGAAGGTTGGGGGGTTCTTCATTTCTGTTAATTTTTTCACGTATGTATTATTGAACAAACCAACTGCTATTTCTTCAAATGCTGAAGGATACAGACCACTCTTCTATCATGCTTTTCATTTGTGTGAGTGTGATACTCCATCCAGTTGTTGCACTTGGATATGCTGTAACTCTGACACCTAGATAGGTTCACTGCTACTTTCTTGCCTCACTTTTACTCATGTTACAGTATGTATATCCTATTAAATCCATTATGTTTTCTTGACAATTTGTTCTTTGTTTCCTTATGGGATTTAGCCAAGAATAGGTGGTGAGTGTCTCTTTCTCCTCAGAGGTTCTAGAAGTATCTGTCACAGTGGCAGATATTTGTAAACAAAATGGTAATTCATTCCTACAGCCTTATGAAACTATTACGAAAACATAGCAGCTGAGACATGTACCACTACTATACTACACCACATAACGAAGGCTAAAAGCACATTGACCTGGGGGAGCAAATTATTGTAAGGCTCTAGTAACACGATGTAAACTCTTCTGAATTTTAACTGCCTTTTTTGTACTTCCTATTTCTGAATACTGTGTATCCAACATTGAAATTGTGACACAGTGAATTGATTTAAGATGCAGAAATGGATCGCATTTCTGTAGCTGTAAGACACTTAGGACTTCCTGGCAATCTTCCCCCTTGTACCTCCCACCCCCAGTACGATGAAGAAAAAAAGAAATCATTCTGAAGGCTTATTCTAAACAAAAACTTTGCATTTGTGTATTCAGGGCACAAAAATAACCTGATATGAATATAGCTCTTGCAGTGTAATAAATGTTTGCCTGTAAAATTAAGCATGAAGGTTAACCTTTGTATCAGCAATTCTTGTCCCTCTTAAGAATGTTCTGCCTTTTCATTATAGGATTGGGTTAACCTGTTACAAAGGTTGAAAGGTCTGTGCCTTCTTATTATAGTATCTCTTATTGAAACAAACTTAAGCCGCTCAAAGTTACAGAGCATTTGCAGCACTGTAAACTGCACAAATTTACAACCATTGCTTCACTGCATGAAATGTAGTCAGATTACTAGTGATGAAATATTGTAGTGATGAATTCCCAAGCTTATGAATGTTTTGAGACTTTTTCAGTCTTCTCTTGGGCTGGTCCTGAGAGTGTGTACAGGTTTGTCTGTATTGTTGGTTTGTAGATGCTAACGAGGAAAACCAGGCTTTTGTTCTCTCCTTTTTGTTTGAATTGTTACACTCCCATATAGTGCATAGAATGCAAATAAAGAATGTTGATTTGGCATAATGTAAAGAGCCTTTTCAGCTTAAGCATTCATAATAAACTTTTATAGTGTAATAACATGTTAAATCACTACCAGTCTGATGTATTGTGCAAAAAAAGGTGTAAACATTTTATTAATAAAAAGCTTTGTTTATAAATGTGCTGGCTTTGTTTATAAATGGTTCCAAAATTCTCAACATCTTAAAAAATAGTCTCTGTAGTAATGGAATTATAGAAGAGGAATGTAAGCAATACCATGGCAGAGGTGAATCTAAATCATGATTCGAATAGCTGTTTTCCAAAAGTACTGACTACTGGTCATTCAGAAACTGTAGCTTTTCCCTGGTTCATGTATACACAGACAAAGGCAGAAAACGAGCTTGTACAAAGAAAGCATGGGGAAAAACAGCAGAGAGAATGCAGCTTTTGTGCAATGCTTCCTTTCTTTGCAGCATGTCATCTGAGAAACTGCAGGCCACACACGGTCTTGTCAACCAGTGCAAGGCCTGACAAATTCTACCAGGGTCAAGTTATTTAATGCATTGCTTTTAGCTTAGACTGCATGAAATGTAAAATTTTTGACTGCTTAGGCCAGGTTTCTGTCAATCAAAACTGTAAAGTGCTTTTAATATCTGCACAGTGTTGGGGGGGCCTGTCGTGCTGGGAAGGGATCCTTTCTTATTTGTTAATACAGCCAGCTGGTTGGTAGCTTGCTTTTTTTAAAACACTGCTTTGGTGGTTATGTAGAGCACAAAAATACAGAGTTGGCTACGGTTACCTTACTTGTCTTATGTGATGCTTAAAAGATGTCGTTTTCTTGTTTCAATGTGTGATGCAAGTGTAACATGTTCAGTTAATAGCAGCCTTCAAAAGTGTATATAAGAAAAAAAAAAGTCCTGTTTCTGATACTGCTATTTCACCTGAAAATGTTGGATACAAGTTTCTACTAAACTGCAGTTTATATGCAGGGAACACATACTGTCATCTTTTTAACAGAGACCTGGAATAACTTAAATTTATTGTTCAGTATCTGCTCTTTTTAAGTTATCCTCTTAGATGTGTGTAAACTGCTTTTGAAGAGTGTAAAATATGTTCATATAAGAGGGTGTGACCATGCATCGGAGAGAGCATAAGAAGGAATGTGCTAGACTAGAGAGAAAAACATTTACATGTGTTTGCATAGGGAATCTAGATAACTACATGCAAACCACCTAATTTGCACACGCACAATATGAAAGAATGTTTTACTTGGATCAAGTCTTTCATAGCTTTTAAGGTAAAAGTTTTGTAACAGATGAAACTGTTCCTTAAAATTGTTCCAGTACAAAGCTTTCGGGTGCTCTTAAGACTTTCCCTGCAGTGGTCATCCCTATTTTCTCCCATTAATCAAAAACCCACCTGGGCAACAAGTTGCCTTCCAGTCTTGTCGTGGCTGAATTGTTAATAAAGTGAGGGTTGTTTTGTGTAATTGATAAGGATGTAGTATAGCAGGTGGCCTTCGCAAATGCCCATTTCAATGAATCTGAGCTGCACAATATTAAATGTACACGCATTACTTACAACAAAAACTTGGCAACCTACATTCATTAGACTTCATAAATTTTCAACTTAAGAGTAAACAATGCTGTGCTTTATAAAAACTTCAGCCTGGATAGAAACGTGGGTGAGTCCTTCAAATACAAGCAGGTAAGTTCAGAGCTGCTGGTTGCGGTAAGATCATACAACTTGGCAAACCCTTTAAGATGTGGATCATCAAATGCTTAAGGGTGTACTTTGTACTTCTTTCAGGAAAAGTAGAACTTGGAAAGGTCTGGGCAGCAACACTGAATGGTTGTTTAGGGTCTCTTATTGTGTATGTGACTATATGTTGTATGAAGTTTCCTCTGTCTTATTCCTCACCGTTAGTTTCCAGTTAACTTGACAATATGTATAAAGCTTGTCTTTTCTACTAATTACTGGACTGAGAATGCCTAGCTCAGTGAGAGAATCTGTTTATAAAAATAAAACCTAAGAGAAAGAAAATAACCTTTCCAGAATATCAGCCAAAGAAAGCGCTACTCCAAAGCATAAATGAACTAAATTCTCTCCTGATTGGAAATCTAGTAAAATGCTAAGATATAATCTGTAGTTTATGCTATGAATTAAACTCCCACAAGTAGCAAAAATAATAAGCTGAGAACGTCCTAGGCGCCAAATCTAATTAACTAAGCAAAGTAGAATAGCAGGGACCTGGAAAAGAAAATGCACCCCTTTATGACATTATGTGACCATCTTTCCTCCAACAGAGAATGAATTTAAGGCAGAACAGCAGGATGTTATTTGAGCGTGTTGCCGTACATTGCTGAAGCTTCTAAAAATTAGTCCTGATGTATTGGCTAGAAGGAGTTAGCAGGTTTCGCTTGCATTATGCAAAACCAAGAGTTATACTAAACACATATGGGTTTGGTTTGTTTTGGCATGGAATGAAAGACATCTTAGAACAAAAAAGACAAAACAGGATCAGAGGTGGTTAAGCAGACGAGCTGAAAAACAGGGATTATCACGGACAAGAACAGCTGAAGTGTTGAGGTGTGGTATAAATACTGCAGATGTGCTTAGAGCGTTGAATGCCATCATCCTGTTTAGTGGTGTTAATTTTAACATATACATCTGTCATTTGCCATTGCTTTTATTGCCAGAAATGAGGACAACCCTCTTGCTAAAAAGATCTGGAATTTTTAACTACCTTATGCATTTTTGGCAATTACGAAGTAAAACAATATTCGTGATACAAAGAACTTGTGTGGAGGTGAGGTACACTGCATCTCACACATTCTATTGGTGTGATAAAATGAATTTTCACAATGTTTTACTATCACCATGTTTTTATTCACCTCTTAGCTGTTTGCTAATCAGCCCTGATTAGGACTTAACATAACCATATGCTTTGAGTTGCTGTTCTTTGGAAGTTCATCAGTGTCAATACACTTGCTTTCTATCTCTGCAGATGGTATCTCCCCCCGAAGTCCTGTATGTCTAAAGTCCAGTTGCCTAATGAATAGTTTTTGGTGTATAAAAACTGGTAATTTTTAAGACCAGCATGTTCCTGCTGCTAACGTGGACATCCCAAACTCCAGCTTCATTATTACCCCCTGCTGAATTTGACAGGTTACAGCAATGCTTTATAAATTCTTATGAACTTTTAGAATGCTGAAAACAACCTGAGGAGAGAGTGGAGGGAAAAACAAAAAAGTGTAGCGCTACTGTAACTACACTGGCCTAAGGCTATCAATAAAGCAGTACTTCATACTAGAACAACCTGTAAATTTTAATATTTTAAATCATGCTATTTGGAGGAAAAAAAAAACCAACAAATTAAAAAACCA
>NW_008825076.1:5747524-5747828 GCF_000699105.1 Pygoscelis adeliae
CCCCCCCCCCCAAAAAAAAAAAAAAAACAGAAACTCAAAACTTTGGTTACAGTTTACTTAAAGGGGCGGGGGGAATGTCTGAAAATCACTAAGATGGCCTGAAAGACTGGTTTTATTTGTTAAAAAGTTAGTCTTTCCTCTAGCTTGATGACAGTTAACCAGGATTTTCCTGGTACTGTAACGCTCTGCTCTTCAGCCTTGCAGTGAAAACATAATTGCCTTAGGATGTCATTCTGTACAGAGCGGCTCTTTGACGCTCAGGGATCTCTCCTTGTCCCGATGCGTTTCCCTTCCCCGTTTCCAG
>NW_008825076.1:5749400-5770262 GCF_000699105.1 Pygoscelis adeliae
GCGGCTCGGCCGGGCCTGGACGGAAAACACGGGGCCTCTGGCCGGGCGCTGGGCAGCGTTTCGTGGGTTTTTCGTATTGTTGTTACAATTTGACAAGCTATTTAGATAAATGAATCGTGAATTCATTTCGCTGCGCGAAAATCTGTCCTTTCTTTAAATAAAAATCCTGAACGTGTTTGAATTTTCACTAGCGTTGAAATTCCTGTCTTGTAGCCTGACAGATAGGACTACTGTAATACAATATTCTGGGATTACAAATAAGTATTCGGCAAGTTTATTTATGCCACCAGAGTCAGAGGTGCTTTATAGCTTCGTTTGAGTATCTGGCAAATACGCTTTTTTTAAAAACTGATTTATTTACTGGCTTCTGGTAAAAATAATACTCCTTTAAAAAGCTTTCATGTACATTTTCAAACGTGGGGGAAGTCTACCTGTTTTTATTAGTAAATATATTAGAAGTAATAGTATAAAGTGGGCTTATCAAAAAGCATGGTAATAAACACTGGGTGGAATGAATATATCTTTGTTGAGAGCTGAAGTACTTGCATGTTGTTATGGCAGCAGTATCAAACATGCTTAAGAAGGAAACTTGTTGTTTTAGCATTCTTTATGTTAAGTATGATTAGATGAAAATCAGCTCTTGTTCTGAATAATACTGCTTTCAACGAGCAAGCGAATCCAAACTCAGGTGCGCAAAAAGTGGGGCCTTAATTGGGACTGACTTGCCAATGAGACATAATTGTGATTCAGGGTTTTTTGTTGGGGTTTTTTTTTCCCAATTCATCACAGGTAGGCGTAAACCCAGCCAAACTCTGATTTTTGTTGAAATAAAGATAACTTGTCAGGCTGCCTGTCCTTCAGTTGAGGTTCTAGGCTAAATAATCAGTAACCGTTGAAGTTAAATCAACTAACCGTATAGATTTTGGTTGCCAGATCTCTAGTCGGCAATGTATACTCCTCACAACATAAAATGTTACTTGACTAACTGCAGCTAATAAATGGCTTAGT
Source organism: Pygoscelis adeliae (assembly GCF_000699105.1). NCBI lineage: Eukaryota > Metazoa > Chordata > Aves > Sphenisciformes > Spheniscidae > Pygoscelis > Pygoscelis adeliae. The sequence continues at coordinate 5,750,409 of NW_008825076.1, forward strand.
TTAAACGTATGCTTAAATATTAATGTTCAAACAGACTTAATGCCATGGATAGCGTTCGTATGCCTTGGTGATAAATTCTGTCTTACGGTCCTTTTTAGCAAGCAGTGCTGACCGCTGTCCTTCATTCAGGAAAGGCCAATTTGAAGTATTCATAAAGTAAATTCTGCTCTAAGTGTTTCTTGTCCTACTGGTTTTGTGATGGCATATTGCCTGGCAATATGGCAGTAATGGTTTTTTCACCTTTGTAAATGGTTGCATTTATTTCCAGAGCGTTGCTTTGCACCGTAGGAGTAGATACAAACTGACAGAGGTCAGTAGTGCTGCTAACTGGTACGGTTGTGCTTCCTCGCTGGTGTGTGCTGAAAGAGCTGATGCTTAATGTAGAGCAGCAATGTCAATGAGGTGGGGCTGTAAACCAAGTTTCACAAACACTGGAATGGATAAAGGTCTTAGTCAAAATGCAGGCAGGTAGAAGAAGCCGAAAGTAGTTAGCTCTGATGCTGTTGAAGTGCTCTGTATAGTTCTCAAATCTAAAATCTAGAGAGAGGTATGGTGTTTGCAAAAAGATGCAGGGAGTAAGATACCGAAGTGAGGATTTCTTCTTTAATGTGTCCCAGTCACTGTGGGGTTGCAGAAATCTCTCTCTTAGCCAGCACTTTCTCTTGTAAAGGATTTGAAGACCTTTTTTAAGAAGCTTTTGCAGCCCCTTGGTTTGCGGTGAATCTTCTAAATTCATTCATTGCTCTGTTCAAAATACTGTGTTTGTTGCTTGTTTGCAAAAATATCAAAGGAGTTTTTCATGCTGGAATTTTTCACAGCGTGTGAACATGAGCAGGGATTGTCTTTCCTCCCCGCCTCGCATCTCCTACACCATTAACACACATGCTCCAAAATAGCATCAGCATGTGCTGTGCTGAAATGCAGCTGTGAATAGTGGGAGGCAGGACACTCTCTTCTGCCCACCATGATGTGGCCGGAGGTGCCCATTTCCCTGCCCTGGTCTTTGATACCATGTGAAATAGGAGCTTTACTGTCTTGCCAGTGACTTCTTCCACTTCTCGGTTGGTGTAGACTTGCAGCCTAGGTGAGAAAGCATCGAACTAAAGGTTTATTGTTCAGACTTTATTGATAATGAATGGTGAAAAAGGCCATTGTTGTTACACATGACAATGTTTCCATTTATGTTTCCTTTTTCTTTTTTCCTTTTTTTTAAAATCTAGGGGATAACATGCAACAATCTGCCAAGAATTAGTTACATTACAATATTCAAGGGCCTGACTTTAGGAATTATAAAATTTACATTTGCACGAGGATGTGTAATTCTGGCCCCTTTTGTTAGATGTGTTTTGATACAGTTGTTAATCACAGTGCCCCACTTGTGCTATAGGGCACTGCCTCATGCACTTCACAGGACGGCTACCCAGTGAGGCCGATCTGTCATTTCAGTGTAGTGTGCCCGTCTGGAATAGAGGTCATTTGTTTAATGTCAGCAAGTAAAATTTTGTTACAATATAACTTATTTTAGAACTTGCCCGGGTTTTCAGGTGTTTGAAATGCTTCTGCATTCTTTGCAGATGCAGAGTGTCAGGGGAGTGGTGTTTAGTAGGGGACATGCGCAAAAACGGAGGTGGCATAGGCTGAGGTACGTTTCAGCAGTGTTTTTAGAGGTTTGCTACAGGTTAGGCTAGACTTATGACTCAGCATTCTGTTGCAGTGCTCCCCAAGTGGCAAATAGCAGTATTGCCAAATGCAGGATTAATTCCTCGCAAAACTGTGTAAGTTGCTGCCAATTGGAAATGCTGTTTCCTGTTCCCAGTATGTGATTTTGCACCTGCATGTGTGCAATATGTCACCGTGTAACTTTGCTTTCTGCAAAGGGCGCAATAATAAACCAGAATAGCCAATACTCTCCAGTCCTAATAGTACTGATTCAGACCTGGCCTGAGGCCTAGCAGTGTTGTTTCCAAGCTATCACCTGCCACTGGCTCAAGTGATCCCCTGGGTACATCAGAGCTGCAGTCCAAAGGTGTGGCCTCAACCCATATAGATGTGCTCCGTCCAACAGTGTACCTGCAGTGCTGTGAGTGAAATATTTTAGTGTTTAGCCGCAGTCCCATGTAGCTTGTATAACCTGCGTTACCGTGGTTAGGTGGCTGCCACTCCCAAATAAGATAGTTTGAGCTCTTTCAGGTAAGTCAGTGTAAACTGTAGTCAGATCTGTGCATTGCAGTGTAGGTGTGCAATACCTCCTGTATCTGACATGAATATCCAGTTCTTATCAGATACCAGGCTAAGGCTCTTCAACAGTTCAGTAACGTTTGGGACATAAGATTAGTCTTCACTGAACCTGCAGTTGTCAAGTCTAAGAAGGGAGGTTAAGGACTTAGTCAGACATTGCGACTAAACTATGTAATTACATCTCCGTCCCTGCCATGATCTGTCTGTAATGATTGAAGCACTCCTGCACTGAAGGTTTTGGGAGGGGGTGTTTGACTCTGTGCTCGTTCTGTTCTATATTGGATAAATAGGGATTTCTAGTCATTGCCACTGGAACAGGCTGTGTTTAAGAATGTAAAATACTGAGAGTGTTCTGAGAAGTTGCCTGTTTAGTATAATTAATAAGCATCTTTTAAGCTGAAAATTTACATGCTGTTTTCTTTAAACTGTTAGAGCCCTGCTGGTATTCACAGCATAATGGCAGTCAGTACTAGGATTTCTTTACTCTTTGAAGGCTGCTCTGTTGATGGCTATCTACTTTCCTGCTGGAAAGTGTACCAATCCATGCTTCCCTTTGTCTAGCCTGATTCCTAGTAAAATCATTGTTACTGCATTAAATATGAGTAAACTTTCATATCTCTGTACGTATTTGAATTTGATTATCAAGCTATACACTTAAAAGAGGACATAGTATTTCAATAACAGGAAGGCTTCCTAAATCTAAGTAGATAGCCCAACTATCAAACAAAATTAGTCATTTTCCGGTGATGCTTAAATATTTGCAGTTCATGTTACGCTTGTTATTCTTGCAACTTAGCTAAAATAAATAGCTTATTCTAACTATTTAGTGTTCGTTACAGTTGTACAGAATTGCTGCATCTCACTGAATTATTCTAATTTCACGTGCACCATTAGTTTTATAATTACTTCATCACTTTGCATAGACTCTTAACTTCACTTAAAAGAGCAGTGCTTGGAGGGAAAGAACTGGAGATAAAAGCAAGATAGTGATGCATTGTGAGTGTTTCATGACATGTTTTTTGAAAGGTGGAATAAGTTGAAGGTAGTGCTTCTGTTGAGCTTCCTTAACCTGCTGGTGTCCTGTGCACTAGAGACATGACACTAACAGCTCCACTGGGAAAGGGGGGAGAAATTGTACGTGTGGGGGCTAACAAAAATTTGAAACTTTGAATAGGATGGTTAGAGAGCCAAATAACAATTATTTGAGATGTGTGAAGCAGTCAAGGAGGTTTAGCTGCATTTTCTGTTAAATTGAATTAATGTATTTAGGTCTCCAAGACTATTTCCAAAAATCTGACAGTCTGCTTGAAGGCTTTGGCCAATGTGATTTATGGGTTAAGGGCTTTTGAATAATTTTGTACTGCATAGATTTTAAGAATTGCAGTTGAAGTAATGAGCATTAATGGGATCAAAGTATTACTATTTCAAGGACGGTCCTAATGCAGTGGTAAAATCAGCATGAGCAACTGTTATTTGGCGGTTACTTCTCTTAGTTTTGTGGGATTTTGTGGTTTTAATATGATCAACTGCTTGCCTTTATTGTAAGGGATGGGACACATACATTCATGGTTTCCCGTTCCTTGGGAATCTCATGTTTGTGCACCAATTTTCAGCTCACTTTGAGCTATGGAACCATTGCAATGATACGTGAAAAAGTTTGTCAGGTTTGTTATTTAAAGCTCATCAGGGTGGCAGACTGCCAGTCTGATTTGGTTGATGGGATGTGTCCTCTATTCAGCACTTCAGAAAATATATCTGATAACAAATTATATTGAAAATACATATGTAAATGTGTAAGGACTTCAGACAGCCACCTCTTACCTAGGAGCATGGCTAACATGTCAAAATAAAGACACAGGTAATGTATCATAGTGGGTGCAGGTTCACACAGATGCTTAGCAGTAAATTGTATTTACCAGCTGCTACCCTGCATGCCGTGTGCAATGTCTTACCACCCGTGAAAAAGGAATATGGAGTATAAATTTGCACAGGAGTTTCTGATAGTTTCTTCTCATTGGAAATGAAATTATTGCCACCTTTTTCCTCACTTCACAGGTTTTATAAATTAAAAACTTATCAGTAGTCATGCAATGCTTTATTTCTTTTAAAATAGGTTAGCTGCCTTTGAATACAAGGCTGAATTTTGTTTAATTGCACTCTAATTTGGAATTAGGGTTGTAAAAATTAGAGTACAAACCCTTAAATAGATTGTCAGATCTGTTTTGAAACTCAACTGGAAAAAAGGCATCATCACCATAGCGAATGATCCAACTTTATGAGCTCAGGACAGCTTACATCTATGAACAAATACCCAGTTTTAAAAGAAGCTTAATTTGTTGTATGCGCCCAGCTCTGGAAGGTATTGATTGCGTCAAATGCGTTTTGAATCAAATGAGCAACTTCTACATATGTTATAATGCAATTTTTGTAGAAGACTGGGTGTTCGAGGGTTTGTATTGTTTCTTGCTTTTAGAGTGCCTCTAAACATAGCTTTCTGCCTAGCTGGAGACAATGCAGGAATCAAATGACCCTTGCTAATTCTGCCCATATCTTGCAGTCACACTCATTTTCTACTGTCTTGTTACCATATTGGTCTTATGTTTGCTCCCTGCAGGGATCAACTAATAACTACTGCATGCATTTCATACTTGGTACAATAACAGCCTTTTAACTTTTTTCTGTCAGTGTAGTTGGTTGGCTTTGAAGGCTTTATTGATGTTTGCAACAGTTTTGTTGGTAGTAACAGCTGTTGTTTCAGACTTAAATTTAATCTTTGTATTTGTAGGGAATGTGATCTTTAATTTTATCATCATGCTGCTGCAAGCCGTTTTTTCCCCTCCAAGTAAATCCTCACTGATTAAAGTGAGACTCTGGTTTGGTCAGGAGCTCTTTCCCGCTTAGACCTCTCTCTCTTCTCTGACTGAGGGACTCTGGCACTGGTGTGGCAGTTCCTACCACAAGTAACATTGAAGCCTCCTTTCATTGTCTTCCTGTGTGATGGCCAGAGGCAGAAAGGAAGCCTATTTTACACACATATATGAATATTAAATACCAGTTTATCTAAACTAGGGGCCAGACTCATGCCAAGTCTCTTCCTGTGGTGTTTGACCCAATATTTATTCAATATATAAATCCTTTCATACCTGCTTTGTAGACTGAGATGTCTGTAGAGACGTAGAGGATATTTTCTGATATGTCTGGGATGTTGTTGAATTTAAAACTTGGCCTGCTAGGCAACCTTTCATAAAGAGGGATTTGTGCCATCGTCTGGAACAGCTGTCACAATCTTGCTGTCATTGAAAATGCATGCAAAGCGAATCACCCTTTCCATGTTTAATTCAGTGCAGGATTAAAAAGCACATGGATTGAAGTGATTGAGTGTTTACACTAGAAAGACAATTCAGACTGAGAGTTGACTGAGTCTATCCTTTCTGTATTATAGCTGTTCTGAAAATTGCTTACTTCAACTGTAATTCTGGCCTCAAAAACATTTGTACAAACTGGGTACTGCTGCTGCCTGCAGTACTTTATCCCACATTATTATAAATACTTTATGAAAATAATCTCTTTACTAAACTACTTTAGTGTCAAGCTCTCTGAGCTGTAAACGAAGTCCCTCATACCACGGTGCTACGGATTAAAGATTTTATTGTTCTAAATTTAATCCTGTTTTCTTGGTTGGTTTCCACAAGGGGTGGAAAAAATAGAGAAGGGGGAGGCATGTCAAATGACTATGTAATTCTTTAAGAAAAAAAAATTGCACTTTTTTGTTTTTCCCATGACTGTTCCTTTTCATCTAACCAGTTACTGGTGCTTCTAATGTTTCTCACAAGCAGGAGTTCAGCCCTCCCTGATGCAGTTTCATGTTTGGACTGCCACTGTTGTCTGTTTATGTTTGCAACTGCTGCTGCCTGTGATATGTGAATTAACAATGTATTTTGCATCTTCTCAAAATATTTGCATGCATAATTTCCTCTGGTTTGTAATGTTTCCTCTTCTGGCCTTCCTACATTTAACAGACTAGGAGCAAAAGTGTAATGGCAGTCAGATTTTTTTTTTCTTCTTTTTTTTGTATAGCTGTGTTTACACTATGCTTACTGGCGTCATACGGTGGTGCAGATAATGCTTACGGAAGCTTAGGTTTGGAGCATGCAACTTCACATTTGTATCTTCTTCTGTGCCAGACAGTATAAGCTGTCAGGTATTTTTTTCCTTATTAAGTTTTCTCAGTGCTTCTAACTAAATTTCTGATTTGGTTTTGGTTTGGTGTGGTTTTTTTTTCCCTTTGATTCTGAAAGCACAGTTAATAGGCTAGTTTTCAAGTGGTTGCCCAGAAGTGTATCTTGCTAAATTCGGGATTCCTTCCTTATTTGTAGCTATAATTAGTTTCTTACTGCCTATTTAATTTTTTTTAACTTACTGGAAAAGCAGCTACTCATTGTGCATCCCAGAATCTCTAATTTTGCTCATTTCTTCTGGTATTTGCAATTTATGCATAGTTTTGCACTTAAAATATTTGCTCAGTTGCTATTTAAGTTACACATCAAATTTGTCTATTTGAAGAGTATATATGAGCATAAAATTAGAGTAGTTGAGTTCTTCCTTCCCTACCATTTTCCTGTGCATCTGAAATGGAAATTACTGATGAAATTAGACCGGGAAAAATTACTTTACAAGAAGTACAAGAGAAAGGGTAGTTTGGGGTGGTGATTAAAATCACGATGCTTCTTTCAGGGAGATACTTTACATTGTCTCCAGTCTTTAGCACTGTTTTTGCCAGGGAAGCTTGCACATCAGGCCATCATCATCATGGCCTCTGCTCTCTGCTGCTGCATCCCCACTTCTCCCTGGGGACCTGTGCTTTGTTTCAGTATCCTTTCAATACCCACACAGCAACCCCCATGAACGAGGCTTCTAGCCGTGTAGAATAAGTAGGTGTCTTATAATAAGTGGGTCTTACTATGTCATGCTTATTGAAGGAGATGTAGCTACTATCCCACTATCAAAAGAGAGTATGCCACTATTTTCTGAGCTGTTTTCATACCTGGAGATAGTTTGTACATGTGATATTTGTGAGTGGAATGAACAAAGTAATACGGTATGTTTGGTATTCAGTTCTAAAAGGATATGAAAGCACAGCTGAAACAGATACACCTCTAAAAGCTAGCCAACTCTGCTATCAGTCTCTTGTTTATGCAGTTGCGTGTGGAAAACTGCTTTAAGTTTAGGAGGCAGAGAAAATACTTCATGTTGTGTGATTTTGTTGCTGAAGATTGCTGTATGGAATGTTTGGGTGTAATAAAACTCTGAAGAGATCAGTTGGAAAAAATAAATGACACTGGTACCAAAATTATTTAAAGGGCATATTCTTCCATTTCTCTTGGCAGGCTTATGTGTGGCCTCACCGTTCTTACAACTGTGAAGTCAAACTGTTAATGATCCTCTGAGGAATAAAAGGTGACAAAAATTACATACTAATAGATACCCTGAAAATAGTCTTCAGTCTCATATTTGTTTTCTCTCATTTTTTTCCCCATTAAGCATGAGGCATGCTCTGGCAAAAATAGTTTGTGCCAAAATAGGCCAGAGAAGGACACTGATTAATGCAAGATGAATTAAGACATTTACTGCCAACCTTGCTCCAACTTCGGCATCTGTATCATGTAATTTTGTTGGTTTTCTACATCTTCTTTTTTGTTCTTTTAGATCATTTTATTGATTACTTTTTTTTTTAATTACTCCACTGCACCAGCTATTGCAGGGAGAGTGATTTGGATGGCACTTCTATTTTTGTAGTAGGTTTTTCATCAAGGCTTCTACTGCTTGACACAACAGAAGTGGAAATGACCACTTCCCTCCCATCACTTTGCTTCAAGGGCTCTTTTGGGTGAGGATGGTTGTGGTAAGAGTAAAGGAATTGATTCCACAGGGGTGGGGTTTTCTAGCTACTTCATTTAAAATCTGAGCTGAGATTGAAAGGTTTATGAGTGGTTTACATGAGGATTAAGAGAGGCCTAAGTTTTTCTTAAAAATAATTACCAAATTTGGGGTTGTTGGGTCCTCTCAGTAAGTTACTTATGAAATCAGATGTTTATGCAACACAGGCACTTCTTGTTTCTCATTCTTCAACTTCTTTGATTTAAAAAGTTGCGGATGCTCACTTAATTATGAATGTCTCCAGAGCCAGATGATGATGATGATTAAAACTTGGCATACAGTACTTTTTAAAACATTAATCTTCACAAGATTCTCTGTAATTAGATAAGTATTCTCCTGACTTCACAGAGAGGAAAACTATAAGGGTCCAAACCTGCTTCTGTTTTGGAGTTGCTATCAACTCTTAAGGCTCTTAATAGCAGAAGATCAAGCCCTTAAGTGATTTGTCTAAAGACAAGTAAGATGGTGGGAGAGTTTGATTGGATCTTGGGTGTTCTTGATTCACAGGCACCTGGCTGATAGCTCAAGATGTCTTGCTTGACATTTCAGCTTTTTTCATTTTAGTGTTTATCTTCAAAGGTCATCAACTTTATATATAAAACTTTAAAAAGAAGTGTACAGTAAGTCAAGTTCTACACCTGTTATTAAGCCCTCTTGCTCATCGCTAGTGTTTTTATTTTGACTATGTCTCTATTGCTGATAGACAGCCCCAAAAATAAAACGGGAGAAATTGTGGAAATGAAATGAAATCACTTGGTACTGTCAGAGGTGTAGTAAGGGAACTGAGAAACAGCTCAGATATGATGATAAGTTATAAGTAGAAAGGCCAAAACTCAGATGGTGAGACAACTGTGTTCTTGGGTGGTGGTTGTTTTGTCGGTGGTGCTAATATACTCTTGCTTAGGACTCCTGCAGTAGGTTCATACATGCTAGAGCAGGGCGAGGTGCATCCCCAGTTTGAGGGGCTGACCAAGCTGGTGGGGAGGCACTTCATGCCATGGAAGCATGAGCCAGCATGGTGTGTGTGATGGGCAATGGAGCCTGAAGTATCATGTTCAACCCCCACCCTCTCCACTCATACATACAGGGTCAATGTGTCTGTTTCACTGGATGAATTATTGCTCCATGTGGACATCTACTAATCAGGACATATCGATGTGTAGGATTTGGGCTCCTGAGAATAGCCACAAAACAATTCAAGTTTCCCCTTTACTGCTTTCCACCATCTCCCTTATTAAAGATTCCTTGGTTACCTTTCTGTGGCTGATTAATATGTCAGGTGATTAATGACTTTCATCTGACACATCGACGGGATTAAACCATGGTGAAATACATCTTCCCCTCCTATTGTTGCATTCTGCTGCTTTTCACAAAGGAAGTACAAGAGGGGTTGTCTCACTAGAAGCTCTGCCTGTATTTCTGCCTGTTTCTAATTACCTTGCTTTTGGATACATGTCTGTGGTGCTGAGTTGGGGTGGCAAAATTTGTTGTTTATGGAAAGATGATGAAAGTGCATCTAAAATATTCTGGGAATAATATGGGCAGCTTGATGAGAATTTATTGTTAGTCTTGTTAATCAATGATTGCCAGTTTAACGTGACCCAACTCCGATTGTATCAAGTGCTACTGCAGTGCTTTTGCTCTGAAAAGCACCGGTTCAGTAAATTTTTTTAGAGGATGCCTGGCTTTAAGTAGATGATAATTTGCATTAGATTTAAGCATAAAAAAATTAGGCATGTGCCTTAATTACTTGCAACAGCTATGCCAACTCTAGAAGAAAAAGTGTGAGTGCAGAGTGTATGCCTAGACGTGCTAGCTTCAACCTACTAAATATGAGAACTTGTTGCCTTAATTTGGCAGAATGCTGCGCAGAAAGATGCAGTTTCCCTGATGCTGTGTCTGAATGCTGCTTGATCTGGCTGAAAACTGATTCTCCTTTTTCTCTTCCCCACTGCCCCCTCCCTCACTCCCTGTCTTGTAAGTGGATTAATTTTCAGCCCGAGCAGCTCCCTGGCTCAGCTCTCTGTGCAACCAGATGAATACTGTGCAGCTAGCACAAGCAGTTGGTGGAGATGAGAGGTCAGACCACCTCCCCTTTCAGCAGTGAGATGGACTGATGCAGGAATAAAGCAACCCTGGGATTGTAGCCCAACTAATGTGTGTAGCTAATTATAAAGATGTAGTAGTATTTGCATATACAAATCTGCAGAGGACTGTGCCTGTTTGGTTTGAACGTTCCTGCCCAAGCCTGTGCCATCAAAGCTTTACCTCTGCTGATACTTGCGCTAACTTCTTTCACAGGCCAAACAGTGCTACAGCAGTGTTCTTGCTGCATTGAAAGTACATGTGTATGAGGATTGGTTATTTGCCATGCTAAAGCACAGAATTTTGGTTAAGGTGGGAATAATCGTATTAAGATTCAGTACAGACAATGTAGCTGTGTAACATGGTTACTGTGAGTAGCGAGTGGCAAGAAACAGCAAGTACTGTGCTGATCAAAAAGTTATCGGCCTGGATTTGCTGGTACGATTACAGGCAATTTTTATTGCAATGAGTTACTTAAAATTTAAATAGAATTGACATCATGTTCTTTTGACCTACTTCTCAGGCTTTTGTATTATTACTAAAATGATCTGGGATATTATAATGCAGTACACTGCAGAATGGCACACTTAGGAAAGATTGATACAGCACTGGTGTTTGAATAGGAAATGGAGCGTGGCAAATTCTGAGATAATGCTCTGATCTTCAAATGTGAAGGGTTGTATGTGTAGCTCCTGGAAAGCCACAGCTGCAGTTTGAAACTAACCCTGCTGAAAAGTGACACTATGAAAAACCAGGATACCTCTTACTGTTTGTTGTTGCATGAGTATATGAGGTGATGTTTTCTTTTCTTTAAGTAGTACTGCTAGTTTGCATATCACTAGATGCCCAGTTTGCATTAACACAAGTTGACTTTATTCTAACTGGCAGGAGAAAGTCATCAAGCCCTTGTGGAATATTCCAAACTTTCACCGCCAAATTTAATTTACTGCATTCTTCCTTCTAGACAACTACATTCTTCCTTCTAGACAGCTTGTTCCCATGACAACCCAATGTCAGATGATGCATGTACAGACCCTGAGTTTCCCATAACTTTGTCCTTGGGATGACACCAGTGTCATTTTTCTCATGATCTTTAAAAACGCGGGAGAAAAATAGTTCCTTTTTTTTTTTTTTAAGAAGTGCGAATTGTCATTTGGAAAGCATCCTGCCTTACTATAAGTTTCCCTTATCTAGAAATATTAAGATCAATCAAAAATACATTATTTTGTTTTGAATGTTAGGAAATAAAGGTTGTGGTTTTTAAGAGTGTGACTTCTGTTCAGGCACACACTATGAGTCAGTCTTCACTACAGAGTCAACTTGTTGCGTTTAACCCAAGTACCATCCAGAAGCAGCAACCTGACTGATGGTAATTGTGCTTACAGCCCACCTTAAGGGTATAGGCATTATCCAAGTGTTGCATATACTTGTATAAATAGTCCATCCACTTGCAGTGAGGACAAAGGCATTGGAAAGAAGTGTAGAGCATTTTATCTTACTGTGTCTGTGGGTATGATTCCAGAAGTCCTAATGCCTTGCATTGAAAAATGAAGCTCCAGGGTAGATGTGTGTCTCAGACAACTCTTAATACACAAGCCAACCCTACCTGCAGTGCACAAATCCAGATGTTAGAAAGCAAAGGTGTATCTCCAGTACAGAATTAGCTTGTGTTTGTCCTGGGATCAGTTCCCCCACATACCCCAACCTCCCTCAAAAATGTCTAACCTCGGCTATAGTAATCTAACAACAGGTTATCAAGGTTTCATTTCAGCCCGAGTTGGCAGTCCGTAGGCCTTGCTCTTAAAAGGCAGGCCAACCAGGCTGGTAATAATTCACTGTCATGCCCTAATTACCCTAAGTAATACTCGGTTGTCTATTTCTTTTTTTGCACACTTCAAAACACCTATAATGGCACTTTAATCCTGCATTTGTCTGCTCTGTTTTGCTTTGCTACAGTATTTTAACAGTAATGCCATAAGGAGTATGCCAGCACACAAGTTTGCTGAAAGCAGATGTCAGCCTTCTAGTACAGTTGTGCTGGCTGACCTGTAATTTGGGGAAAATGTATCTAAAGAAACTGTTTAAAGTTTAGCAGACAGAAAAGAAGAGGAAATGTCAAGCAGACAAGAAGAAATGAATTTGGTCTGCTGAAAGGTTTTGCTGCCAAATATTTGGTATGATCTATGTTAGCAATAAGTAACTCCATTTGGAAATCATTTTACACACAGAATTGTTGTTGTATTACTATTACAAACAGCAGCTCTATGCTGGGGCGCGCAAATCCTGCACGCATTCGTGGATCAGCCAAGTAAAAACATGGTATTTCCCACAGGAAATCTATCTCAGCATGCAGACTAGTAAAGCACTGTTGAGGATGCAGCTGCATATGTAGGGCTTTGTACAGACGACCCTCCCTCTGTGCTGGAATAGCTCGAGCTGTCATTTTTTAGTAAAGGCACATCCTTAATGCTTAGGCATCAAGTAATTTCTTCTGAAATGTTAGACTTCTTCCAGTTAGAGCTATCTTGAAAATCTGCTGCTGTCTTTACACACCTAAATGGTTGCTGGATTTTTCTGATAGTTTGGCTTGTTTAACTTCTTTAGCAACTCACGGCTGCTTCTGCCCAGTTATTTTCCATTAGGCTTAAAGTCCCTCTCTGCATGCAGAACACAGAGAAAACTTGACAGCTGTGTTTCATTCTCTTTCACATCTCAGTGTTTCACGAGGCACAGGTTTAGTGAAATCTTTGTCATGGGATCCGAAGATTTTATTGCTTCAATTTTTTTGCTGCCAGGTTGCATTGTAAATGCAAAGCTGGCTTGCTCAGAGTGCAGGCAAAAATGGTGCTACGTTGTTGTCTGGTTGGGGTTTTTCATGTGTGTGGTTGCTTTGGGTTTTTTTTTCCCCTTCTAATTACATAAAACAAAATGGATCAAGGATAAAGGTTGCAGGACTGTAATACTTTTACAGCTGTATTAAATATCATCGTAGGAGACAAATTTGTGTGATGAATTTGTAGAAAAGAAAGCAAACGTAATTTATTTTAAGCCAGCCGTGCTGCAGGAGGAGGATGGTGGAATGTCGCCACTAGTATTTTTAATATCATCATCATCATCATTCACCCTTTTTAAATTTTAGGGCTGTCAGTTCTGCAAGGAAATGTTCAGTGCTTTTTCTGACCAATTTGCTTTTGCTCCTGAGGATAGATGAAGATATTTTATTCAGGCATCAAATGAATTACTTCTATGCAGAAGACAGTTGATTGAAGTGTGGTTATATTTCTTTCAATTTTACGTCTTTACCATCTGAGCGAGCACTGCAGTTGCATGCTACCTGTCTGATTTATCGTTGTCTTGTAGGAGACCAGTAACTAGCCTTTCCTCTAACCTGAGGGATTTGGGCAGTTTCAACTAGGTAGTGAGCCTGTGAGAGATTGATTTGCCTGCACTTGGTGTTGCAGAACTTGACAATGGTTTGATTCTGGCTTTGCTAATATAGAAATCTTTTGGACGCTGAGAGCAGTGGCAGAATTTTCCTATTTCCACATGGTTGTTTCCTGTCTTGGGTGAGGTAGGCTGTTCTATGAAGATTTCTTCTGGTTTATCATTTCTAGTAGTCAAGAGAATTATTAAAAAAAAAAAAAAGACTTGGATGCACACTGAATGCTTATTTTGCTGGTTATGGTATGGCATTTCTGAATACCTGGTGGAATCCTGCTTCTGTGGAGGTACAGCTTGCATATGCAGATGAATCTGTAGTAGCCACTTTGTTATCATTCCCTTTCTAGTTAATGTACTGTACTGTACTCCCCTATTTATCATTTATAACATAGGTATATATGGTATCTCTCTGTAAGCTTGGATTTACTGGGATTCAGTAGTTGGAATGGAGTAACTGTGATACAGCAGAGAATTTGGCATCATTTGAATGCCATGTTATTGTGTTGGCACCACGTATAAATGATTTCCCCCTTTTTGTTTTGCTGTTAATGATCAACTTCAGCTGTTGCGCTGTGAGTGTTGGAGCATGCTGTGCATCAGAATGCTCAGAGGCCTCACTGCATCCTCAGCTTTGTGTGCACGATTATCTGTATGTGCCATAGATGGAAATTGAACATCTAATTACTTTATAAGATTTGTGAACAGAGATTTAGAGCCTGCTTAGCCTCTGCTTGAAAGTACTTTATGTGTGATTTGAAGTCTGCTTTTTCTCTCCTCCTCAGGTCCTTTCACAGATGTTGTCACTACAAACCTGAAACTCGGCAATCCTACAGACAGAAATGTGTGCTTCAAAGTTAAGACCACAGCACCACGTAGATACTGTGTAAGGCCTAACAGTGGAATTATCGATGCAGGAACATCAATTAATGTTTCTGGTGAGTCATTCAAGTGGGTTTTTGGTGATTGAAAATAGCTTCTTCTAATCAACTATTTTTTTGAAAGCTTTGCAATCTGAAAGTATTTTGTTGAATGTTTGTAAAAGCAAGAGGTTGTGATTTCATGGAGAAGCAGCCATTTCATATATCTTTACTTCCGTTTTTCCTGGTCTAGCAGTAATAGATTTGTTTTTAAATCTTGTTTGGGGAGGGGCAGGGGAGAAATACATAAATTATTTATATAGTTCAATAACAGTCTTAGCCAGCCTATCCAAATCAGCCCTGCCCTCCCTGTGGGATTATTTTTGTACGGTTAGTTTTTTGCCAGCTTAACTTCCTGAACCAGCTCACCGCAGGGTCAAACAAGTGCTTGGACAGGCACATCAAGGTAGGGATAAAACTAGGTAGACTGCAGCCACACTGTTTAGTCTGATGTGGGCTGTTGCCAAACTGCCTAATATAACCAATAATGAAAACATTTACTTTCAAACCGTGCTTGTTTTGTGTTCCTTGAAGATGCAATATGCTTTGGTGTTAGAAATGTCAAGTGACTAAATCTTTGCTGTTCCATAGGAAAAGTTAGTGATTTTCTCTAATGAGTCAGTAGCTCTTTACTTGCCTAAGTTTGGTAATGGAAAAGCAAAGAAGTGGCTTACTTTGAAAGCATAGTGTGTTGAGTATTTCCCATAAACAGAATGTCTGTATATTATTTACTTGCTGATGATACATGCTTGAAAGCAATGTATTTTCTCAATGACTTCTCCAATCCATGTTTTTAATAAAGAATTCTATCAAGGCATGTAGTAGTGGCATACTGCATGAATGAAGTCTGACTTTTTAGTTAAGAAAGTTATTTATATAAACATTCAGATTTGTTTTACTATTTTTAATAAATTTTAGTATTGGCATGATAAGAAAAATTACTTACTGATAGGTTATACGGTTTGCTGTTAGTCTCTTACCAAACTTTTCTAGTCTGGAATAAAAAATTTTGGGAGCTAAAACTACTGCTTTTTACTTGAAAAAAATCAAAATGTAAAAATGAAGACTTGAGTTTTTTACTTAATAAAATGTAAAATATTTAAACACCTCACCCTTGGAGAACTTCCTTCAGCAAAACAAAAATTGATCACAAAAATACTTTGCACTGTTACATTAAGAGACTCTAATGCTGTAAGTCTTCTTGTGCGTGCCTACATTTGCACACCCATTGATCTGTTGTCTTTGGGATTTCTATTGTGTCAAATTGAGCGTGCATATGATTGCAGAATTGTGCCTCGCTTGCAGTTAATCTCTGGGGAATGTCACAATGAGGACATAACCGGTGCAATGTGGTAGCTACAGGTCGGGCAGGCAAAGCACTTCTGCTTCAGGAGAAGGCTAGAACGTATCCCGTAAGCTCTGAAACGACTAATATGTAAATGAAAAAGCTCTCTAGAGAGAAATTGAGATTTTTTTAAAACTCGGGACAATTCCCAAGTAAAGCTGTCTGTCATCTATACTAGCTGCAGGCAAGCATATTAAATGCTTAGAAATCAATGAAGTGATAATGAAAATTAGCATGGTTTCTAGCTACAAATTATCTTCATGCTATAAAGATGTGGATTCTTTTCATCTTTCAGATGAACTTTCAAAATTAAAAGCCCGCTTCCTTTGCTGGCACATACCATGCTTTTTTAAATGTCATCTTGATCTCCACATTTGAGTGTTTTCTTAAACTTCTGCTTAAGATGACTCTTCGCTGTACCTTGAGCAGAATATAGTATAGGCGAGCGTTGTATGAACCATCTTACATTATGCTACCAGCATGCCTACATCTTACTTGCTTTTCCAGCCCAACTATTCCCAGCGACATGCCAGATAGAATATGGATCTAGTCCAAAACTTGACTTAAAGTATCCCATTATGAGGGATTGCTGTGCTAACCCTAAGCTATGCTTTGCTCTTGCTTACATAGCTTTGAAAAATTTCCCTTTTCTGATAACTATACTTACAGTGATTTATGATTCAGTTAGTTTTGCAAATGGCTATGGTATATTTAATCACAAGCTCACATTTGTGTTCTACATATTTTCATGCTGATAATAACTTAGTAATAATAAAAAACAATCCTAAATTGCCGGTCCTTACATTAACACTATATTTTAAAATGCAAGTAGTACACATTCATTGTTCTTTAGGTAATATATGAAAGTAAATTTATAGGTAGATGTGTTACAGAATTCTGGGGTTATAAATGTTAATTCCTTATTTCCTAAAACATTCTAAACCAAAGCTGTCTTTATCGTGTGCTGTGGTTGAATTTCTCTTTAATAGAGCTGTATATATTGCACTCCTGGTAGCTCCTTTAAACCATGCATGGGACCTAATTTTGGGCTTGAAGATGGCAGTCTTTGGTTCTGATTAGCAGAAGGGATCTTTTGGATAGGGGGGATCAAAGAGGGGACTTCCATTAATGTACAGAACAGAATTGTCTTCAAATTCACAGAACGGGGGGAGATGTGTTTAACCTTTGCTTTGGAGTAACGTTGCTTAAGAACAGAGGGCTGATTTTGGAGTTAATGAAGTGAAAAATAAATAGAAACTGTTTCTTTGCCTTTGAATTGGTTATTTTTCAGTCATGTAATTCAAGTCTTGCACAGGGCATAAAAATAGATCTTGAATTCCTCCAAACCTAGTGAAAATACTACTGATGAGAAATTATTAGAATGTAGTTAATTCAGTAATAATTTCTGGACATTTAAACTAATTGGGCCGTATTTACTATATGCAATCTGTCCTCTTGAGAATTGCTGACTGGCTTTAACACAGCTGCTTGGTAGCACTGCACTGGTACTGCTCCTTTTGTCTCCAAAAATCTCTCAAAAAATCAGTGCCTAAGTATAGTGGCATGAAGCTCTGGAACAATTTATAAGTTTCTTCAGAATTTTACTGACTGAAGCTGAGTTTGGGGCAGGCTTATCATCCCTGGGCTGTAGTAACCAGAGACCTTTCTTAAACTCCTGTGAAATTGTCGGTACTATTTTGATGTTAAGTGTATGAGAAGATGTTCTGCCCTAAGATAGAGGCAGCAATCAGAACATCATTCCACTTTATTTCATACTAATATGATGGCTCATTTAAAATGTATAAAATGCTAGAAAAGTAAAGCTTGCTTTATTCTAGCAGAGTGTCAAATGCTGACTTCTTATGCCATACCACAGCTTTTCTTAAATATCTGCATTTAAGGCCCTGTCAGCACACGCTGCTTGCTGTGATGTCAGGTTTGTAGCCTGTGTTTTCACCTGTTACATAATGGCATGTAATTTTAACAGCTGAGTTTACGTAACTGTTGGGAAGTGTATGTGTGCGCTGTCATCTGATTTCATTGCATTTGGTCTTAAATACTTTGAATAGAAGGGTATTTGCACACATTCCATTTTTGTCAAACATGTCTTATTCCAACAAAGATATCTGATTTTGTGCCTTCCGAGAGGTTGAAATCTAAATAAAAGGCATGAATGGATTACAAAGGAAAAGTGAAAAAATATAAGCAGATGCTGATGAGTCTGCAGATAGGTGTATAATGGGGGGAGAGAGGAAGTACAGATGGTGCCATCTGTGCACAGTGTCCCGCTGAAGAGAGCAGTCTGAACATGCTTCCTAAAAATGTGCAGAAGCTGACGTTATCCTTAGGTTCCTGTCGAATATCCTTGGGGGGGATTTTTAGTCTTATGTAAACTTGCCTGACTTTGAAAAGGCAGTTTGCATTGCCTTCAGGAGGGGGCTTCTGCAGCTGCTGTTCTTTTCGGTTGCAGTGGGTCTGCCCCTTTCGCTAAGACACCGATTGTGTCCCGTCCGCTGCTGCAGCCCCCGACTCTCCCGAGGCAGCCTCGCTGCTGCACGCTGTTCCCCCAGGCATCCCAGGACTGTGTAGCGACTGCCAAGTTTTGGTTTGGTTTTGTCTGCTTGCTTTAGAAGAATCTATCTTGAGCTTCACAGATTCATTTTTTAGTGTTATTGAAATATTTACAGAAAGAACTATGTAAACATGGAACAAATGTGAAGTGGTGCAGTGGATTCTGCCTGTTTCTGTAGACGCGAATGTCCTTTGCTCACCTCTAGCAGAGCTGATCAAATTGCACAATGATCTTGAGGCTTGCCCCTGTAGCTGGTTGGGGTATTTTATGTAAAGGTGCTGTAAGTGTAGTAGATCTGATCTATCCAGACCATAAAGAATTTCATGCAGTGCCATTTGGGAAAATTATCAATAAAGCTAGAAAAGGGAAATAGATTCACAGACTATTGAATGGGCTACTTAAAGAGTAAACAGTGATGTGGTGGATGGAAATGTAATAGCAGGAAGTTACTAGTGACGTTTCTTGAGAATGATTCTTGGTACTAATCTTGTTTAATGCTTTTATAAGCAATTCTGGCACAAAAAGAGTATACGGAAACCCCCAATGATGATGTAAAGTTGGGAGGCTGAAGATACGCAGCAGAACTGGGTGTCCTTGAAGGCTACAGTAAGAGAAACAGAGGATGAGTTTCATCAGAAAAACTGCAAAATCGCACACTTGGAGAATAAAATACTCCTGCTATAATCACAAGCTTGTTAAATGAAGGGGGCTGGAAGGGGTGACCAAGATGCTGACATAATGTGGCTGTGAATAAGACAAATATAGAATGTGCAAACAGGCTGGATAATGGAAGGGTTAAGAAGGTATAAATGCTATTGTCCAAGGCACTAGCAAAATTTCCTGGAGGTATAATTAGAGTAGCTCATACAGAGGAGTTCAAGCCAGAACAGGTGCAGAGAATGAATGGGGAGCCTGGCCCGGAGAGGACCCCCGAGTCTGGCTTATTTAGTTTACCAGAAGGCCAGGAGTTACTGTGATTGATGTCTTGGAGTGTACCAGAAGTAAATGACTCTTCCCCTTCTTTGATATTTAAGCATAAGGGCAGTATTGGTCCCTGACTAGCTGAGCAGGGAGACTTTTCTGTTCTTTCTGCTCTTCGAAGGGAGTGCTAGATCCTAGCAGGTGTTAGGAGTAGAGTTTTGCCTCCTTCCATGTTCCTTGCTTCAGATTTCCTCTGTTCCTTGAAAAAGCAGGTTTACTCTAGGAAAACCAGAAGAGTTTAAGGCTTCTGCAATTGTTATTAACTTTGCCAGTAAACTGTTCTAGGAAAAGGAAAGAGCATATTATGTGGTCACTGCCTGTCCTTTGCTATCTACAGG
>NW_008825076.1:5770282-5788953 GCF_000699105.1 Pygoscelis adeliae
AAAACTGGTATCCATTTCTTTGGAAACACTTCAGAACAGGATGTGCATAAGGTCAGTTCTTAGTGTTTGAATTTTGAGAGAGACAAGTGGGCCGACAAATATAACTTGCGTTACTCATTCCATTGATCTCTCAATGACTTTGCAGTTTTTGCTTGTGGTAGAATACTTCTGGTGCTTTAGCTGTAGGGTGATCAATTTAGAAAGTGATTGAAATGCATATCTCTGCCTAATGGATGCTGGTGCTAGTAAACTTGAAGATCATGTTAATCATTTTGTTTCTTAGAGCTCTGGGTTCTGATGAAAGCCGGTCAGAAACTTTTGACCAGATGAGATGACTGATTTGATAAAGCATTTTGTAGGAACATACGCTTTTCATGTAGTTCTTGCATAAGGTCTGTAATTTCCAGTCAAAACAAAGGAGCCACATTCACAGCAGCAAATACTCCAGCAATTAGGGCAGTTACATGGAACTGATCTTTCACAGAACCCCCCAATAGTATGTGAATAAATGTTGAAATGGTTTGGCTTCCTCTTCAACAAAGTACATATTTTTGAGCTTCCCATCTGGCTTACAAGACATTTGCTGAATAATTTGTGTCAATGTGGCTTTCATGTATTGATCTAAAAATACAAGTGCTAACAACATTTGTACTGTCAAGCCCTCTCTAGCTGCTTGCTCTTATGATTCAGTGAATGGAATTCAGAGCAGCGATCGTTTAGCGTTTGAGAATGGCTTCAGCACTATCACTTAGGAAATAATGATTTTCAAATGAGCTTATAGTTGCACTCAGCAAAGCAAACTGATAAAAGTGCAGATCTGGAGAAGTTCCATAAACAGTGGATAGTTTTGACCTCCCAGTTGGATCCTTATACATTTTGTAGATTTGAAATAAGTTAGGTGTCTACTACAGGGGAGAAAAAATTACGCTGCTGCTTTTCAGTGATGTATCATGCAATGTTGAAATATGTGTGCTTTCACAGTGCAGTCACTTCTGTTTGGAAAAACAGTTTTAAAAGTAGCCTGTTAATTTGCAAGCATTTATTTTGGACTAGTATTTGATTACTGCAAGGTGAGTTAAAAATGTATAATAATTTTTAAAGCACCTCATCTGAGAGAATTTGCTGTCTTCCTTCTCTTCTGGCTTTAAAAGGCATGTGGTTGTTGATAGCCACGGATTGTGTGCATAAGAAAGATGGCACAGCCATAACATATTCTGCTCATTGAAGGAGGCAAATTGGTTTGACTTGCCTTCATTTGCAATAAATGGGATCTTTGGATATCGCCTTTATACAATAAACTCCTGCAATTAGTGCATATGAATTTGGGTACATAATGTTAATAGCACTAATACCTGAAAGTAATCCTAATTCTTGAACTGCTTCTCTTCTTAGTGAGTGAACTGAGGGACTGAAGTAGCCTCATGGGTCGTAAAATGTGAATTTTTAAACCTTACACCTTTTTTTATGTTAACAGTAATTCCAGTATATGCAAGCTTTGTTTTAAATTTGAGGGGGTGGTAGCTTTTTGCAATATCTAAAAACATGTTTGTGTAAACTGCTTTGCTTATTTTCACATATGTTCTGTCTCATGTTGAAGCCAAACCCATGTTTGTTAACGTCACACTAGCTATGTCGGCATGTATCTAGGTGTCATTTGCAAAATGTAGGGATTCTAAGTGACCGCTGTGATTAAAGAATATTCCATGTAAATGAAATACATAACTCTCCCTCTGCAAGTTACTTGAACATGTTAGTTCTTTACCCAAAAAGAAGAGACGTGGAAATTCCTAGTATTAAATAAATAAATTTTTTTTAAAAAGCACACCCATACCCCCAACCTGCTGTTCCTTGCCTTTGCCTCCTGAACACAGTCATTTTCTGCATAAGTAATTTCTGGAATGGTTGTGATTTTTGAATGGAGAGAAATACATTTCTTGTATACCTTTCAGAGGCGAAGTTTATATACCATTTAACCATAAACTTCTAGTTATAAATTGGTAACAAAATTTTGGCAACTTATTTTTGGAAGAGAAATACTTGTACTTGATAAAACAAACACTGTGAGACTCTTAAACTTTGTAGAGGAAATTTCCATCCTGAGACTTGAACCTCAAGATTTAAAATGTTGGACTTTGCCTCTGTAGCTTTTCTTGGGAACCACCAGCAATACTGTGTGTACAACTAATCAAAATGCCAGCTTGTTACTTCTGCCCCAAGGATGGAGGAAGAAAAAAAGATGTTTTCTTTGAGAATCTTTCCCTCTGTCCCAGAAGATATGTAAATTATCCTATTTACTATAAATTACTATTATTATCTTGCCATAGTTGTGTACGGAATATTGTAGTGATCAGCATTTCCAAGATTCTCAGACAGAAATCTAGACAGACTGAAGAAGTCTGTTTCTCTTAGCCTCTTAAAATTTTGTTTTAAAGTGAGGTTCCTGATCTCAGCTGCTGCTTTGGTCATAACGGACATACAACTTGAAACCATTTTAATGTTTGTATTTCTCAAATCTGGTAACTGTATCATCAGTGCATGACTGTGCATCAGAGCAATGTTAACATAATGTGTTTTGGGGTTTTTCTTGCAGTGATGCTACAGCCTTTTGACTATGACCCTAATGAGAAAAGTAAACACAAGTTTATGGTTCAGTCTATGTTTGCTCCAGCTGATACTTCAGATATGGAAGCAGTAGTAAGTATTGAAATTAATTAAAATGGACTTGTTTCTGATTTTATAATTTTGTAAGACCTTCTACTGTGTTCTTAAGGGCTGTTGTCAAGCCACACTGGAATGATCCTTGAAAGCTTCGCCAGATTTCCATCTCTCTGCATGGCAAGGTGTTTTCTGGTTATTTCAAGTCCCAGGAGTCTTGCACTGAAAGACACAGTTGGTGTCTGTGGTTGCTTCTTTAGGACACTGCTCTCAGTAATGGGATACCAAGCCATGAAACAAATGTTAAGTAGTTGTAATTTTTTTCAATATATTATTTTTTAGAAAGACCAACTTGAACTATATATTCTAAGAATATATAGAATATATTCTAAGTCTGTGGCATCTTTTATATTTTATGCCTCTACTCCCAGTCTTGAGTCTTCCCTTGAGAAGCTCCTTTTCCCAGCAAGAACCAGGAGGGTGATTTACAAGTATTGTATTTTTCTTTATCCCTACCTATGTCTGTTGTGGCTTAGGTAAATGAAAGGCCTTCATAGATTTTGTCCTGTGGATTACAAATAAGAGTAACGGAAGCATGTAGGTGCTGAAGCAAAGAAGGACAAAAGATGTAGAAATAATGTGTCAGGCTACATTAAGACAACTTGGAAAGGAACAAACCAGTATGTCAACTGGTGGCTTTCCTATAACAGCAAGATTTGCCACTGCAAGGAGGCACAAGGAAGCTTTTTCTAGTCTAGCTTTTGTTAGCTTGGAGAATACTCAGTAGGTATTGAGGACATAAAAAAGAAAAAAGGCCATTACTCTAAAGTGGGGGGCTTGTATGTGTTTGTATTTATGCATATTACTTAAAATGAAAACAGCCAACCCCAAAAAACCTCAGAGTACATATGATAGCTTTTTTACAGTAGTCTTTACAATATGCATCTTCTTCTGAATAGCTTTTTTAAGCTGTGGCACTCTGCAAGGTTAAGAATTTGCCTTCTGAAAGAGATTCATGGAACTATATTTGTTTAATGGCCTCAAAATAAGATCTAGTGGGAGAAACAGCAATAGTAATAAAATGTTTGCATCACTAGAAAGATAAGCCAGTCTGCCTTTCTCTCTAACTCTTTAATTTTTATGAGTTACTTTATACCGTGAAAAATGTTATTTTGCTAGCAAAGAATGTTTTTTAGGACCTAGATGGCCCTTTCAGTTTTCCAGAGCTCTCCAGACCAATATGATTTCTTTTCCTATAACACCTGATCATTTCTCAGTTTTGTTACCACTCTCCAAATCTCTTCCTATTCTGGATAAACAGGTGAGACAAATTACTAGAGTACTATAAAGCTTTCAACACTTCACAGGCAGCCAGTGAGCTCGAAATAGAATTCCGACTTCAGCCACAGAAGAGCTGACATACGATTCAGCTCTTTAGGATGAGTTAAATACTTCTTCAGGTTGCACAGGAGTTAGCCATAATTTGATACCTACTTGAGATACGCTGAGCAATACCATGCTACCAGAAGTATGGTCAAAGTGAAGAGAAGCATGTGGGAACTCCAGGACATAAATGTGGACAGTTCTTGCTGTATGTCACTAGTATGAATCAATCTTTTCAGTTCGGGTTACAGCTGATATCGAGCAAAGATTTGTAACTGTTAATCCCTATTAAAAAAAATGGAAGGAAACTTTTTTTATGGTAGACTCCTAGCTGAAGGGGAGAGAAGGATGAGAGAGGAAGCTATCCCTTTCTATATGTAGCACATCTGTTATTGTTTAGACATTGATGCTGAAAAATAAGGAGGTGGAAAACAAGGAGGGGGGAAGAGCAGTCCTGTAGTTCATACCAGTCAGGAAGAAAACCTCATGTGAAGTTTGAAAAGCTTGAATAGGAACTCCGCTGAACAAAGAATTCAGAACTGGAACTGTTACTGATTTGGGGTTTTGTTATCTTTCCCTTCCTTTGAATGCACTCCTCCTTTTTTTTTTTTTTTTAAATCAGGACCATAGCTCCCCCTATCTATGCTAATTACTCTTACACAGTTCCCAGTTCTCTCATAAATTAGCTGTGTAAGTTTCAGACTATTTAGAATGGTTTACTTCATAGTGTCTGGTCTTTCTTTACGGTACCACTCAGTTACGTATTTGGTTTCATTTTTCATCATGTATGTGGTTAATGGTAATGTGATAAACACCTGTGGAGTTTTTCCTGAGTAAGATGGTGTGATTTGTTTACATAATACACTGCATTTTCCATCTGCCTTATTATACTAACATGTTTAATATTTAATTAATATTAAATTATTCCAGTGGAAAGAAGCAAAACCTGAAGAACTCATGGATTCGAAACTTAGGTGTGTGTTTGAGCTACCAGCGGAAAATGATAAGCCTGTGAGTATTTTCAGATTCATATTGAGTGTTTTAACCTAATACCACAGTAAATCATGTGAAATGGCATGTTTATACAGACAGCTATATAAGCAAAAGACAGAACCCTCTGTTTCACTGCCTGGGTGGCATCACCCTTTGAAAACGCAATATAAACTAGTTCAAATCTTAGTGATGCTTAATGTAACTAGCAGCCAATTTGAACAACGTAAGTGCAACACAAGCACAAAGAAATCTTTGGGTTGACCTGTTTTCATTTAGTGAAAGATCACAGGATAAAGAATATTTTTTTAAAAATTGAAAGGTGCTGGATAGTGGTCATAAAGCTCAGAGTTTTTACTGAAGCAGTTATAACAGTCAGCAATATAAATTTGCCTGTCTAACACTCCTCTTTGCTTCCTTGATACAACACTGATTTTAGCAAGTAAATTGGTAGAAAGCTACTAAGGAAGACACAAATGCAGTTAGGGATTATATTGCAATTAGCAGCTATAATATTGTATATTATAATGTATAAACTTCTATTTAGTTGTAATTTTTTCTGTAATCCATAAAATTCATTGGGGCAAAACAAAACACAAGTAGTAACAAGATCCTATTACTTTATTCATACAGAGAAAATCTTCATGTTAAGACCTTGGTAGCAGTTTGGGTGGAGAGAGCGTGGTTTGGTTTTTATGAGAGCCAGGCCCTTTGCCTTCTAAAGTGCAGAACATGGAGAGGATCCAAAGGCAGTAAAGGGAGGAGGGTTTGGAGGTCTGCAGCTTGTTTCCTAACTTGGGTTGCAAGTTCCTCCATCACCACAGAAATGCAGAAAGATGGAGAGGTGATAGCCAGTTGTGGGGACTGAAGAGGGAGGGAACTGCAGCAGAGCAGGTGGGTAGTTCCTAGCAATACCCTGGTTCCTGGAGTAGCTGCTTGTGTTGTGCTTGGGGAGTGAGAGGTGAGGAGAGCACTAATACTCCAAAAGCAGACTGTGAACAAGTAAGTTTCCATTCATATTGTGGGACATGGTCTAAGGATATTTCCTTTTCTATATATGCAGGGGCTGAAAAGTCGAGGTCATTCTGTCTGCACTTATTGCTGCTGATCTGGTGTTTTCTGTGAAACAGAAAGGGGAAGTAAAGGTTACAGGAGGAAAAATGTTTATTTCTTTTGATACAGGCACGTTTCAGGTGTGCACAGACAATTTTACCTGATTCTCTTCCTAAATATCAGGTGTGTGGTGTGGTGTTAATAACTAACCAACAGTCACTCTATCCTTTTTTAACAGCATGACATAGAAATAAATAAAATTGTATCCACAACTGCAACAAAGACAGATTCCTCTGTAATGTCTAAATCAATAAGTTCTTCTTTGGATGATACTGAAGTTAAGAAAGTAATGGAAGACTATAAGAGGCTTCAAGTAGAAGTTCAGAGGTTACGAGAGGAGAATAAACAGTTTAAGGTAAAGGTACTTTTTTTTTTTTTCCAGATTTACCCCTTTCCTGAAAAAGAAGCTTCCGACTTAGAAGCTTGGTTACCTGACCTTGGCACAATATTTTAATATTGTCTATAAATTAAAAGATAATTTAGGTTTCTTTTCTATAAACTGTGAAAAAGTGTTGAAATCGGTGCTTCCTTTGAAAGGAGCGTACAAGTCATGCAGTCAGAGAAACTGATTGGATAGCAACCCAAAGTAATGAATTCCCTCTCTTTTTTTCTTTTCTCACCTAATTTTCTCAGTCTGAATTAAGTATTCAGTGTTGGATTTGGCCCTGTTCTCTCAAACTGATGGGAGCTTGAGGGCAGCGTCATGCAAATACTGAGTGTTTTAGTAATTGCACCTATAATATGCAGTTAAAATGACCAGAGTAAGACAGATTAATAGGAAATATGCTTCCTGTCATATCCAGCACATCACTGTGAAATCAAGTAATTGAGAAGCCTTTATCACCATGCTGAAAAACTGTTTTTACAGTAGTTTCATTTGTTGTAAAAGTCTAGTTTCATAGATAACAGCACCAATGAAAATTGGGAATTTGTGACTATTGGAGCCCAATGAAAGGAACTCTGTCCGTCAGCTCGGATGCTGCTTGGCTGGCTGATGCATGAAGAAATTCTTTAAACACTTGTAAACCAGTTTTGTTTTGCACGTAGAAATAACATATGTATATAGTTGAGACACGACCTTAACTTCTCCTTGTGTTCTTGTTTTGCCAGCGTTTCACAGTACTATAAGTTCTATATGATTTTTTTTTCCAAATCAGTCTTGAATAAACACTCTACAGGAGTTATCTAGAATTGAGCTGATGTCTTACAGTAATGTCTTAAAACAGTGAGCTGTTTGTTCCCTTTGTGGAGTGTTAGAAACATCTGTAAAACATCAGAAAACAATGTTAAATTACTGCCAGCCACCAGGTTCTGTCAGTGTCAGGCTAGAGTCGCTGTCAAAAGGAAGTTAAAATATTTAAAATGAAAATGTGTTGTTTCTAGCAGTAAAATTACTATATAGGTAAACAACATTTTATTGTTTGCAAAAGTCAGTTGTCCCCATCCAGACTTGTAGCAGTAGTGAGGTATCAGGTAGTCTGTAACTTTTTTTTTAATTATTATTTATTCATTAAAATATTTCCTCCAGAACGTTGGGTGCCCCTTTAAATTCAAAAGTGAGAAACACTGACATACACTGAGCCTTTCGAATTTCACTTATCTGACAATTTCTAAGGCTGCAGTAATTTTTATAAAATTTTATTTCTTGAGTATTTTATTTATGTGTAGACTGGAGGCTTTTGCTTCAGTATCTTATACTTCTGCACTATAATACTGTATCACATAAAGTCTAACACTTGCTTCAGCTGTATACAAGTTAGGTCACAAAAGGCTCACTTTACCCTCTCCTAAAGTGCTCTGTGTGTGGAATGGAGTGTGCTAACACACAGCTGTGCTGCACAACAGTTTAGATCAAGATGTGGGGAACATCGTCTCCACTTGAAATAGTAATATCTGGTGTTTTGGTGTTGTTTTATCTGTTGTCTCATACATCTTTATATCAAGAGAGCTGTCAAACTCATACCAAGAAAACATCCTAATTATTGCCATTACTTTCATGTCAAAATGTCAGCATTAATATGATGGGGGAAATAGATTTCCCTCCAAATGCTGGTAAAATTTGCTTGTGACATGTAACTAGGGGAATGATGAGTATAATTGCCTTAAAGTTGTATATTTTTCACAACCTGTCTTAGTTATATTGAAAAGCATTTTCCCCAACAGTAGTATATTTGCTTACAGAGCAAGAAAAGCATCTTCATGTCATTCCCTCCGTCAGTGTTTTTGAAGTTCTGGAGCTGTCTCCAGACCCTGGACAAGTGTTCTTGCAGGCTTCCTCATTGCTTCCCCTATTACCTTAGTCAGCAGGAGAAAACTTCCAAGAGCATGTGGTTTTGCTCTGCTCATCAAGTAGATACAGAATTCCTCTCCTACCTCGCTACCCTTTCCTTCTCAGGATTATCTAGGAAATAGAGCTCTAATTTAGCTGTAAATTAGCTTTTGCCTATTTTATTATGCCCACCTAAAATAAATATGATAATGGTGAATATTTAAAGCTTTTTTTCAGTAGAAGTAATCAATATATCTTCCTTTAGGAAGAAGATGGACTGCGGATGAGGAAGGCACCCCAGACAAACAACCCAATATCTGCTTCTGCAGCTGCTGTCAAGGACGAAGGGCTCAGCTCCAGACTACTTGCTTTGGTGGTTTTGTTCTTTGTCTTTGGTGTAATTATAGGAAAAATAGCCTTGTAGAGGCAGCATGCTGGAAATTGTAAATTGGTTTGATGGTTCTGCCATATCATTGGATTAAATTTATTCATAACAATGTTTAAAAAAAAAATTAATGTATGACATCTCACAGGTCTTGCCTTTAAATTACCCCTGCACAAATACTATGTAACATAATCTAGAAAGTTTAAAATGTACAATGAGTGAATGAATGAAAGAGAATATGCTTCAGTGATGAAGGGGGGGAGAAAATCATGATTTAACACTACCATGGAATATTGTATATGTCATTTTAAACATTCTTAGACCCTGGTACATGTTGCTGGATTACCTCTTTTTAAAAAAAAAAAGGAAAAAAAAAAAGGAAAAATAGAAAAAGTATTCCTCCACTGCTGGAGCTGGCCCTATTGGATGTTTGGAGCTGGGTTAGGCAGGAGGTGTTGATAACTTCTGTAAAATACGTTAATCCACCATTCTGCTCATAAATTTAACAGTTTCTGTCAGTGTCTTCAACTCTGTGCAAGTTACCAATTTCTTGGCACTTAAATGAATAGTGAGAAGCTGAAAAGAATTGTATGTGGCAATGCTGAATGTGCTAGGCATCATTAAGAGGCATATATTGACTGGTATGACACTCATTTGGACTAAAGGTCAATGCCTTGTTCTCATAAAGGGACCAAGCTACATTGCTGTTGGTTCATTTAGTTGAATTAAAATGTTATTCAGAGATGTTTAATGCATATTTAACTTATTTAATGTATTTCATCTCATGTTTCCTTATTGTCACAAAATTGACTAATACTATATGGTATGAAAAGGCACCTGTTTAAAGCCAGTGACTAGAACTAAAAATTTGCTGCTGTAGTGATGCGAGATTCTTCTGCCTCCTGGTGTTTTGGGCACTACACAATTGTTGGGAGTTTTGATCATCTGAGCATTGGATAAACAGTGGTCAGGAAACTGTTTTTGTATGTAAATAAGTCTATCTAGGGGAAAAAATATTAGTAGTAAACTAGTCCTATGCCGTAAAAGACCAATCCTGTTTGACTATGTAGCATCTTAAAAAAAAGAAAAAAAAAAAAGAAAAGAAAAATTAAATAAAGCCCCCAAATTAATGTTTCCTTTGTTACTTTTGTCATGCTCTCACAGTTTTAGGGGGGGGGAGGAAACAGTATTCTCTGTCAACTTAGTTTGTTTATGGCATAAGGAAACTTGCAGCCTTGTTTCAGGGTGAATTTTTTTTTCCCAGTCTAATTTTAAAATCAATCCGAACAACCCCATCGTGAGCCTGATATACATAAGTGTTGTTCCGAGTAACCATGCTGACTGCTGAGGTACAAGGTAATTTCCCGTTTTTCAGTTTAGTTGGGTTCAGTAGTTAAGACGCTTGATAGCATGTTGAAAGTAAGGTTAAGGTAATTTTGTTTCTAAGCATACTTTTAGTACAAAATACATAAACTGAATGCGTTTTAACATGTTGAACTTCATGAAATAGCTTTTGAGCAGGTAAATTCCCATATATTCTTAGATGGTAGGTCCAAAAACCATCGGTGGTAACAGTTTTTGTAACACCTTTCAGGATTAAGATATGTCTTTTAAAAGTGACTTCTTTCATTCCTTTATTATTCCTGTGATTTCTTGAGAAAGCTGTTGGGGCTGCAGCCTATTACACTCGTTGACCTTTGTATTTGTTCCACTTGTGTCTCAAGGATTTCCTGCTTTGCAAGTGCAAATAAGTCAAATTTTATGTGAGGTTTAATAAGAAAATAGGAGGAAAAAATCTTAACTGGTGTGTTCAGCTTATGAACACAACTCTGGAAGTACTTCTGGAAGATTCAACAGAAATGAGAAGTGTATCTTTAGCATTTCAAAATGCTAGTGCCTTGTCTGCTCAGGATGGAAGTGACAAAGCTATTAAAGTATGCCTGTAAAGGGCAGAGAAGATGAGATGAGCTGGAAAGAACGAAGCAGTGAGTTCAGTGTGACAAATTGGGCGGAACTGATCAAGAAAAAGATACTTTCTGGGCAGTAGAAGCTAAAGAAAACTTATACTTGAAACATTTTAAAAACCTTTTCACAAAGACAAGGTTGTAAGTGATGTTGCAAAATTAGTTTTCATGGCTTCGAAGAATATAATTGAGAACACCTTTACTGAAGGGAGACTGAGCTATGCAGTATTTTTTTTAAGAGGCTGTAAATATCTTGATCTCACTAAAAATGTGTTATCAGAAGAGCTGAATTCCTAATTTGCTTTAAAAAAAAAATTAACTTTTTTGACAGCCCCTTTGTTCTGTTGAAAAACAGCCTCAAAGTTTGGTTTTAAAAAAAAATAAAAATCGCTGTCTTTGCAGGGTAAAGGGGGAGGATCGAAGCTTTAAATTGTGAGTATATCTGTAATAATGTTCCAGGCAAATTTTACACACAGTTAGCTACCACAGTTGACTTTGCTGGCACAGGCAGCTCCCAGGTGAAGGTGAAAGCCAGCAGAATGTCTGTCCTCCTTCCAGTGTTCAGTTGTCACTTCTTAGTGATCTGTGACAACTTGGAACTTTAAATTATTTGTGAGCAAAGTTGTTCCTGTTGTTTGCACTCCAGGATTATGAAGAGGTCCCAGAAAACACTCTCATGCTTTGCTAGATGCCTTACAAATGCGTGATCAAGGAGACCAACAAACAGAGGACTGTAGTTAGTTAAGGATCTGTTGGTAATGACTGTAGCCTGCAGCTGGGGCCGGCCCACACCATCAGTCCTGAACAAGGCTGTTAAATTAACTGCTTACATTTTGGAACTTAACAAAATTCTGAGGTATCTCCTAACCATTTCTGAGAAGAGCAGGAACAGAGGGTAGCGCTCAATTGTCTGGGTAATGCTTTGCTTTTGCTGAGCTTACAATAAAATGACTGATCAGTGGAATCCTTATTACCTGTCTATTTGACCGGACCCTTCTTTCATATGCAGTAGAAAGAAATCTAAGAATGTTTTTTCTTCCAAGGTTCCAAAAAGGCCAGTCTGTAGATACGTTGCAAAAATATATTGGATAGATGTTCTTAAGCCGCGTGGATCTTTTGTAAGTTGTTCCTTACATGATGACACCAGAGCAAATGTTTTCATGAAGTATTCATAGAAAGTGAATTATTCTGGAGGGCATTGTATATCTTAGGAAGTTATGCATGAAACATAGAGTTTCTAAATAAGATTGTCTGGTGTCCTTGCACAACACCAGATATTAGAAAACTGTAATTCATACATGATAGTAGAAATCAAGTTATTACTTAACCTAATTATTGTCCTTACTGTTATTTTAAGATGCCCGCTTGCATATACATTTATTGTTAATTTTTGTAAGAGCCAGTAGAGGCTGCTTAGGTAGTCTTCATTTTGCGGAGCTTTACACTCCTGTCTGCACTCTTTGGGCAAATTTGGTATGAATAGATATCTAAAATGTCTTGAAGCCTAGTACTGGGAAATGAATGCAAAATGGTTTCTACTATTTTCGTGTAGTTATCCACATCTTAAAGCAAATACTCCATGCATGAATGATGATAACTATTGCTCTGCCCTGGCAGTTGTCAGCTGTGAATGCACAACTGGAACAATTGCATATGCAAGCTAGGCACCCAGTTTCAAGTTACTGTTGAATAGCCTTGGGGATTGAAGAGCAAGATAATACCACGTGTGTCATGTTGAGAGGGATTGATGTACCATGATGTAATTTTCTAAAAATACAGGATTGTAATAGCTTGATAGTGGTATTCCATGTTACTTTTTTGTCCTGAAATGCTGTTAGTGGGATAAAGTTGGAACCTCACTTTGCAAATCACTAGAGTTTCTTCTCACCAATAAACTATAAAGGGTTTCTATTCACTGCACATGTAAACTTGCAATTCTTATTATAATCTTGACTTAGCAGTCAGCATATTTACATAGCGGTGTGCACGCAAAAATGGATTGTTAGTGTCTTAAGACACTTGATGTTGCAGGTGCCTAATGAAAGAAAACTGTCATCCCTTTTCCT
This sequence comes from Pygoscelis adeliae, assembly GCF_000699105.1. Lineage (NCBI taxonomy): Eukaryota > Metazoa > Chordata > Aves > Sphenisciformes > Spheniscidae > Pygoscelis > Pygoscelis adeliae. The sequence continues at coordinate 5,783,108 of NW_008825076.1, forward strand.
TAGAAAATATGTATGACACTTTCATCTGTTAATTGGAACGCTTCCTTAATTCTTGGGCACAATAGTGACTTCACTGTAGTGTTCTAAGTTTTTGAAACTATGTTTTTGTTGCTCTACACAATGTCCTGAAATGCCATATCCTGAGTCCTGTTTTCTATATAAAGTAACTGAGAAAAAAGCACAACCAAAAATCCCTGTTTGAAATTAAAGAACTTGTAAAACAAGCACTCTGAACTTCATGTTTGTTGTGGCTGTGTTACAGCTGCAATAGTACTTCACAGCAGCACTAGAGCAGCTTGGGGTTGGAGAGCCACTTTTTCATTGTTTGAAAATGGGTTAGCGTCCGTTACTCAAATCCTCAAGTGAGCAAGTTGAGAAGGGACAGGTGGTGAGTGAATTTCAGTGTACATACTTGAGATTTTTTTTTTTGAGTCAGAAACACTAATATAAAAAGAAGAAAGTAATCTGTACAGGAGTGAGATTAGTTCAATACCATATGTGGAAGCTACTATTCTTTGTAATCAGATACATGTCTACAAATTTAATTTACCAATTAGAAAATATTTGTATAAACCAATGTTTAGGCATTTTATAAAGAAAAGCAGCTACTGGGCAAGGCTGCTTGCTCATACAGTGAAACCTAGCAGTTCTCTAGATACACTTCATTAAAAGATGACAATGGGATACAATGCTAGTATAAATCATCTGTTACAGTTAGATAAATAGTGGGATTTATTGTTGAAGCAGGGCAATGCTGATCCTTCGACCATGTCCAATTAAGATTTCTTATGCTGACAGCTTCATGTATACTGAATCACTTTGTCTAATGGGTGTCAGTGCAAAAGTGACGTTACTCATTATGCTGTTATTAACTTTATTTTGATTAGCTTCAGAGGACAAAGTAATTGTGTGTTTCCACTACTCAAATGTGCCTAACTATAGAATTTGTTTGTTTTATTAATGGGTTGATTTTTTTTTACTGGATAAACGTAGATTATTTTTTAAAATAACACAAGTAAGAGCCAGCCAGAAATCTCCTACATGTAATATTCTAATAAGCATGCACTTGCACGCTTCCAAAATGACTATATACCTGTCATTTACTCCGCCGTTTCCTGTGCCTTCATTTCCTTTTACAGAACTGCTCTCACATTTGTACTTTGAAGAGTAAAACTTTTAAAAACTTTACTAAACTTCTATGTAGATCTTTTTGCCTCCCGGTCCAGGCCTAAGTTTGTCCTGAAGCTTCTCTGTGAGTGAAAACTACAAAAAGGAACACTGAGTCTACGAGTACAGAAAAGAGGCTGCTTTTCCTTGAAGCAAACTTGAACTTTGGATCTTTCCTCCTATGATCTGTCATTAGAAAATGGCCTTTTCCAGATGGCAAAACAAAAGAAGTTAAGAAAACAAATGAATTAAGAAGAATTAATTGAAGCCACATACTACAAGGAGACATTATACATCTGGCATTTCTGTTTATGTTTCTGCATCAGTACATTTCATTCCTATTTAGTAAGTTCCAAATTTTGTGATTTTTTTTTTTTTTTTTCAAGATTCGAAGTGGTCATGAAGAACTGAAGAACAGCCCGTGGTAACGTATTGTTCCCAGTTTAGCTGTACTTCCTTTTTTTAATAAAATCTTTTTCTTCAGTGGGTAAACTCGCAAGATTAGAAAAGCCTCTTGAACTCCCTCATGTCTGAGTTGGCAAAATTCCCATGCACCATTATCCACACACAACTACTTTTAAGACCTTTATTAATGCTGTGCAAAATCAAGCACTCAGAAGCTAGGAAATGGCAAAACCAAGTTTGTGCACTGTTAGTTTGGCTGCTTTTTGTGAGTACGTTGCAGTATCTGATCAAGCCTTCAGTACCTGATCAGTGAGCTAAGGCTGCCCAGAAGGTGTCTAAAACTGCCCAACTTTGTGTACCTGACCTTATGTAATCGTAAGGTCTCAAGATATGTATAATTAGGTTTTTAAAAGTTGAACTTAAGAAATGGCATCATGGTATTACGTGTAACCCACGTGTGTCACCCATCCTTTATGTTCGGCCTATGGACACCCGTTCTTGACCTAAGCATCCGATGTAGCGGTGAGGAACTCTGAGCTGAAGCAGCAGGTTTTGTTTTCACATTTCACTGGCAGGCCACACGCAAGTGCGATTGGAGCCAGGAATTTTTGCTTCAGTTCTGAGCCCAAAGGAGCGTTTCTGTGAAGGCTGCAGACTCTCCAGCCCAATTGCTTCCCCAGTCTATTCTGCCCAAGCTGTCACATCTCGCTCCATTCCCTCCCTCAGCCCTTTGGTTCAAGTCATCCTTGTTCCTTCACTGCTCCTTAGCAAAGAAACTGATGTTCAGCCCAGTGTCTTTAAATGGCTTTTCTCCTCTGCTGCCTATTTATTTTCCATCTCGGTCTCTTTCTTCCCATCGCCCCTCCAGTCTTGCTCTTCCCTGACGGCCTGTCCCGCAGGCAGACTGACTGCAGACTGACTGCCTTCGGGCCCACGGGAGCGCTCTGTGGCTGCACCCAGGCTTCCTGGCAGAGCGCTCCCCTGGCATCTCTAACTCTGGTCCCAGATGCCTTTTCCCATCCTAGGGAACCACTCACCTTTCTGCTTCCTCTTTGATCAAACTCGTTCCTTCTTCCTCTTCACTCTACGGATTTTGGAGCAATGAGTCTTCTCTACCATCTCCTTTCTGTCTCCAGCCTTTTTCTGCTGTTTCAATGCAGCACATTTATTTATAGTAAATAGCATGCTTTTATATTCAGTGTGGATTGTTTTTCAAATGAAGCACTATCTCAATGCTGTTAATATATCCAGAAGTGTTTTAAAACTTTTTTGTGTGTGTTGTTTCAGTTTAAGAATTGTTTGGGTAATCTAGAATGCAAAATCCATTCTAAGGTATTCTAAAGAGGGGGGGCATGAAGGTGGCTAATTGGAAAAATAACGTTACTGTTAAGTGAGCTGTGCAGAGGAGATCAGACCTATGACTATGCTTGTCCGGCTTTAAATTTTTGTGCCTGCTAGAGAAGCAAAAAATCGCAAAGGCAACTTGTCTGAGTAGCATATGATATTAAAGAAGGTACAAAAGACTTTCATGCTCAGACTTAGTGCAGGAAGCTCGTAAATGTATTCAGAGTGTTTGAAAACTATTTTTCTCTGCTTTTTGGAGTGTTAAAAAAATGATTAAACTTTTGAGAAGTATTACGTAAGAAGTGAATGGGGAAGAGTTTTCCAAGACACGTGCCTGTTATCATTGACTTTCAGCTGGTACTAACCTGCCAGTGCATCTGTTAGCCTGGTTTTTCTTCACAGGTATAATAAAAAGCTGTATATTTATTTTACAGTTGAAAGGAATCCAGTAGTCAGGACTGATGTTTGTTGTCTATGTCCTAGACCTGTTTTTCTAATGCAGTGTTACACGTGAAACACAGTTATTTGGTTTTGTCTCGTTTATGTCAGATAAAGATAAATGAGTCGCAGAACTAGAAGTTGGTGGTTACTGTGGGATCCTGATTACATTCAAGTTAGGCGATATGCCACGCAAACTGCTAATAAAGGTAATTGGTGCTTCAAAAGGGCATAGCTGAGCAAATCTCGTATCAAATCTGGTAGTGAAGAAGAAATTAGATGGAAAACTGAATTAGAATTGGCAGTTTTCTAAGTGAAAGCTATAAAATGGCCAAAAACCCAACAATTTTGCAATTGAGAAGGGGGACAACTTTGGCTAACTGCCCATCCTGTTTCAGTGATGAAATGAAGGGAAAAATTAGATGTAAAGCAATACAAAACAAATAAGAAAAAGGGAAGCTGACAGCAATCAACTCAAAATGAGAGTTACGAAGTGCAGAAAATTAATAAGGAAAGCAATAGCCAAAGGAAAGGAAAAATGTATGGGTGGGAGTGCTTGGAGAGGGGGAGAGAGAGCTGAAGTTCAGAGGAAATCTTTGCGGTAGGATAAGGACCATTACTAGATGCAGGTGGTAAAACTGCTGGGGATGATGTAAGAGAACTGGATGCCATTCATTAGCAGTGCTTAATATTAAAAATCAACATTTTAAAATTCAGGTCTAGAAACCTTCTATCGGTATTTCTAAGGGACATGCCTGGGGCAGTCTCTGACCTGCTGATGAGAAGGATGGCAGACAGGACAGGACGGCCCCGGCTGAAGTGCTTAACTAGCTTGAGGCCCCCAGGGAAGGCATGAAAAAGGAGCTGAATGTTAGTGAAGGAGCGTGATGCAAGTCATTTCATTGTATCTTTGGTTTTCGGTTTTCTTGGGGATTAGAGTGAACTGAGTATATCTGGGCCCCTGCAAAACTTGGTGTTTTCTGACAGTCGGAGGCCCTTTAGAAGGTCGTTCAAAGAGAACCATAATGAAATGGGGATGCTCATAGAAGGGTTCTGCTGGGACCCGATATGATTTAGTGGTTCCAGGTCACTGGTGAAGATAGGTAGAAAATCACTACTGATAAAATGTTAACATGACAAAAATATCCATACCCAGGACGAGTGACTAAGAGCTCCACACGTGTTCCCAGTGCAGTCCCAGGGTGAAAGACTAATGAGTAAGAATGTGTTCTTGTTTTTAATTACCGTTAGCAGTAAGTGATTATACTTCTGTATGTCTCAGCTGTGAGAGTTGGGAATTTTGGATGCAATTTGGATATTTACATTTTAAAAGAGAAGCTGAGTAATTGGAACGGATGCAAAAAAAGATCAAAAATTACTGGTGGAGTGTGAAAATGCCTCAGAGAGGGCGAGAGAGAAACTCAGTTGGCTGAGTTTATCTACCAAAATTGAGAATGTCTTGATTACAGTGCACAAGTACCTTCACGGGGAGAAAATATTGAACACTGCAGCTCTCTGATCTTAAAAAGAGCAACACAACAAGAATCACTGACTGGCAATCAAAGCCAGGCAAATTCAAATTGGAAAAAGGCACAAATTCTTAAGAGAGAATAACTGTGTAATTTAGGAATGTTTCTCCAAAAACTGTGAACAGAACAATAAACGTTATGATATTTATGCAAATAGCTTTTTCATGGCTTTTTTTTCTTTCAGAAGTATACTTAAAGGGGGGGAAACAGAGGACAAAGAGGCTCCTGATGAGGCTTTCATAGGGAAGTTGAGTCAGCATAGCCCATCCGTCGTGCAGAGTTGTGGAGCTGTGTCTAAACATCCAGTGCTGCTGGACCCGGCGGTGGTTCACCTGCTGTGGGAGGAGGTGGGAGCTTTCTCAAGTGTTGTTGCATAAGTACGTGGTGTTGTCCTGTAACTTCTTACATCATGTTAATCCCATCACCACCTTGAAAGGATCTGTGGTCTTGGAGGAGCTTTTACACCATGCAATATCCGAACACTTGCTAAGTTTAATACATTTCCATACTATGTAAATGAAAAAAAAAAAAAGGATCTGCACACATCTTATTCTTGGGGGTAAATGTAGGGCAGGAGTTGCCTTCCCCCTCTTCCACCCACCCTCCAAAGATAGCACAAGGCTGTTCCCTATCTTGCCATGGACATCCTTGGGTCCTGCAGAAACATGTAGTGTTGCTGATTTGAGTCACAGGAGCCTTTCCTCTAGGTTGCGGTGAGTGACCGCTCTAGCGTGGTGATGGGAAAGAGGTCTGCTGAAGAAAAGGTTCTGCCGCGTGTGTGGTTTGCCGAGATGCAGCTGGGCTACCCCGGACTTGCCATGATTCATAGCATCTCAACGGGGACATCCCAAAGGAGACGGCACATTCTCCAAGATGCACTTCCAGTTCTTCAAATGTTTGCCCGTGGATCTCCCCGCAGTAGCAGGCAACAAAACACAACCCTTAGAAACGGGGAGGTATTTT
>NW_008825076.1:5788969-5794251 GCF_000699105.1 Pygoscelis adeliae
GAACTAACCGCGGAGAAGCCTCATTCTCCACTGATTGTTGAGGGAACCGAAGGTGAGGTAGCCAAGCTTGGCCTTTTTGTGTATCATCTTAGAAGTATATGTGCATGATTAATATTTGATCATGCCTGGAACATGCGAACATGATCACAACATTTATGTCACAATTGTATGCATTTAATAAGCATCTCATTTGAATTATTAGTTAATGTACAGATCCCCCAAAGTATTTTTATGTTATAAACCCCATAATTTATCTAAGTACAAGCTGCAAGTTCGTAAATACAGCATTAAGAAGGTAGCTATTGCGTAGCTGGTTTAAGAAAATATCCTTTGTGAGTAAGATATATAGGGTTATTTGGAGAGGATTTAGCTACTGGGAGGTCTTCTCCAAGTAAGTTATATGCTTCTTAGCTGCAGCAGACAGGGAATATAATTTCTTAGTTTGCCCTTCTTGTCAGTAGAAATCAGTCTGACCTGACTGTGCTGTCTGATTCGAGTGTCTCCTCAGCCCATTGGTCACTAGAGGCAGATTTATAAAACATCTATACAGGAATGACGCTGGAAGTGACATTTTGATTGAACGAAGAGCTGGATTAACAACTGGTATGCCAGTACACTTACTAAAGAGGAGACAGTGAAAATATATGGCCTGAGAAGACTTGTAAGCGATCTTTTGCTTCGCTCGGTGCACGGTGAGTGGGAGACGCGATTGCCTGGCAGTGCCTTTGCCTGCTGGGCAAGGCGGGCAGCGACATGGGGCCATTGCTGATGTACCAAAGTGCAGGCCAGTACGGCACTGGGAAAGCCAGAATAATGCAGCAAGGCTGCAGTGTCTGCAGCCAGGTAATGCTGAGGGGGGGAGCGGTTGTGCACAGAAGCCTTTTCCATTTACTGTATCTTCTTTTATGACCAGGGTCAGGCACAACAGTCTGTCGAGGTAATGCTCTGTGAGAGCTGCTTTATGTACATATGTAAGTGGAAGATTGTGTGTTGCATCTTTGTGTGCGTACGTACACCTGAAAACTGCAGAAAATGTCTGTAAACTGAGAAAGGCAGGAATAACCGTGCCCTTATCAAGAGCACTTGCTGACTGTTTATCTATTGCTGACTGACTCTGCAGATTAAATTTGCAAGAACAGCAGTAAGGAGTATGATGGGAGGGAACTTAACCTCAAAGAAACTCAGCAGCCGACCCTTTGGATGGCTGAATTACATCTGAATCAAGCTCTTGATTAAATCTTAGCAACGTCAAAAGCTCAAAGCAGCAATTGTAAGTGATGTCGCTTCCCCCCCCCCCATATTGCTAAATTATCTATTGCAACATGGAGCGCATTCATGTCACTACATTAAATTTGTACGTGAAGAAGAGGGGAGATTAGGCAATAATGCCACAGGACAAACAGTATGTAGCCAGGCATATCTTCTTGGCTTCGTTCACTGTTGTTGGGGTTTTTAAAAAAGTGTTTCCAAATCTGAGTAAAACTGACTCCAGATGTGCTCATTTGAAGGCTATAAAAGTCACGCTAGCACCAAGACTATCTGAATTCTGTGCTGTACCTGAATAGATAACTAGTCCCATCTTAAAAACAGAAGTGCTATAAACAATAAAAAGGCCACAGGCAAAGGTTTTAGCGCTTCATTCCCATTAGCATCCTTTTTTCCCAAGTATTTTAGACTAACATAGTTAGAGAATTCCTCCGACGCTCCAGCACACTGAATCAGAGGTGCCTGATACGACGTGGGTCGCTTGTCTGGGCTGTCGGGACTGGATCCGTCCGTGGGCCTTTCACCAATGTACAGCAGGCTGCGGTCTTTCGCGTCTTGCTCCGTTTTGAAAAGTTCGTACTCCGTGTGGGGCAGCTTGATGCCCAGAGCCAAACATCCATTTGTGGGTGTTATATCCTGCTCCACCCCAGCACTCCAGGAGCCTGTCAGCCCACAGCTTCCAGGTTCTGAGGAGTTCAGCATCATCACCGTCACCTGGTCCATTGGCGTCACCCGAGCCTGCGTGACTTTAAAAGCCAGCTCTGTCCCACCTCTCACTTTGGAGGAGGGGATGCCTTGGGTGTAATGCCCAGATGCGTAGATGGTGAAAGTCGGCTGTTTGCAGAGTGGGTCGGAGTAGTGATAGTAGTAACCTTCCCAGGTGTGGTTGCTACCGTGGAATATGAAGTACCTGGTAAGGAAAAGCACTGCAGGTCGGACCTCGCAGCGGGTGCTCACCCAGCTGCCGCTGAGCTGCATTGGCAGCTGAGCTCTGACGGGTAGTATGGGTGGGTGGTGTTCATCAGCTCTGTATATAATCCCACAGGCCGGGCAAGGATGCACGTGGTGCTGCAGAAGACAAAAAATAACATTTTTGTAAACTGATAGGCAAAAAACCCTTTCAGAATATTTTAAAAGCTGAAACTCCCCTCTCCTGCACCGGGGTATTCAACTGCAATGAGCCTGGCCCAAGACATTCAAGCAGATTAAGTGAGATAAAGCGCTGCCCTGGCTCTTTGCTGTTCTGGTATGCCAGGAAGGATGAAGAGGTCTCTGCCCTGAGGCTGCTGTCTGCCCTGCGCCAGGGCCGCTAAGGATAGCCTGCGGGGAGGACGACAGGGCAAGGGCAGAGCTGCTGTAAGGGCAGGGAACGCTCCCTCGGGCCATCCAGATTGTTCCCCCACAAGTTTTCCACTGCAAGCTGCTGCGCGTACCCATGGGTGAGGGTGCTGGGAGATGACAGCTACATCACCGTGCTTCTGCACTGATCCAGAAAAAACGATGCAGTCTTTTCGGCAACCAAAAAGGCTGTGAAACCTTTACCGCGGGGAGGCTCCTGGGGCTGTGCTACACCACACTGATGGCAGCCTCTCCAGGACAGCCAAAAGCACAGCGCGTTCTGCTTCCCCCTCGCCCCCTTCCTACCGCGGCCGTACAGAGCCCCTGCGCAGGCTCCCGCATCGGCGGCTGCGTTTGCAGGTCGCCGTCCGGGCGGCAGGTGAGGCGGCTCGGGAGGGAGGCAGGGGCTTTGCAAAGCAGCCAGAACGGGCATCGCACCGGAGACAGAGAAGAAAAAGACCTACTGCAAAACAAGGACCCGACCTTTGCTTCTCTGCCTGGGCTTCGTGCAGAGCTCTGAGTCAAACCAGTCCTGCAGCTGATCCAACGCCAGGAGGTTTTTTTGTGCAGCTTGCAGCCTTTTCTTATACTTCATATATCACAACTGATTTATTTTTAAATAAGCAGGGTTTGAACATTGTATCATTTTCTAGAACACAAGCTAATCTTCACTGAACTGTCGTACGCAACAAGGTTAAATAACTCGGTAGTTAACTGTAGGGTGGGTAATTTACATGCAAGTTGATTGGAGTCTACTGTAATTTAGTCATTTTCAGCTTGCTTTACTGCTACTGTCACATTAATGAGTGCTGACAGTACACAGTACATTATGGCTAAATAATCCCAGAAGTTGGCAAATATATATGCTCTCCTTAGACAGGAAATTCTTTGATAATGAAAGGTAATTTGGGGAGAATGGGTTTCTTTAAAACAGATATAAATTTAAGGGGAAAAGAGTGATATTTTCACAAAGAGGGTTAAAAAATAATTCCTAACATAGCTGTGTAACCCTCACTAGCACAAGCAAATGGATGTTAGTTCAGGAAAAGAAAAGAAAGAAAAATCCTGTGCCCAATAAAATTATCACTACAGACATGGAGCCAAAAATCTTACTTGCTTAAACCAGTCGTGTGAAGTTATTTCTAATGTATGGCAGCTTCTAATTAGCGCCAAGTGGTGACATCATGTGCTGGTCCATTGGAGAGCTGTTAGCTGATTAATTACAGTGCTATATTCCGAGAGTGAATTTCAGTATCTTTAGGTTTGGTTTTAAATTAACTTTTAAAAGTGTTTATGTTTACCATCTGGTTTTGCTCATATATATGGTTTTGGCCCAAGATAACACAAGTTTAACCAATTTGAGAATGTTACTTTCGAGGGGGAGAGGGGTGTTGCTCTGTGTTTTTCAGAGTTCAGTTGGTCTAGTTTGGGGTGTGGGGAAATGTTGCCCCCAAAATAATTTTTTTTTCAGTTAATTCAATTCTTCTGGTAAAGGTCAGGGAGGTTTTTTCACCCCATCTCACTGCTCAATCATTTCTGAATTGATTAGCTATGATTCAGATAGAAATGTGCTTTCCTGGAAATAAACTAACCTGCTGCAAAATAAAATAAAATAAATAAATTAAAATTTAAAAAATGCAACCACGTCTCCTGCTCGGTTTTATTTACGTCAAAGTGAAAGTTTGATTTCTGTGTAATAACATAATTGTATTCAGGGCAAGCTCCTCTTCTAATGGCATTACACCGAGGAGTAATGATTTAATGGCAGATGTTGCTTCCTCGCCCCTCTCCTCAACCTGGAGGACACGACAAAGAATGAAGGAGAGGGGAGGAAGACAAACGACAGAGCAGGCAGCCTCTAATGATGTGCAGCCCGAAGCTTTCACTGACTTTGGTGCGAGAAATGAGGAAACTGCATTTCCTAGGAAAACACAGAGCCAAAGAAAAGCCATTAACTCCAGGCCCGTACCAACACAGGCTTGTCTCTGATGTCGGTTTTGCTGAGCTTTCACCCACCTCAGTCCTGCTCTCTCGGAAATAACACGTGCTTGGCATGAACCGATGAGGGGACCGCGTAAAGACATCGTCCTTACCACAGCGCTCTGCATAGGTCGCTGATAACCAGTCGGTCGGTAGTGGAGCCTCTCGACCCACTCCGTGTGAATGTCCCCCAGGTACAGCTCCTCCACCAGCCGGCTCCCGCTCTGCTGCGGCTGCAGCAAGGGCTGGTAATGCTTCTCCACCCGCACCAGGCTCAGCTCATGCATGGCGAAGCCCAAGGCGGCAGTGCAGTCACGCTCGGTCTTGGCGCTCAGCAGTTCGTAGAGGGCGCCGGGAGCCCAGGTGCGCCCCGGAGGCAGGAACCCGCTGCAGCCCTCGCCGGAGGTCTGGTTGATCCAGGCGGCCACCTCCCGCATGGCTTTCTGGCTGTGGAAAACGATGCCAACTTTGTGGAGGTGGTAGTCGGCCTCAGTGGCCCCGCGGGTGATCCAGGAGGCCTGGCGCAGGCGGAGCTTGCCCTTGATGACCAGTGAGTAGGAGGGGTCGCGGCAGGAGGGGTCCCAGTAGTAGAACTGGTAAGCCTTGAAGAGGCGGTTGGCGTAGAAGAGGTAGGATCGGGTGAGGAACTCGGGTCCCGGCCGCACCTCGCACCTGGGGAGGAAAACGGTCAGGTGCGA
>NW_008825076.1:5795260-5798694 GCF_000699105.1 Pygoscelis adeliae
GCGGAGGTCTGCCAGGTACCCGCAGGTACAGCTCGGGTCCTGCCAAGTCCTCGGCACTTGCGTTTCTTGACTGCTTCACTGACACAGAAAACAAACATCTGAAACGCCATTGCCTAGAAAAAGTCCTTTGGCTGCGTTAACTAGAAGAGCTAGTTAAGAGAATGAAACCCCCAAATGGGTTGGCTAAGCAGCAAGCTCTTAGTTAAGGATACAGATTTTTTATTTTACTGTTTTTCAGCTTGAGTCTCATCTGAATCCAACTATTTTTTAGATGAAATCTTCAAATAAAACTGAGTGCTCTTTGTTCGTGTTCTCTCTCTCTCAAGCTATTGTTGAAGCAGTAAGTGAAAGCGGGAATTACAGCATGGGAACATTAGACTCGCCTGTCGCCCGCCATAAGGACAGTAATTCTGTCACTTACCTCATTTCCCATAACAACGGATGTTATTGGCTTAGGGAATGTGTGAACACTCAGCTAAATCCTGAAGACCTTTGCATGCACACATATATGTACGTATATTCCTATATGTTAGTCACTCTTTACTTAGGCAAACTTCTGTTGTACTCATCGTGAGTTTGCTTCAGTAAGAAACTTGGAATTTGCCTCTTTATAGGACTACGAAATGAGCTCTCAGGGAAGCTCCTCCTGAAACCCCACCGATTTTCTGCTATCGTACAACCGCCCCGTCTGGCAGAGCCCGGTCCCTCGGCCTGATGGTGTTCAGCCCAGCCCAGGGCCGCCTGGGGTTTATGAGCCCAGCCGGGGTTCGCTCGCTCTAGCTGTACTTTGCAATTTGCCTAGTCGTGTAGTGGAAATTTTCAAGCCAACTTTTATTCACTACGTACCAATGGTTAGGACACAGGTTGCTTTCCAGCCTGCCTATCAGCTGGAAAGAAAGATCTAACGTATATGTATTACCTTCCCACAGACTGAGGATGCTAAACATTTGCACACCCTGTGCCTCAGCCAAGGAGATCAAGATACAGAGTCACAACCACTCCTCTTAGTCCCTATGTGCCACATACGTACTTCTATATAACCTGAACCATCCCGTGATCTTCATAGGGAGATCTGACTAAACCAGACCCTTCGCTGGGAAGAGAAATCCCAACCATCTGCCTGCGCGTGAGAGAAGTGACAGCTGAGATTGTGAAGGGCCCAAGCGCGGCTTGGAGAGTGCAAATCATCTTCCTAACAAGAAGTGTTTGCAGATGAAGCCAGCGCATATGGATCTGCCGCAAACCAAGGGGAAGACTACAAGGTGCTGAGCAACGTCAGCAAAATTCCCTGGCTCACAAGGTCGGGATATAACACCAACATAAACACTCAGGGTGAGCTTCACAGCTGGGGTCTGCCAGGGAGGCTCCCCCGATTCCCACAGCCAACTTCTTCCGAGATAGGAGCCTCTCATCCCTGGCATCAACACATCCCCCCCCCTCCACCCCCCCCCCCGTTAAATCCCTGTTACAAATCTTCAGCATCCAAGTTTGCCACAAATACAAGCCCTAGACCAAGTCAAATGGGAACTCAGTAATTAAACGTCTGCTGTGCAAGTCAGAGGCTCCTGAACATGTGGCAAAGCAGAGAGATTTCCACTCAAACAGTATTTTATTACTAATCTGGTAATATTTAACTTAAGACTTACGTCTGATGGACAAATTCGGAGTCACTTCACTATGGCACTGCCATTTGCAAAGGTTCTACACATCACAGTAACAGGGTCCTTGAAATGTATTTGTGTAGATTTAAGCACGCAAACCCTGAAACTACCACAAAGGGAATAAACACGTGGCAAGCGAAGCCCCCAGCGAAGCAGGAGAGCAATAACAGAAGCAGCCTACCTACCTAAAGGCCAGTGAAAACGGCCTCGGATTTTCTGTTACCTCACTATACACTGGAGTGCACAGACTAGCTGGAAAGACGCATTATTAGCGTTAAGGGTTCTTTTTGGAGCAGACTCACAATTGTACTGTTTTTATCATCTTTAAGGGCTGGATGTGGCGAGCAGGGATAGCCAGGTCCTTCACAACTGCCTGCACTAATGCTTCCTAAAAAGCAGTTCCTGTGAGTCCTCACATGAAAAGGGGAAAATACTGGATGACAAAACCCATTGCTATTAGTTAAGCCTTTAATTTGGCAGCTGCAGCACCCATGCAGGCTGCCCCATGGGTGCCCCGTTAGTAGAGCCCATTAGGAGCTGGCGCTCTGCATCCTCATCCCGGTTCTGCCGTGACTTTGCTCTGTGGCCTTGGGCAAATTTACTCCTGTGTGTTCCTTACTCCTGTGTCTTTTTTTACTCACCTGCAAAATATGCCAAGTTTCACCTGACTGACCTATCAAGAGGCCTAATTACTGGCAAAGCTTTTGGAGAGTCTTTGGTACAAGGATAGTCCAAACTGAATTACACTTAAAACAAACATGAAATCATTATCCTAGAGAATATGGTAAACTAAAAAATACCTGTATTTGTATTAGAGGTAATGGACTATAAGGGTCAAATTTGCTCTTGCTCATAACCACAGAAAGACTCTAGAGGTGTCGGTGTAGTCTATAGCTATACCGAAATCACAGCATGGAATATAGCCCCATTCTCAACTCGCTAACTGTGCTCTGTGTGTGTTTACTGCAGCAGAAGCTTCAATATTTGACTAAACCCTTACTGCTACTTTTGGCAGAAGCGCTAAAAGTCTACATTGTTTGAGAGCACAGACACTTTGGCAACGCAATCCCTACATTTTGACATGTTCAATAGAAAAGGGAATTTTTATAATCAGGATCAAACTCCATGGGGGAAAAAAAAAAAGAAAAAGCCCCCCGAATGTAAATATTTGACATGATGGGAATTCCTAGGGATTTTGTCTTACTTAACTGTACAGAGGACTCCAAGCTGGATGCATCCTCAAACCAAAAGCTCTTGGCTTGTGTCCAAATTTTGTGGCTGCCTTTCTCTCTCAAATACTCCAGCCCAGCCCCACCAGATCCAAACATCCTTTCAAGCTGGAAAAGTTCAGTTCCAGACCTAAAATCTGTAGTTAGGGCACATCTCTATTCCAAGAGCAGCTTAAAGTGGCTGTCACTCATATGGCACTCTCTCACTCAGCCCCTGGTGAAGCACATCAGAGCAGCTCCTCTCTCCATCTTGAGAGAGACACAAATTAACCGCTTTATAGAGTTCTTGGGCTGGAGGAAGGAATTATTCACAATTCATCTTCAAGACAAAAATACTCATTCATAGGAAAACCTAAAAAAAATGCCCATCCGTGATCTCTTCCACTCATTCGTTATCCCGTCTGTCTGTATCGATTAACCACAAGCGTTTCCAGAGGGCTCCTCGGTACAGCAGCTAGACAAAACAGTATCTTTTTCCAGCTTTCCGGTGCATGCTGCATCCAAAGTACTGGCCCAAAGTCTCCGAGCAATGGGGCTGCACAAG
>NW_008825076.1:5798725-5807203 GCF_000699105.1 Pygoscelis adeliae
TGCCAGCAACCGGGAACGGCAACTGATCACTGGCATCAGCAGAAACTGGATCAAGCCTTGAGACAACAGCAGTAGCAAATACTGACCAACTATTCCACACGCTTACTTGTGTAAGCGACTTTCAGAAAAACCAGACCCACAGCATCAAATGATAGAAAGGCAGAACTGGAAATTCTTCACAAAGTAAATTGTTGGTAAAATTAAGACGAAAGCTTCCTAGGCAATGGCCAAGCCTGAACATGACGGCCTGCCAGTGGGGTTGTGCTACGTAACTGCTGCATGCTCCAGATTCAGACCCACTTCTTACTTTTAAAGGAAAAAAATACCAACCAGTAGAGAAATACTGTAATATGCCTCGTTGGAAACAAATCTTGTTTGTGTTCCTCCAAGCAGATTGACTTTGGAAAAAAGCAAAGTTGAGTCATACATCTGTTTCTTTATAAATGGAGGAGAAAATGCATACATTACAGTTTGCACCAAATTAGTTACTGTAGATCAACTCTTCTCCAGAGCTAGACTGCTTAATCTGTTACATGTTATTGCCTCCTATGGCCAGAATTTATTATTCCCATTTATAATTCTAATGTTTCAGTTAGTCACCCATTCACAGGGATAAGATCAGTGCCTGAAGTCATGGAGCATTACACATTTCTTCATTTAGAGATGACATAAAACCTTTGATATTTTCTGAGGAATGTTCAGACTGGAATGAAATGGACGATAAGAAACATATCAATAGATTCTGCATAAGTGAATTATACTTATCCACACAGACTTCATTAACAGAGCAAAATAGTGTTTCCTTAGCATTTTTCTCTCCTGAGAGCATGCAGAATGGATTTTGGGTTAGCCACTAAAGGAATAAGCTTTCTTTTAAAAGCAAAGAAAATGTTTGTATTTAGCAAATCAATTTTTCTTGCATTTGTGTGGAGATTAAGTTAGTGGTGCTTTTAATTCACTCAGAACAAGGCATTCCCAAGAGGACAACTCTGTGGGAAGAGATACATTTTATATTATGATATTATGAAGTTATAAAACTTAAATATAACCCACTGGGGGTGGAAAACTGTATCACAGCAGAACTTTGCATTTTGCCTATCTGCAAACTGAACCCAGTTCAGGACAGGACTTAAGCATATGCTTAAGTCTAATTGGTTTCAGTGAAACTTAAGCATGTGCTTGAAATTAAGCCAGTGCATGAGCATTTTTCCTGATTAGTAATGCCTCCCTGAATTGAAGCCAGAATGTGGTCAAGTAGTTGAGGGAGGATGCCAGTGCTTCCACTGGAGTACTGTTTGGCTTCTGGAAAAGTATTTCTATTATTCATCCCTTCTCTTATTTGTCTGTAAAACGGGTATAATCACATATAGCTGTTTCACCAGTCTGATGCTCAGTTCATGCTATTTGTAAAATGCTTCGAATTCACTAGATGAGTGATGGCACAATAAATGTATTACATGTTCGCTATGATTGTAGAGCATCACCTTGAGTTGCCTGTGCATAACACAGCATAATCATATATGAAATTCTGCAGATCCTAAGAGGGAACTCAGCCGACTCAGAATTCCCAAGCAGCTCAGGATTTCAGAGAAATTTTCAAAACATACTTTCACCACATACTTTCAACACATTGGCAAACAGGTTCAGACACCGTATTCTATGGCTTTTAGCCTAGCTTTATTCTGAGGATGTGATCATTGCCTAATTTGTCTCATGTCCACAATTAAAATAGTGAAGCACTTGTGGTGAGTTGACTGGAGGTTTTTAAGGCACTAGAGAAGAAAACATTTTGCTCTTGGAATACGGAATCATTTATTTCTCCTGTAAGTGTCATGTCTAGCGATAGATGACAAGACAGATGGGATTTGCGGTAGGGAAGGGGAGAAGGGAGAAGGTATTCTCTTCTGCACCTCAAAGACCTTCTTCAGTATAAACTACATTTAAATAAGATGGCTTCTTAAAATTGCCCTCTCTAGCTGCTCAACTCAAAGAAGAGAACCAGACCTAACACTGTAAATGGGATTGTGGGGCTTGAGCCCAGTTTCATTGGAGTCCATAAACAGGAAAGATCCCATGACCGTACCAACACAGCATCAGCACCTTATTCAGAAAATGCCCATCCCCATAAACTGACAGTCAACACTCCATCTGGCGAACGAAAGGATACAAAGGAGAAACGGGATATGGGATATTCTCAAAGGGAGTGAACTAAGCAAGACATGTAAGAGTTGGCAGAGAGGACTTGTGATGACAAATAAAAGCACTAGAGGTGGATGCAAGTACATCTTCCCAAGAGATCTCCTACAGTTAATGTTAATCAAAGCACTACGCTTTCCAATTCTACAACGGAGCCTCACTCACCACGTACTTGCTGTCCTGACAGATACAGGAGCCATTTCACTTTTTGTGTTTCTCCCTCTCACCTCCCAAAAGATATTGCGCAGGCTCAGAAAGAAGCGTCAAGTGCTTCTTCCACAGCTAAATTGGTCAATGTCAAAAGATTTACTGGAGAACAGCTGAGCAATTCCATATGGCCCGCCGGCCCCAGTTGGCCCAACCATTGTGGTCAGCTCAGCGGTAGCCGGCCCTTAGCTCAGAGTCCTGTCCTGCTGCCAGCCCCGTGTCAGGCAGCCCAGCTGGGGGGTCCAGGAGAGCAGACAAGAGTGCCAAGAACAGGGTCTTGCTGTGAGCCAAAATCAGAGAAATCACAGGGCTCCCCTGCAAGAATTCACTACCTCCACACGAACCTACAGGACAGAGTCTGGAGGGAGAGGGATGGTTAATCAAGAGAGGTAAGAACTAATGGGATAATTGCTACGTGCCTTCTTTTTTCAGCATCGGTAAGCACTGAAGAAAGCAAATGGGTTCAGGCTACGCTAACACATCGTGACCTGTGTTAAACTCTGGTCAGTACTGCCGCAGAAGTTTGGCACAGAGAAATATGTAACCAAAAAGCAAAAGAAACCGAAGGAAAGAAGGGCGATGCTAGAGCTTTTTCCCTTGAACACTGGTGAAAGTTTAAGTTTTATTTTGGTGAGACAGGTGTGACCATAGTGAGATGATCTCTAATCCCCTGGGTACCTAGACAGTGAGAGATTGGTGAGAATACATGGGGGAAAGCATCTATTTTCAAAACCGAAAGCAAACCAACTCAGTCCAAGACTGAACAATACCCCGGGGGTACAATCGTGACTCAGTTAAATTCTAACTGGAATTCATATTCTTACCAAATGGGAAATATTACATCTATCTTCCTTAATTTAGATAAGCTGGAAACTCATTAGAAAATACAGCATATGATTTTAAAATTAATGGCACACCATCATTTCAAATGTATAGAGCACCCATGCAATTTTGGCAATTCCCTTGAACCCCTGCACAGACGCTTTATTAGTGGCTATCGTAGCCATTTTTAATAGTGATGGCTAAGCATATTTCTTCCCAGAGTGCTCTGAAGAGCGGAACTGGTAATCAGGCCATGGCTTGGCTATAAAATGCCAACCTCATTTCGAACGTCTAAATCACTCACATGGACCACGAGCGCAGAGAGGACCACCCACCACATAGTATTAACATAAATATAGCGTTTACCCAAAGCAAAATGAGCAACTGGAACTGGCGGGAGTCGAGAATAGAACAACAAAAAATGATTAGGGGGTGGGAGGGATTGAGTTACGAAGCAAGATTAAAAGAACAGAGTACATGTAGCCTGGCTGAGTGACGGCTGGGGCAAGATGGACATGATAACAGCCTATAAATATTCACAAAGCATAAACACCAAGGAAGGGAAGGAATTCCTTGCAGTGAATAAAGAGGTTCTGTTGGGAGTGAATGAAGAGAGGAAAAAATGTGTTTTGTGTATCAGGGTGAACTTCTTGAGGCACAATCTAGTAGGCAGCGCAAGTCCACTTGCTTGGCAGGATTTTGAGGGATTGAACAAAGCATTAGTACAGCAGGGAATAACCCGCTCTTGGCAGGGAGTTGGCGGGACACTCTGAGTGGCCTTTCAGTCTCCCGCTGCCATGGAGCCATCCCAGTTCCCTGCTCCCACGGGAGACAGCTGCTCTCCTGTGTAAGCACATTGTTCGCCGTCCTGCTCATCGAAATCACTGCTCGGCCTTCATGGGACTAGAAATACGGGCCAGATGCACAAGGGCATTTAGGTGCCTGAAGACATAAGCGACTGCAATAGATACTAAACTGCTGGACACAGCTGGGAATCCCAGTAGGTCCCTGCAATGTCAAGTACTCAACGTTGAAAATCTAAGTTCAGGAAATTAGACTCTAAACCCACTAAAGCAAGAACGATCCTTTTGTTCTCTCCTTATTTAGCACCTAACACAACAGGATTCTTGGCACTCCTGCAAGGATACTGTTTATAGTAATAAAAATAGGATCTAATAGGATCTAATAGTCTGAGGCTACTTTGCTCCTGCAAAGCCAAGGATGAGAAGGGCATTCAAAAGCAGTTATAGCGGAAGGTATCCTCAGAAAAAAAGCTCTGCAGAAAGGTGGAAAATTGATACATAGCCCACACCAGAAATACGCACACATGTTTAACTTAGAATCACAAGTGACCACAGAAAAAGGTTACTTGTTCAGCTGAAGCACAGAATTAAAGTTACTTCTAACATGTGTTTTGGGGTCTGGGTGTGGTTTCTAGATAGCCTGAAATTTCAGTCTACTGTTTTGCCTGTCAACATTAGCCAAGTTTTGATGTGTTCCAGTTCTCTTAAACACTGCCGACAGACACTAAAATCAAAGTTGACATTCAACCTACGTGCTGCATAATCTAATAACGGGACTCGCACTACTCAAAACTAACAAAACTTAGGAGCTTTTCTGCAGCAAAACTTTGCTGTCATTTATATTTTCAGCCGTCTTTTCCAGGGACTCTAACTGGGAAAAACGATCTTTTCTCTGAAAAAGCTTCTCTGAAAAGCTTTAAAAATAACCTGTCACTGTGTTTTTGTATCAACAGGGGAGCAGAGACACTTAAAAGCCATGACCTGCTCGTGTCCCGCACTTGTGGATTTGGTAAGAGTGTGAACAAGGTGAATCCAATTGTCTCAGTGGGGAGCTTGGTGTATACATCGATCTCGGAGTACGGGGTGAAAGCCCGCTTCCAAGGATCTCTGTCTTCGACTTAGCCAAGGCCAAAATGTCACACGTTTGTCAGTGTTTCTTATTAACCCAGTAGAAACCACAGGGGACTTTTTCAGTGATCGACCAAAGGGTTACACTCAAGTTTAAAGCATTATTTTAAAAACTAAACTCAAGCAAATCTCTTCAAACACTCAGTGGTGAGACTTCTCCTGTTGATTTATGTACCATCACACCAGCTGTACGTTGAGAGCTGTTGCTGCACTGATCCAAATGTCTATCTAACAGTGCCACAGGAGCTGAGCTTCATTGCGGCGTTCTCAGTTTCAGCTGAATTCAAACTGTGATGATTTAATAAGCTATTCACTGAAAATGAGAAAACATCAGTATGAAAGACATGATTATCACACCATCACCCTGCTAAAACTTAAAAATAATGATGGATTTCAACCCTCTTATCACTTAACACTCTGGAGCTTTGGCATTTCAAATAGACGTCAGAGTTTCTTCCCTAATACACAGAAACAGAACTTCCTTAATTTTGCATTTTAGAGCATGAGACCTTTTAACTCCTTAAAGAAAAAAACCCCACAGATTGCAGATTACTAACCCCTCAGATCTTACACCATTTAAACTAGGTAGAGAAGGAGCTGTTCTATGAATCATATTTTCAGTTTCTGGCAGCACTCTTAGCCTACAGAAGAAGGGTTACACATAAAAATTCTCATATTCTCACTGTCAGTTTTTCGGTATTATTATATCTGAGATGCACCATCTTAAAATCATGAAGTTAGGAACCCCCTTTTTTCATAGCTTTATCTCAGCAAATAAATAAGAAAACCAAAGGAATTGCGTAACAGCATTGTATAGGTGCTTCCTAATTTTGAGGTTGATTTTAGCAGTGATTGTATCTCATGCATGAAAGCGTTGCCTTTATAGACGACATATGCTACGTTGTGGGGAAACACAGGATCCCATTGAAAGCAAAATCTCTTTCCAAACTTTGTTCTGCCAGATGCAGCCTCCCCTAGCATTGGATTCCAGCTTCGGTTTTCTTCATAGCAATTTCTGGCTTTTGAAAATCTCCTTACTCAACAATTTGTGCTTGTGGGGAAAATATAGAAACCACACGATATTTTTTTCACTTGTGCTTTTTTTACATCTCAGCCCTGTTTTTATCTATATCCATATACTTTGAAACATGGCTAACCTATAATTATGGAAAGAACAAATAGAATCATATCACACGATCCGGCATAATACATTAGTTGTTGATTTTTTGGCCAGCTTGAGAAACGAAGAATAAAAACCACCAACTTGGTAAAAACAAATTAGCTACGTAAACATTACCTAATCACATATTTGAACCAAAGACAGTGATATTAATTTAATAGTAAGTACATATATATGCACATGTAAATACACACACACACATACCTATATTGAATGTACTACTATCATTTATGGGATTCTCTTCCTAATCTCATAATTGAATGCAACTGCTGATCTTATCTTACCCCAACACTGTAATTTTCAAACTTTAAAATAAACATTGACAGCAAGAATAGATCTTTTATGTTAAAGCCATGTAGAAGAAGCTACACATGAAAAATATCAGCATGGTGTTATTGGAATGCAAAAACTTTAATGAAAGCTTAGGTAAAACTCAGCAAGTCTCTGGGGACATTTCCAGGAATGAGTGATTCTTTGCTGGAGGAGACTCCAAAATCAGATTCAGTTACCTAACTAAAGTGCTTTTTCAACTAGTTATGCACTGGTGTCATGCTAATGCCGATGTTCAGTTTTATGCAAAATACAGAATGCCAGTCTTGCTCACAGTGAAGTCACTGGCAAACCTTGCTTTGATTTTAATGAGTTCTGCATCTGACTTAGCTATTTAAATACATGTTTTAAGGTCCAGCTTCTGTTCTTACTGAAATCAATGGAAATTCTCTCACTGACATCAGATGGAAGAAGCACAGGGTTTAAATTAGACTGGACTAAAATGAATTGTATGAAGATTTAAGAAAGAAGTATTCTAATTAGACCTAAGTGAGTAATCTCACTATGAGGGTGGCGAGGCCCTGGAACAGGTTGCCCAGAGAAGTTGTGGATGCCCCATCCCTGGAAGTGTTCAAGGCCAGGTTGGACGGGGCTCTGAGCAACCTGGTCTAGTGGAAGATGTCCCTGACCTTGGAAGGGGGGTTGGAACTAGATGATACTTTAAGGTCCCTTCCAACCCAAACCATTCTATGATTCTATGAATCTTACATAATGCGGTATAACACATCTCTGAGCAGAGCAACTTGAGCTAATAAAAAATATAGAGAAGGAAAATATGTATTTCTTAACCTGTTTAGCCTTATCTTTGGGGAACAACATATGACAAAGACCCCACGTAAGGAGAACAAAAAAGTAACCCTATAGAAGTACCTTGCTTGAGATTTCTTTCTATAGTCTGGTCCTTTACACTTAATGCAAATAATGTCCAATAGCTGTCACTACACGATTCTTTTGCAATGATCATTAAACTAAGCCCTGAGCTGGAGAGGCAAGTCAGTGTGATATTTTGCTGCCCAAAACCTCAGATGAGTAAACTAAGTGGTAGAAACGAAACTAGCAGCAGGATACCCAGGTGTCTGGATTTTCAGTGTCCAGACTGCACAGGGGCCTCAGGGGCACCTCCCACCCTTCCTTTCACCTGCCCCTTGTGTTCAGGGGTGCAGAATCTCAACCAAGGGTCTCCCTTGCATTTCCTAGGAAAATATTCTGTCCAAGGACGGAGGCTTGGCCTGATAGCCTGAGGCCTCCCTCAGGCTCTGCTCCTTGTCATAAACAGAAATCATTTTGCCTTTTTTCACAGCACAGTTGTCTTTGTTCTCCCATATGGTCTCTTAAGCCAGAACCTTTTCTTCTGAAACTGCTCCAAGAACTGTGGGGTTGAAAGATGCCTTTCTGAAATGGAGCCGCAAAGATGCAGCCTGCGCTGCACTGAGGGTCTGCCCGCGCAGCTGGGGCTTGGTGGCATGTCCCTGGAGCAGGAGACTACCTGTGAAGTTGTCCCTTGCTAGGGCAGGTGCTGGATCCTCCCAGGGATAATTCCCAATTCCCAGTGAAACACCACTGAGAAGCACCTCTGAGCCCTTCCTGGATCTAAACTCAGCTCAAGCACTCACCGTGCTCCACGCTCCGGACAGGAGCAAGCTGCAATGGCACAGGGGAAGCCGCACAGGGGTTTCTGTGGGGCGGGGATGGCAATCCCCACCACTCTGGCAGCTTCGGGTGGGAGGCAGAGGCTGAGCCCCAGCCCAGCACCGCCCTGGGCAGCTCAGCACCGGACCTCCAGCCCTTCTGGCATCTCCACACGCCGCTCAG
>NW_008825076.1:5808720-5819153 GCF_000699105.1 Pygoscelis adeliae
AGGTCTTGGAGGCCGCTGTGGGGGCTTGGGCCAGCTCTCCTCAGTGGTGTGAGGGGATCATCCCCGTGTCCCCATGGCCTGGCCCTCCTGCCCGCTGTGGGCCTTGGCTCCCTCAGACCCGACAGCCCTCCTTTATCTTCAGCCTCAGCTGCGGGGTCATCAACAGAACGGGGCCTAAAGCCCTTAGAAACCTTCTCAGCATCCCATGCTGAAAAAATACAGGACCCTCTGAAGGCAACTCTGAAGTACCAACCTCAGGCAGCGCTCGCCCAGGGCCCTTGCGCTCATGCCAGCCAATTCCCTTTCCATTACCTAAACGAGGCCCGCGGGACACAGCTGCAATTGGTGAAGGGCTTATAATCAGCTCTTGGCACGAAGCTAAACACAAATCTGAACTTAGACGTGTCTAGGACAAAACAACGCTTCTCCTTGTCTGTATTGATGATTAGTAATGAACTGGAAACAAGGTGTTGACTGAAGGTGAAGCCGGTCCGTTCGTTGCCCTTCAAAGACAGTAGAACGACGTGTGTCCGATAATGCAGGGAGTGGGCTGCCTTTGGCAGCGGTGAGGGGAAGAGGCCGTGCCGCGATGGCTCTGATAGTCTTAACGCTCATGCCGGTGTCGGCACTAGAGGTTGAGGTTTAGTGCCTTTTTCCGGACTGAAAAACTAGGTTCGGTTTTTGCAAATGAGACAAATCAAAATACACATATGCCCCCAGCTGAACCCCAGGACCCTGCAAACTCACTTTTCCTAGTGAAACTGGCTGTTTCACTGGGTAAAGGGAAACTTGGGGGGGAGGGGGGAAGCTAGTCTCCAAGTTCACAGCAGTAATCCCGTTGATTGCAATGAGGAGAAGTCAAGGCCTGATTCTGCAGTCACATATTTGCTGAGCAGAGGCTTCAGCATGCTGGGGTGAGGTCTCAGTGCAGTGGGTTTATTACTTTGTCAAAAATAACTCATAACATCTTAATGCGAAGTGGGACAAACTTATCTGTCATGGGTACATAAAGAATTAAAGTTTAATGATACTTGCCAAGATAAAAATAACAAAGTCCATTTGTAATGCAGGCACTCCTTTTTCTAGCTGATGTTTTTATCTCTTTTTGTTTCTCAAATTCCCCAAACCAGTCATTCTCGGTAAATGTCCAAACCACTGTGGTTTTATTATATTTACAAATACATAAATTATCAAATGCATAGGCAAAAAAGTTGTCCTTTATAATGATGCTAGAGAGAAAGGAATAATTTTGCAAGAAGTTACCTTTACAAAGCAGGACATATTATTTTCAGACATATTCAACTGAAACCCAGAAAAATGATGGTACAGGTAATCTTCTACCGGTAACAAACTTCAGTTTGGGCTATGCGCTTCCCATGCGACACTTCCAACCTCTAACGCTAACCTCCTTCATTTCTTTTGGAGTATTTTAAGAGCATTTGTTTGAGGGAGGGAATAAAACCAAAGCAGAGTAGTTTTTACACAGGTGTTCGAAAATTTTAGTAATCATATGTAAACTATCACGAGCTTTTATCATATATCAGACTAACAGGGCATAGCGATAGGTTTCATTCCTATGGCCTCTTTCATCCCTGCAGCTCCCAAGGGACCTTATCAAAGTAACCAAGTCGTAAGCACTTTTTCTTTGGAAGAATTCTCCCTGCCACCATTGTGTTGCAGAGCTGCCTGAACACAGCAATGCAGCTGTTTCACAGCGCGCCGCCCCGGGAGGATGGGAAGAGTGCCACAGCCTGTTAGAAATACCGGGAGGATTTAGACAGGCGATCGAGTCTTCCAACCTGGAAGTCTGCCAGGACATCAGGCTTGAATTCTCAACTCGTGTAAAAATTGCTGGGTAATCTTCAGCTCCTGCAGAGGACCAGCAATGTAAAAATGCCTATAATTTTTATTATCAAATAATTACAGACTACCTGCTGGGCAAAGCACGTGGAGGGAGACAAATGATTGCAAATAGCCTGTAATTCCAGCAGAACTATGTGGCCTGATTTATGCATTCAAAGTGAATATAAGTTGTTCTATTCTGATTCAGGAGCACTTTACTCACGGTGCTGTAAATACTAACACAGCTGCAGGGTACCTGGGAACCAGACCAAGGTGTTTTTACATTAGCTATGCTTCACTTGCCCGGCACCTTGTGTAATATTCATTCCTGTGCAAAACAGGTACAGAATATTTGAACTCAGAATCATGCACTCCTGTCAGCAATGCAGGGCAATGAGTTGCCTAGCCCCCGAAGGCCAAATATTTTCTCTTCCCCTTGCCAGACTAGCAAGGATAGGCAACCACACATGAAGGCAGCAGGCCAGGAAACCAAAGATTAATAAGCCAACAGCTCTGAAAATACTGTTTGTCTGAAGAAAGGGATCCTCTGAGTAGATACTCGGTTCCCCAAAAAGCCGTGTCCATAAGCCATAGCAACTCTGCTTCTGAAGTTCAGTCTCTAAGAGGTAATACCAAGGGATATAATGTTTGCAGAGCTGAAAATACCGGGTGACCTGAAAGCACTGAGTATGTGCATTTACAACTAATGTTTACCCTGTAGAACCGCTTGCACTCTACTTCAGTTTCAGGGGTGTATTTTATGGGGCTATGGGAATTAGTATGCCCTAACAGCTTTCTAGGATAGCCTATATGTTTAGGCACAAGACTACTGCAAAAACGTTAGTGAAAGTACAATATTAAAAAAGATCTTTCTTAACATTCAGACTCTGCTTTCATCCAGGTAATTTCAACTGCTATGGATGGTCGCCTGTAAAATGTTGTTCTGCATCAGGATAGAGTTTAAAGGCACAGCCAACATCTTTCTCAGTGCCTGTGAATGACTTCCAATCTATGGCTTCTTTTGTCAAGTCTCAGTCAAGAACAGATGGAACTGAATAATAAATCCCTGTTTTGGGGGGCTTGTGGGAGAAGACCTAGGTGTCCCTCGTGGCAAGAACTTCATTGAATCTCACTGGGAAACTCTGGAGGGAGCTATATACATTTAACACTCTTTGACTCACCAACAGATGGACCATGATGCGGAGTTGGCAGGTGGGGACAGAAAAAAGATATAAAAAAACTATAAAAAATAAACAAACCTGGAAAGGATTCTTGAATTTCTCAGAAAAAAAAAATATAAGGTGCAGATTCTATTTCTTTCACTCTTAAATAAAAACAGTTAATATATGCAGAGGATTCTTCATCAGAAATACAATGTACAGAGCCTTTATTCATTAACTCTTATAACATGGCCAAAGGAAGATAGCATTATCTTCCCCACAGGGCCACCAGGGCCAGGGATGATATGTTTTGCTCAAACAAGTAAACGGTGTCATCAGTGCCTGTCTCGAGACATCTCCCAGCTATAATGTGCAGTAGCAAGTACCCTGTTTCTTTCAATTCAGCGCAGAACAATACTTCCCTGCTGTGTGACGTACTGTGTTATTGCCACACTCTTCACCATTAGTAAAGACAACATAGCATTGCCCTCCTTGATTACTTCTCATTTCTTATGCCAACCTGATCTCAAGCAGGTAATTTCCTCTTGCTTTTTCATGATTGGCGACAGCTTATTTGGACTCTGCCATTTGAGGCTGCTGGTGGATAGAGACAGAGATTGCTAGCGTTTTGGTTGTCTTTATCAGCCACCTGAGATGAGCACCTTCTGACAGCGGAGCAGTGAAGGAAATACCACCTTCCTTTAGCCTGTTACTTGCACTATTCACTGAGAAGTAGGATTTAAAAAAAATATTGCAGAGTCATACGGTGCATACCCGGTGCACTTTACAGAGTAACAATAGGAAAATGTGAATAAACCTTCCAGGGTACCTGGCTCAGTGTATGTATTTATATGCTAAAAAGCACCGGAGTATTATTTACATGCTTAGCTGGGGTTTGTCCTTTCTAGAGAAGTCTGGACTGCTACCTGTTATACTTGGCTCATGATGATTTAAATAAGAATTTATAGACCCTAAACCATCTGCAAAATGTCCCAGTTCTTCAAGGCCAATGTAAATGCAATGAGGGGGGGAAACCACAGAAAGAAAAGGTTAACAAGGTTTCTCCTTGCCTCCCCCTTGGCACATTTTATAATTAACTTTATAATGTCTGAGAGCAAAGGTTTGAAGCAGATAAAGCTCCCACATCCTTGGAGATAATTGCAACAGTTTGTGTAGCACATTACACCAGAAGCAACTGTGGTTTCATTCCACTGCAAGTTGTTGAGAATATGTGCGCTGCAGGGCACTGTGGAGCGCTGGCTTCACATCTCAACATGAAAGCAGCTTGCTGTGATTTATATCATCATGCTAATCAGGAATGTGCATTAATTCAAGGTCCCTTTTGGGGCTAGAGGAAGAAGAAAGAATCAAAAATGAGCCAGCTTTCTATCTTGTGCAAGGTGCCACTGTTTTCCAAAGTGTGAAGGAATTAAGTGTGTCATTAGTTTTTACAGATCCTTCAAAAGGCAGCTAGAGGAGAGATCTCGCTGCATGCTGCAGCGAGAGCCACAGGCGACAGAACCGTCTTGCCCCTGGACTCTATCAGCATTAAGGAAATTTAAAATTTAAATAGATCTTGAAACTCTAGCCCACGTTTTCTTATGAATGACAGATCCTTCCTGCCCTCAGTCCACCACATTTCTCCAAGCCTGAAAACTGACGCTTCCTTCTTAACAGCAAAAAGTGGGAAAGACGTTTGTGGTCTGGTGGTTACACCATGGGGTTGGAAAGCAGAAGAAGTGTTGTTTCACATCTGGGCCAAGTTTCTTGTTCACCATGGACTTGATCCTGCCAGATACTGAGCACCCATTGATTTTTCAAGGCCAAGCCCTCACACAATTCATGTTAGTCCAAGTTCTTGTTCCAAAGCAAAAACTGGGCCTGTATTCAAAAAAATTGGTGCTGATTCTGTGGTTATGCTGCTTCGTTCACAATCCCAGCAGCCCAGCATTAATTTCCATTCTCCCTACTAGTGGCATGAGAGCTGGGACAGTCATACTCCAACACTTGACACCTCCAAAGCCCTGATTCCTCATTAAAATTTCATTTTACTCCTCTCTAGGGTTTAGCTTTTTCAGATTAGTGGGAGCTCCTGTTCTCTTCTGTTTCTGCCCATGCCCAGAAAGGGAGAAGAATAACAATCTGGAAATAAATTGCTTTTATTCTTATGAATTGCAAAATCACCACTAGCTCTGACTTTCGCTAGAGGAGAAGCTACCATAGATGCAGACGTAGTCTGTACTGAGACTGGTTTCTTTAGGGCAGCATGTGGCTTAGAAACAACAAGCAAGCATAATCATATATCTAGTCTGATTTCTGGGCAAGTAATAAAACTTCCTCAGGGTTTATTAGTGTTCACCCATTAGGATTGTAGGACTTTAGGTGCTAGTGTCTCATAAATACCTTAGATGTGTGATTTTATGTACGTTTTCCATGGACCTTGTGGTGACTGTGGACTAATCCTAAGGTTCTGCAAAAAATAACCAAGAAAAGCAGGTCTGTTGTCAGTGACTCCATGGGGGTCCATGAATCCTAAAAGACTGGAAACCACCACTGAGATCAATGGATGGATTATTTAGATTGGATATGGCCCCTTTTTTGCATCCTTACATGTAATCCAATTTTCAGTGTAAGATTTCAATGTAAGAAGTGCCAATTGCATCACTGCATGCAGAAAACTGCACAGATCTGGCTGACTCCAAAGGTCCGTGGCTCCAAGCATGGCCTCTGCCATTCTGCAGAGACAGAGAAAATAAGAGGGAACTCGGGCCATCGGTAAAGAAAGGTAAAATAACCATATCTTTGTTCAGTGACTATAGTAACCATAAGCAGCTGTTAAAACAGATTGGAGTGTGTTAAAAATCCAAGCCTTTCTGTGGTCCCTAGTCCAGGGCTGTTATAACAAGGCTTGTTTTCTCCTTGTTAAAACAATCATTTACTCTTTATGTTTAGGAAGATAAATGTTCTCAAGGCTCATAATGGTATCAGCAAAGATAAATTACAAAGGCCACCAGCCAACTTCGTGCTACTGTGAGGAACGCATCATAAATCGTTGCAGCAGACACGTCTACTCTAGAAGCAATGTTAGTATGCACCTGCTCATGGCTTGAGACCAGCCCCTTCCATGTTATATTCCTGCAAAGCATGAGAATAATCTTTACAGCAGTCTGCAAATAGCAGCCAAGACTGGTGCCCTGTTCGGGAAAGCACTTAATCACTTATTTAATTCTTGCTCTACCCAAAAAGTATTTAAGGATATGAACTTCAGTTCAAGCCTTATATGTGTAGTATCCTTATGTGCCCAAAACATTATTCCACTGTCTGCATTTTTTCTGGTTTATATATGTGCACTTTCCGTGCCACTGTTCAAACCTATCGCAAAATGTTTTCAAAGCTTTTTTTAAAGGTAGAAGGAAACGATGGAATAAGGGATGTCTTTTGAGTGCTTTGGATTATACAGCACGCTTTCATCTGCGGGTGCCCCATGGGTACCTGGCTGTTCCTTATGCCTGCCAGTACGTCTCATTGCATAAACCCTCCTTGCTGCCCCATAACAACCACCAACTGTCCCAAACTGCTGACCTATTAACCAAACAAACTCTGCTAAATATTGCCATGTGTAAGTGTACTACTATTTTTCTAATTGCTAAAAACATGTCCTTCCTGCATTCAATAGCCCCTAGAAAAGATTGTTAACATCTGGGTATTTAGCACAATAGAGGCTTTAAACTTAAAGGAATATTGTCCATATTTGACCATATGTATTTTTTTATAGATGATTCTTTTCATGTTACCCATGTTACATTTGAAACTGTAAATCAAAGACTCTCAGGAGCATTGAGTCAGCAGAGAGCGTAGTTTGTTATAAAAAGAATAGACCTGAGGGAAGATGGATGTAACCTCGGACAGGTGATGATGGATTGGAACTGCTTTTTGACTGGATGTACAGCCTTCTGCTGGGGGAATGAGGGGTGGGAGGAACAAAACCTCTCTTGGTCTTTTCTGATGTGGTTGTATGGGATAGCTGTGAGCCTTGTGACCCAAAAAGTCCCAATCATTCCCAACTATTTAGGGATCAGTGTATGAAGAGTACTCCAGACTGTGTTTTGCCCATGGCTTCAGCAGTGAGGAAGTCCCTCTTACATATGACAGTAATAATTTTGAAAACCTAATTTTATTTTCCACCACTAATTGCAAGAAGCTTTTCCCTCCTGCTTTTTGCTTGCTGTGGAGGACAAGTCATTTTTATTCTTGTTTCTAGACAGCTTCAATTCCTGCAGTTGTGACCTGGTTTGCTGTTACAGCATTTGTATTTTAAGCATGAAAAACAGATGTCTAGACCCAGTAGTGTTGGGGAGAGAGATTTCTTTGAACTATAAATATGGCAAATTTCCCCTCATCTTATATTTTGTAAAGCTTTGTTTTTACAAAAGTATCTAATCTTAAATCAAACTGTGTCTCTGTTTAGTTATCCCGGTCCTTTGGAGCCAATAGAGTCTATCACATCAGCAACAGTTTAGGTATTCCAAAAATAAGATGATCATTAATCTGAGCTCTGTACCCATATGTCCCAAAACCTTAGGGATAAAGCAGAGATACTCTACATTTACAGAAGCAAGATTTAAACCTCAGTGTCTCAGTGAGTTGCATGCGTGCTGTAAACAATGATATTGTCAGGCTCAAGAATCAAGCTTTCACAGAAAGAGGTGACTTCTGTGACTTTCAGTGCCAGCCTTTCCCTTTTCCTGCATCACCACTGCAGCGTCACGGTACACAACTGCCTGATTGCATGGATGCTAAGAAGTCACAGCGACAAGAACGCTGGGGACACCTCGCGAGCCTGCAGCCGCAGATGTGCTGCAGGACGGAGGGGAGACGGGGACCCGCACCAAGACCCCAGCTCTGCGAGTAACTGCCCAGCCTGAAATGCAGAGCTGACAGGGGGACCTTTGATCCTCTGAAAACAGAAAGTGCAATTGATTCTTTTCACTTAGAGGCATGACTGGTGTTACATTTCCTGAGCTGGACAAGGGTGGTCCAGATGTCCATGACAGATTTTTGCATAAGCTCTTTACATTTTTGTTTTTCTAGCTGTTTGCTCTTCTTCCCTAGCTTAAAAAAAGCTCTTCATACACAGTCGCTGTTGTTGAAATCACTGCCCTAAAAAAGGAGTTACATCAGCCTTTAGCCTTTAATAGTTTATTGGCTCTCTGGTTGCTAGTGGGGAAAATAGACAAAATTAGGCAGACAGGAAAAACTGTGGGACAGTTATTTATGTGAATTTTGGGTCATTTTTTCTTTCGAACAAGTTAGTAGTACAACCATATGCTGGAAAAAATATGCCAAGTTTTACCCAGTCTACTCACAAGTCAAATAATTGGACATATGAACTGATTATTCAACTGCATGTGCATTTTGAACAATCTGGAACATTATTTTTTATGGACCAGATTCCAGATTATTCAGACAATCTGCAAAGAGTCAAAATGCAATAAAAATGTCGTGATTCTGTCTCCATCTTTATTCTCCTGCATGTTTATGTGTCTACTCCATAATCGCTGTGTACACAGAGGTCCCAGTCCTACATGCAGAGCACTGCACAGGATCCCTACAGAGGATAAACAGTTTAAAGACTAGTTGCATACCTCTAGGTTTCTGTCGAGATGGGCAGGTCTAAAATGTAGGTCCATTCACTGTTCAGTAAAGAAATCAGAATGGCCTGAATGTGTTTACTGCATACCAGTGTGCTACCGGTATGGAAAAGACCGCTGTCCGAGCACAGTGCTTTCTGCCCGTATGTATGAGATATAATATGATCAGCAAAAGCATCTTTGTTTATGAAAGACAATGCAAGAACACAGGTGATGGAAAAGCTCTTTTTCTGCTTTAGCTAGTAAAAATCTCAGTGACGTAAGGTGTATGATCTACAGTGAAAGTTGGTCCTCCTTGGTCTAGACTAGGGTCACATTCAGTTGAAAATGCATCCAGATGTGGACATTACCGCAGAGTGTTTGACTGTCTCTGTGAGCTGATCCCAGCTTTCTTAGGTGAGAGGAATCTCCTCTGCATTGCCTCTGAGCCTGAGCCCTGTTTTTTGTCCCTGTAACCCTACACTGGGAGGACTGGCCCCAGCAAATGGCCTGTTGCCATCAGTGAGTGTTCCTGTGTGGACTTGACCCAGATTGACTCAAGATATCCCGGTCAGCCAAACATAGTTATTGGTAACAAGTACCTGTTCATCCAGGTACCGTATCAGCAATATATTAATCAAAGAGGTAAATATTCTTGAAAAGAAAACCACCAGCAATCCTCTGCCACAAGTCCCTCAAGCAGCAAAAGCAATGGGCTTTCAGCCATGCTCATGTCTCCAGCATTTGCTCCCTGGATGTCCCAGTAAGTGTTTGTGCACAAACCAGTATATGTGGAGATTAGCATTTACTGCCATGTACGATGCAACTATAAGGACATAGCCACCCTTGAAGAACTTTTTAAGGTTGGAGAATGTAAATGCTGCTTAATCTTTTTAGCTAGGTCACTAGGAAAGTGTAAAATTCATATTTCTCATTAAATAAATAAATGTTGCTGGGTGTGTAGCCATGCACTCCCTTGAAAAATACCATTCTTTATCTTGCAAGTGCCACCTTACTTAATGCATCATTATGCTCAGTAGTGACGTATTTCCCTCTGGAATTTTTACAGGGTTGTTTCTTATTATTTCTCATTGTAAAGCTTCTAAATAAAGGACAAGAGAATATAATGGCCTTCATAAATCTCCCCACTGAGCCTTTGAGATAAAAGGTTTCTAGTACGCACAGAAATATTTACTTTTTCTAGGCAACTAAGTAAGAGTTGGACACGACAAAGGACTTGCAGGGTCACAAGGAGGTTAGTGTCAGGTAATCGTAATGGTAAAGAATATATTAATACAGATCATCCTAAGCAATATTAGAATTTGAACTACACAGGTTATCACATTTGTATCCCTTCTTTCCTTTAACATCTAAGGAAACACAAAATGCTGAGTGTACAAATATTAGTCCGTCTTTCTGACCGTGCGCCATCCAAGGCCCACTGAGTTCAGTGGAAAGTCTGCCGTTTGCTTCAGTGGGCTATGGTCACCCCTGTACACCTGCAAGACACTTATTTCCCTGATAATAAAAATAAGCCAAAACAGTTTCTGAGCCAGTTCTGAGTTCGCTTCTGGAATATCAAACATAAGCCTTCATTCTTTTATTTTTTGATTAATGCATTGAACATCAGGGGTTTTTTGGTCACTTCTAAACTTTAATCAAGGAGAAATGACCCCCCAATGGGCATTTTAATCTTGTTTCTATGTTTTTAAAGGAAATTAAATGTTAATTGCTGCTAGGTAAATTCATCTAAAACAGCGATTTTCAATTCACCCCACAAACAGCAAAAAAATAAAGATAA
>NW_008825076.1:5819197-5857365 GCF_000699105.1 Pygoscelis adeliae
GCAAGGACTTTTTTTCCCAAATAATATTTTTAAAATAAAGTATTTTTACAGATTACTGTTATTGTATATTTTTAAATGTCTGTTAGTTTCAAATGCCCAGCTAAGCCGACGGCAGTAATTGTTAGGAAAATATTTCTCTCCCTGTCTCAGAGGTGACTATGTAAGAACTATGACTTTGTTTAAGGAGAGATTAAAAAGTAACAAGAAATTGCTATTGCATGTTCAATAGCAGTCTGAAAATATAAAGCCCAGCTGCATTAGTGGACGCAGTATGTGACGTCCATGCTGCTACAGTGTGTGTAGCTTGGGTCCGTTGGAGGAAATAATCAGACACAGCCTATTATCAACTTGCAAGTCAAGACCGTTGATTTGGGGATCTCACCACTTGTACTTGCCCTTTCATTATGTATTGGGACTGGTCCTCAAATATTCTGACTACACCATCCCAGGAAGTTGGGAGTTTCAAAAGATGTTGCAGGCTGGCTACCCTGGAATCAAGGCATCCCAAAACACACGCAAATTGGGACCCACACATCTGGATTTCCAACAGCGCTGCCCACAACCATCCAAATTTTAGGATTGAGCTCTTGTATTGCCAAAGATTTAAACCTAAAAAAATGGCTTTGGACTAAAAACTCTGTAAGATTTACCACTAAAAACATCTCTGTAAGCAGCAAGCAAAATCCTACTTTTTGATCTTTTTGACAAAAGCATTGCCATTATTCTATGAAGCAAAGAGGAAGCTGTGAAGATCACATCTTCCACATCATTGCAATCATAAGAAGAAAAAAAAAAAATTGAAAAATGTCTCTATTATATAATCTACACATTAACAGGTGGAAAAACAGCAACATAATTTAGCTTTCGACACAGAAATTTCTTCCTTGGAGCCAAGCAAATTCACTCTGGTGTTTAACCTGAACAGTTGCCAATTTTCTGTCTGTAATGGGAATCCAGTGGAAACTCTGGGGGAGAAAGAATTAAAGATAAATGCCACTTTTAGTGCAGAAGCTTTGTCTAAGCAAATTTCACAGGGGCTGGGAGAGCACAGTCTTACGGACCGGTCTCAGATCAGCAGTAGCATTGCCTGAGGGAGGAGTGTGTTGGTTTGGTTCTGGGAGTGTCTGCCAGAGTACGAGGGTGACTTACCTAGTGTGTAAAATTATCATTTTCAGTTAAAACTTTAGCACAAACGTAAGTTCAGGTCCTCCAGACTCACTCTAACACACACACACATACACGTGCATGCACTCGGTGCTACCATCTTGGCCACATTCTGGACCAAACATTTTAGTGATGCTCTGCAGCCACTCCGTCATGTGGTCCTTGATCGAAGCTGATGCTCGTTTCTCTCTGTCTCTGGAAATGATGAGGATCCACCCGCTATGGTCCTCAAAGTTTCCTACTTTGAAGAAACATTGGATTGCAATAAAAAAACTTTAGGACTAAAGAAAACTGCTCACAGGAAAGTGAAATGTGCAGGAAGGGCTTGCAGGAGTGGAGGATGGGCTTGCATTGGGACAATATGCCCATTTAAAATCCAGAAGGGGTCAAAGTTAATATTTTTTTCTGAATTTCACAGATGTCGTTTTATTAATAGGAAACCCTGAGATGTTCAAAGGAGGCAGGGAGCTAAGCTGCCAGTGTCATTAAATTTTAATGATAGATGTATTCCTTAGGCTCTTTTAAAATCCCAACTTTAATGTGTTGCTTCATGCAAGGCTAGAAAGCTTGATTCCAAGCAATAACTGAAAGTCTTCTAATCCCAAGAAAAATTAGATTAAACCAGAGTTCCCCTTTATAATGATTAGACTAAAGCTACTAAAACTGCAGCTTCCTCATAGAAATTACTTTCATTTTTTATTGTTAAGGTTACGCACTCAACACACTGCCTCACTCTGAATCAAAAGCTGCTAAGTGGGGTAAATATGATGTTAAGCATGCTAACAATAAAGTTTTCAGTCTAATCAATCTCTCTGTTACTACAGAAAACGTAATTATTTTAATGGAGTGCCAAGATAAGTAAGAAACTGAAAGTAATCTGAAAATTTCTCTAACTGCCTGTTAATGGTGGACTTTCCTTCATTTTCTCCTTTGAAAACATTCCAAGAGTGTTCAGAACTTGAGTGAAATATCTCCTTAAATATTACCTAAAAATGACTTTTGTGTTGGCTGGTTTAAATGAAAAAAACCAAAACAAGAAAAACCCCTTCTAAAAATTACTGCAGTCTTTCCTTTTGCAAAGATGGTGAAAAAAATCTGGAACTTACTTCTTCTTTGTTTGCATTGATAGATATTTTATTAGGTTACTGGAGATTGAACAGACGTTGATCTTTTTACCTTCAGTATAAAACCAGAAAAAAATTAGGAAAATAAATAAAAATACAGGAGGGGAAACTTATAAAACAAATTAGTTGGGCAGTGAGATAATAATAAAACAAAATGCTTCTGATACCAAAGTTACATGGCCATAACAAGGACTCTGCAGTAACGTAACTTTGTTGGAAGGATCACCACAAATTATCCATAAATATTTTTAAAGCTTTCTTGCCTATAGGGTAAGAGATGAAGCATATATAAAGATACATGCATAACGGAGTTATGTCCCAGTCGGTAACTGGTATCCCACTTTTCTTTTGAACTGGGTACAACTGGGGCAGGCTGTCCTAGCGCTGTTGCTCAGAAATCTGGGGACAGGGTGCAATGCAAAGCATTGGACTCAGGGATCTGGACCGTATGACAGTCATGGTTTGATGGGCACATTATATTTTAGCACTTCCACAATAACCTGCTTCGGCAGGGGATCAAGACCACACAGTTTGAGCTCAGAAATTCTCGTCAGCTGCAACCCTCCTCTCCCAGCTCCTCCCGAAAGCCCACATGCTGCCATGCACCAGGCTTTTCCCTGGAGCCTGATCCTGCGGGAGCTGCCCCGTCCTGGGTGAGGGCAGGGACCAGAGCACAGGCAGCTCTGTCAGAGCCTCCCTGCACCGCAGCCTGCCAAACATTTCTTTTTTCTCTCCTCATGACCAGTATTCCCCTCCGGTTGTGGTTTGCTGCTCACGTATCCTCAGAGAGGCATTTGCAGGAGGAGAGTTAGGGTAGAGAGGTTTTCCACTAGATTTAAATTCCTTGGAAATGCTCCATCTTGTTTGGAAAAGGACCTCGGTGTGTCTGCCATGTCACAGTGACAAACAGCAAGAAATCCTCTCGCACCATTTGTGCTTCTAAATGCCAGCCACGCTGCACTGCCCACCGAGAGATCCCGGTACCAGGCTCTGTGGGAAAACGCCTCAGCAATTTGCAGGGGCATCACTGAAATCCATCAACAACCGAGAGTTACTGAGCAATAGGCATCACTGCCAGAGTGGCTATGGCATGAGTGAGAGCCCCATGCCGTGGCATTCCTCCGGGCAGGAAGTTTGCAGCCATCTTCCCTTTCTTTCCCCCCAGCACGCCAGCGCACAGCGTGCCGTTGGGAGACATTGTTATTGCAGCCTGCGGTATGTTTTGAATGTTGCTACTGCCATTAGCCTCTCGGAAGCAGGTTCCCTCTTGAGCCCCTCACTGTCATGCCTTAAATCATCAGTCTGCCATCATTCCAGTGCTTCGTCCCAGCTTCTAAGACATATTGGCAGTGACAATAATGGTTCTCAGTGCAAAGCTTATAAAAAGTGCCCATTTATGTAGGTTTCTAATACATAACACTATAAAACGTGCCCATTTCTGTGGTTTCCTCCTGGTGAGCAACTGAGTTTCAGTAATCAGAGGAAAATGGGCCAGGGTAATTCTCCTCTATCCTAGTTGCTCTTACCTGTCATGTTACTCAAAGATATTTTCAACATGCCAGCCCTTGGACAGCTATAGCCGTGCAAAGCTCAGCGGTATGAATAGTTCCCAGAGCTTCATTTCATACAGCTTCTTCCATTCAGTTTGTTTTTTAAAGAGAAAGAATTTCCCTGTGGAGAGTAATTTCATTGCATTTCTTTGTGAAGAGAGTTTCACCTAAAGTTTTCAGTAAATTGAGAGGCCAGGAAAAAAATACAATATACCTGGTGTTGAGGATATTCTCAACGCAGTCTGAGTGGGAAAACAACTGAGGCCCACAAGGCACTGGTGAGGGCAGTTCTGCTGTGTGCTCCTTTACATGGAAAGACTAAACCAAGTTGTTCACCATCACCTGAAGAAGAAAAAAGTAGAAAGGAGGGAAGTGTAGGTGCTCCAGCACCTAACTGTGGTGCAAGAGGAGTCCAGGCTTTGGATGGTGTTTGGAAAAGCCAGGCTTGAATCTCCTGTTGCTTAGGTGTAACTGCAATATAGACACTAGCAGCTACACTCACATGGAAGCAGATACTCAGTAATTGTCCTAATTTACTTGCCATATCTGTTTCTCAGTGCTTTTCTTTCATAAAGCTATGTGAAGTCTAGTCTCAGTTCAGGCAGAACTCCTCTGCCTAACTATATAGAAAGCATATAGCACTTCATGATGTATAGAAGTACAAGCAGTGCCTACTGCACATCTCAATGGTGGGCTGGACAATATCCCAGACACTAATGTAGAACTTTTAATCTTAACGCAGTAAACATGTTTTTCCCTAAAGATAGCTTAGTCTACCAAATAACCCTGCTTACTGAAATAATTCACTGGCATTTTAGTAAGTATTCTGTTCCAATGTATGTGTACAGAAGAGAGAAGTGAGTTTTTTGCTGCACTAGAATTATTTAAATAATCAATCATTTAAAATAAAATGAAGATCCAAAGAACTCAACTTGTGAATGTCCTTCAGTTGAAGAAGTCTTTCTTTTCTTGCATACAGTTTTCTTCCTGTAAAATCCTTTTGACACCTTTTATCTGTTTATCTAAGTCTATTGATGCCTGATGAGATGAACTCAGGTTTGTGGAAAGGCAGGGTATATCAGACAGCAGAACAGGTCATTCTTATGACTTAGATTTGGGAGAGTTCACATGCCCAAGACTCTCCGAACTTTTACACAGACCAGTATTTCACACCTTTGTAATCTGGAGCATCAGTAAGTGATGCTGTGACCCGCACTGTTTTGATATAGGATGTAAAAGAGTAAAAACACAAGATCTGTTCAATCTGCTGGCCTGAGCAGGAGGCAGATGCCCCTGAAGGAGTGCAGAAGGCAGAGACATTCTTGTGGGTTGTTGTAAATAGTGCAAAGGACTTGGATGTGGCTCCCTGGCTCTTTGCAACGCCTCTCTTTTTATCTACTCCTTACAGAGAAGCAGTTTTCAAGAATAAGATTTTAAGCCCTCCCTGAAGAGCCAATACCATTAAAGGGCACTGAAAATCACTGCCTCTGTCAAGTTCAGACCAGTCTTGATAACAAAGCTCTGTTCCTGCTTTGCATCTGTAACTGCCTGTGCATCCATCCTCTCCTTTACTGTCTTGTCCATATACATATAAGGATCCCTGGCACAGGAATGGCTTCCTGTTACATGTTTGTGAAATCCTTAGGATACAGAGCCCATATTTTTTTCTTTTTTTAACATAAGAATAATGAACAGAGTAAATACTAATGTAGGTGCTGACCTGACTGACCTTGGTCAGCTCTGTACCTGGTTACCCAGTCTGAGCACTCAGCTGCACACTCAGATCTCCTGTCTGGTCCCTCTTCCATCACTGGTACACACACACGTGCGCAAACACACATACAAATATATCTTAAAGATTCAGAAAACCAGTATGGACCCAATAAAACATTTTTGCAGGCACTTTGAATTGGAATTGAAAAGAAAGCATTTCCAGTCATCTTAAGTACTTACTTTTCCTTTCTGGCATATTTAGCCAGGTGAGAATTTGAGGCAGGTGCCCTCCAGTGACTGCTACTATTATTTGCTGAATTTTGTAGCGTAAAAGCCATTCTTTTGCATTAGTGTGTAATGTGTGTTTGTGTATACATCTATGGAAGCTGAAAATAAAAATGGATTCCAATGATGAAATCTTAACCCAAATTGCTATAGTACTCTAATATTATCCAATTGTAGAAAAAGCAATGTTTAATTTGGAAACAGGAGGTGCCAGTTATATGACGAGTTATGGGGATTTAATTGCAGAGCAAGATTCTTGTTAAATTGGTACTACATAATGTGTGAGTAAAAGTTCTTAGGATTTAATAACCCGGTCTTCCTGCATTTTTTGGTTCTTCTATTTATTGAGAAAAGTGATGTCTTTGCTTCATGGACACAAGACCAGTGTCAGGGATTTAAGAACTGGAAATAAA
Organism: Pygoscelis adeliae; assembly: GCF_000699105.1. Classification (NCBI taxonomy): domain Eukaryota; kingdom Metazoa; phylum Chordata; class Aves; order Sphenisciformes; family Spheniscidae; genus Pygoscelis; species Pygoscelis adeliae. Next base: position 5,825,447 of record NW_008825076.1, read on the forward strand.
AAGGAGAGGACAAGCAAGTGGAATGACAAGGGAGCCACTGTCTTCATAAATAACCACAGCCAAGAAAAATGCAACTGCACTCCCCTTGCTCTATTCTCAAGAACGCACTTTATTCCTAGAAACTTTCCATTCACGTATCAGTTAATCTACTGAGCAAAACACTTGACAATAAAGAATATAGCTTTCATGGCAAAAATATTCCGGACAAAATTTTAGCTGTTCAGTAGAAACCTCTGAGCAGGCTGGCTTGCTCCCCCCCTGCCTTCTGGCCTGGGTGATGGAGCCAGGGGATGATGGCACGTCCCTGCCGGTCCCCTTCCGTTGGTGTGCCAACACCACTGGAATCAGCACGGGCTATAAATTTTTAATTTTCTTTTATGCACAAGCATGAAGGGCTCTGACTTGAAATCTGCCCCTGGTATTTTCAAAGTTTGGAAAAATGCAGCTCAAAATCTGGGCTTTGGAGTTGTCCCCTCTACCTCGGGTTGGCAAGGTGACTTGTTACCATATGCCAGATGCAGGGACCCAGTTGGACACGCTGGTTCATGCAGAGCGTTCACGGGCTAACAGCGAGCCTAAACACGGGATGTGTCAAAGTCAGTACAAACCGTAAGCTCCCACTGCTGTGAAGAATCAAATCCTCTTTTTAAAATGCAGCCCTCGCTGGTCTGTATGACAGAGATAGGAGAAGACAGTGCAGTGCATTATTTGTGTCAGCTATCACAGAACTGTGATAAGTGTGCTGTCAGAGTCCTACAGCTCTATCTGTTTGCTGTCTGGTGGTTGCATGATTCAAGATCAGTTTATGAGTTTCTTCTGGAACCAGATGGTTGCAAGGCAACAAAACGAATGCCAGCTACATATAAATGTCAAATGTTCAAACCATTACATGTCAACATATACAGGGTGTGCAGCCAGCAGTGCTGCAGAGCACAAGGCCAGAGATAGGCAGCGGGTCTTGTTTAGCCAAAGAAACACAGAATTCAGGAAAACTCTGATTCTAGTAGAGATTGGTGTAAATAAATCAGCTCCTCATAACAAAAATATGACCAGGTCTCTGTGTCATGAGATAGCCTGCAATATATGTCATGAAAGTGAGTCCTGTCAGATTTAATTACTTTTTTCTTGCAGCTTTAAACAGAGCTGGCTTCAGAATGAAGGCAGCTCCTTATTAAAAACTAAATATAAAAGATGAGGTTACTAACCATGAGGAATTTACCAAGAGAGACAGTATCTAATCCTGTGCAATATCCTGTGCAATCGTGCAATATCTGTGATATCTGCAGCATTCCAGAAAATTATATTTTGGCATTAATTAGTCTTCTTAATTACTGTAGTCAGACAGAACCTAACTGCAAGGCCTTTGCAGTGTTGGAGAGCACACTTCAGTGGGTTACATTATCAGATAAGATGTACTACTTTATTCCGGATCAAAGTATTCTGCCCAGTAGTTCTGCCATTTTATGGCAAATCCCATGGACATGAGTGGGGCCAGATTTTGGACTTTGGCTGGTTTCTGTATGTTCTGGCACAGATTAATGCAATTTTATAATGAACTATTCAAAATCTTTCCAAACAAACTCAGTAATAAAAGGATTTCCCCGCTGTCAGAAACGAGGTATTTAGATGATTCGTGATGAGTACAACCTTTTCTAATAAGGGCTGGATATATTTTCTTTTGAGCTGTACTTCATTCATTTGCTAGAAGTCCAGGAAACATTTGAATCGAGTTAGGACCAAACAGTGCAAAGGCTGAAATGTGGTTATCATCATGTCATGCACAAGGCAAAGACTCAGGCAGAATCCACTCCCTCCAGAATGTTCCCATCAATATTATGGGTGTGAGAAGGAGCCTGCAGCCATCTGGCCTTTATTAGCTGTGTTTTCAAGCTTGATGTACATGAGGAAGAAGTCTAAGAGACAGTCTGTTACAGTCAAAGATTTGCATCAAATGCCCAGTCCCCGGATGAGTGATCCCAGGAAACTACCTGCTAATGAATGTAACATGGCATTTTGCACCAAGGATGCTGTTGAACTGATAAGTTTTAAAATGTAGTTTATGATCGTCTCCCTTTTTAAAATTAAAGAGTACATACCATGCATTTCAGAGCCTTTATAACCCTTCATTTATCTCTGAAAGACTTAGCAAGAACAAGTCTTTTGGTAAAACCTGTGTCACTCTAAAATTTGTTTCTCACAGGCTGTTGCAAAATTTTTTGTTCTCCCAATATATCAAGTTTTATTGCCATCAGTTACAACTGCACAACAGTGTAATATGATTATATCCCATAAAAGAGTCAGCAGCATCTCACTGTGGGCACCTCTATGAGCCTTTCGAGGTAAAGTGCTGCCTCATAAATGTGTGTTCGACAGTCCAGACAGTGAGCTAGTGCCTTTATGTGCACGCTGGACGACTCCATCCTGAAAACTGGGACGAGGATGGATCAAAATCCGTATTAGCCTTGACCTTGCAAGACCTCTGCACGCTAAATTCCTACTGACTTCAGTGGGCGGTCGAGTGTGGGAGATTGGCAAGACAGAGGCTGGGGTTTCGCTGCAAGAACCATTAAGGGACATCCCGCTGTACGCCCCAAAAAGTCTTCCAAGGCCTTAATTAGAGCTGGGCACCATCTGGGTCGGTGGTTACAGAGGCTGCAGAGATTTATGTGGAGTCCTCAGAGAGCAGGCAGTCACTCCATCATGGTTGTTCCCCGGGTTTGTTCTCCGCAGCGGTTTGCACAGCATGTGGGGAAATGTCTACCAAATCCATCAGCACATTCTGCAAAACCCTGCTCCAGCCCCGGGTGGGATGGTCACAGGTCTGTAATTAGCAGCGTAAACGTGGTCCTGGCTCCTTCCTGGACAAAGCACAAACTTGCAAAGTCCTGGGTCAAAAAATGACATTTCTCTCAGCATATTGAAAACTGCAGTTCTTCCTACAAAAAAAAAGTACCTATTCTAAGATTAATGTGTAACATAAATCAGAACTAATCCAACTGAGACTGTTAAAATAAAGCTGCTTTTTCTTACCAAACTGAAACATTTTGATGTGACTAAAATGAAATGGTAAAGGCAGAACTGTCGCTATTGACTATTTTAAATGAGATTTCACTTTAATCAGTGAGATTCTGCAAAATCTTTCTGACTCGTTTTCCCTGGCTATTCTCAGAGCCTTGATCTATTAATATTTATTACCCATATTTTCACACCTGGAAAACTAGGTTGCTCCCTACTGTTAGTGAGCTACTACAACTTTGAATTTCCTATCAGGGCTGTGCTGTCACACTGGCTGTTGCCAGCTGCGTGGTTAGTGCAGGGATGGGAAGAGCCAGGCTTTAGTCTTCCATGTGGTTTGGGTTTGTCATCTCCAACTTCAGATTCTTGGCTGTGAAGTGGGAGACAATGCGTGCAATTATATTCATCCAGATGTGAAATTTTCTTTAAGATGCTCAGCTGAAAAGTCAAGAAATTAGGATGACTTTCGTATCATTTGCCCTGGTGCAGCGGGAGGTTTGTCTGCAAAAGATAGAGAGTCCATTTGTCTGTGCATCCTGCTGGCATGTGGTTGATACCTGTGTGCACTGAATCGCCTTTACTGTGGTACCTCAGCTTCTCCTGAGGAGCAGGGTCTGAACCAGCATGCAAATGTAGCATCTTCTACAGTCAGAAGTGCACAGCCTGTTTTGGGACAAAAAGAAGCTCCTGTGCACACCAGAAGGGAAGCGGTCTTTCTGGAAGTTGTCCTTCTGTTTCTTCTTCCTCCAAGGACAAGCAGATAAAAGCAGTCAGAGTCAAAGAAACCACCAGTGATTTCCAAGGAAGATTCTTGCAGAGAATTTTCATACTCAAAAAATGAAGAAATGGGACTAAAGATTTTTAAGTTCTCAGAAAGGTGGGACTCTTTTGAGAAGAGAACTTTTCTCCTTAAAATAATACTACTAACTGAAAATTTCTCCACTGAAAACCAATGTCGACAGGATCCCTTCCAAACCTCCCATATCTCCAGGTCAGCACCTCCTTTTTGCTGCCTTGAGGAACCCCTGGAGTGAAGATGCCAAGCGCCCGGCACTGGTGGCAGGGCAGCAAGGCTGGGCCGTGCTGGGGAGACAGAGCTCCTCCTCATCCCCTCTGCTCATCCCAAAAGGTCAGAGCGGGGGCACATGCGAGGGGGCTGCTCTGGGGCAAATGGAGGTGCTTTATCACCCTGTCGTCTTTCACGACTGCTACCTTCCCGCTGATAAATCCTCCCGGCTTTGTCCTTACACTCAGTGAAAGGCTTTACAGATTGTCTGCGCAGTTAATTTTATCTCTGTTGCCAGTCTCCTCGGTTCTCTTCCCACGCAAAATGAGCAGCCTGACAGCAGAAAGCTAATCAGGGGAGCCAGAAACGGTGCGTGCCAGTGGCCCGTAGCGTGCAAACAGCCACTGCCTGAACTGTCTCAAAGCACCACTGTTCACTGCAGGGAAGATTTTTTGATGCCCCAGACAGATACCTGAGACAAGACAGCACTTATATACTTCATTATCTGTCAGAGAGAGATGGAAAATGGGTGATAAGGGAAAAAGGTGTGGTGGGAAGCTCTTTGTTGACATTGGTAGTGAAGAGGTGAGCGTGGAGGCTCCTGGGTGGCCTTAGGGAAGCCACTGTTGCAGGTCCTGGCTCTCCGAGAGGGGCAAGGCTTTTGTCTCCTCAACCCAGTGGCACATATGGAAGGGACCCAGAGGACTGCTAAGTGCAAGCTGTTGTACAGCTGGGGCAAAAGATTTACTTTGTTTACCAAAGTGAATTAAGTCAGTTAATATAGAAGCCCAGCCCAGTTCCGTCTGCCAGGAAAAAGACTGAAAAGAAAAGAGCAGGGACCGGGACAGGGACTGTTGCCCTGGCCTGCAGGCTATGGACATGGTGTCTGCTCCTTGTTGTGATGGTGCAAAAGGCTTATCTGTTAGTTTTGTCTCCTCAGTGCTTAGCCACTGTCCTTACTGAAGGAGAAGGGGTCAAACCATCTTTCCATCATGACATGAAGTCAACCTATGAATGAGCCTGGGAAGCTCTGCTTTATCCCATTCTCCTGAAGTCTGGTAGATCCACATCAGTGCCCTGTGGTTTGATGAAGTCAGTATTGCAAGACAGCCACCGCCGTGAGTCACGGACTTACCGACGTGATGCCAGGCCAGTGCTGTATCTGGGTGTCTCCAGCATGTGTTCCCATGGGAGAAACCCATGGACGTGATCCCTGAGCAGGGCCTTGCTTAGCAGACACTCGCTGACGGCAACTGTATTCCCCAGAGGGAATTGGGCTGACTCACGCCCAAAATTTTAATACAACATTTGGGATGGGCAGTGTTTCTGCTCTGAGTCACACTAAGCCATTCCTCTTTACGACTGGAAAGATGCTACCGTGGGCTTTCAGCTGAACGCTGCAGTGCAGAGATTTCACAGAATTGTCATGGGGTCTTTATGGAGGTCACTTTGTTCTCCAGAGGGTCGAAGTCCCTTCACTGCCGCAGCCATTCCCATGGCACATTCCAGGAGTTAAATTTTGCGCAAGAAATGCTCAAAGCAGTCACTTAGCAATTGCAAGTAAATATGTAATTGGAGCTCAACGCTCAGAAGTGTCAGGAGCCAATATCACCACCCTCCCAAGTCATGCTTGCATTTAAAGATCCCAAGCAGGCCCTTGCTGTCCTTATTATGGTCCCGGATGAAGACTGAGCCTCTGAAGACAGCAGCTGCTCTACTGATGCTAGCGGAGAAACCACTGCAGAGCTCGGCCGCTCAGGAGTACCCTAGCAGGCTGCCTGAAACTCCGGCCAAGAATAATATTACAGTACAATGTAGTGAGTTTGTTTTTCACAAGGTTCTCCTAGCTTCCATGGGCTGGGCGCATGACTCAAAATTAATGGAATGCAGTAATTAATTTCACTTGTCAAGCCAACATTACCCTATCTTCTGTGCTGAAATGGTGTTGCATCATACCGGGTCTCGGTTTAGGGTGGAATCCTGGAGGAAATTGCACATGGAGAAGTCGTGAACAGGCCTAACCTGGGACTGGATACAGCATATCTAAGAGGGTTACTTTTATGTCTGATTGTTTCTTTTTAATTAAATGTAAGCATGCCTAAGAAAATAGAACTTGAGGTCAGGGTTTTTGGATGGAAAACCAAATGACCGGGCCACGTGTCGTGTTTCACAGAGGGAAGAAGCAGTGCGAGGGATATTTTATTCAGGGTGTACAGATCAGCTGGTTTTCCATGTTTTTTTGGATAAATCATTCCAGTGCAAGTACCCAGAGGATAAAAGCAAATAGTCTTCCTCCTTCAACAACACCTTAACTGAACCATTGCTTGTACCGCAGGGTGTCCTCAGATCTGTGGGGAGCATCTCTTGGTCCCCAGGTGAGCAAAAGGGTAATTCAAACCATGGGTCTGCTCCCCTGCACCTGCATTTCCTCACTCACCCTCTTGCAAAACCCAGTCAGCTCTTCACGTACAGGACCTGGGCTCAAATGTGAACTGAACACCTGAGCTCACAAAACCCCCAAACCTTAATTTAATACCTGGGTCTCAGTGACTATGCTGCAGATTTCCCAGCCAGGGTGAAGAGAAGCACCTGTAACTGCGGAGAGCCACTGCCTCCAAGGAAGTGTCGCTTCCCTCTGTGTAGCGGCAGGTAGAGGCTGGAAGGGTTGGAGTTGTATGAGCCACTATCACAATTACTGGTGTTGCTGGATGAATGTTTTCCTTAGTGCTGTCCAAAGTTGTATTCTTTGGGAAAAAAAACCAAACCAAACCTCCTCAGAAACCACTTAAGACATGAGATGCAGAGAAAGATTAATGATAGGTATGAATAGAGTGCAGTTTCTCAGACTGAGGACATGGTTTGGTTCAGCTGCACTAAAATGCAGGCTCAGATGTGTCCTCGAGGGCTCTGGGAACCCACATTCTGCATGGTGGGTTCACAGCACATCTGTGATTTCTCTCTCGGCAGCATGTGCACACCACTGCCAAAGAGCAGGTGAGGCACTGGCTTGTGTCACTTGCACACTTTCCTCCTACCTTCAGGACAGATTTAGTCTTTTTTCTTTTGGCCAAGTCCATCCTTCACTCCTAGGAATGAAAATTATATTCCAGACCAACCTAGTTTTCCCTCCCTTTATTGCTGAAAATTGTTTGCTTCAGGATTGAAGAGTCATGAAACCCAGAGTTGGAAAAGTTATTTTCTTTGAAGGAAACAATCTTACACCAGTGAGTTTTCTGCATGAATAGTTGTTTGCATCCTTCATTCGTTGCTCTCTGAGTCAAGCCTTTGGGCTTTGGCAAACTGGAGAGTCACAGTGGAGAAGGAGACCAGGATGATCTCTGGTGTCCTGGAAATCACAGGCAACACCGCTTCACTGCAAGAGTCCTAGCTTGTATTTGATAATTTTTTAATTATTTCTTTTTTAATAAAAGATTTATACTTACGAAGATCTGTTCCAAATCAACTTCAGCAAAGAGCAATTGCGTTATGAGAAACCGATCCCTTTATTCTCAGTCACTCTGGGAAAAATACGTTCATTGGTATATTTGGTCCAACGCAAACCTAAGTTACTAAACTGATCATATGAAGTTGCACAATCGCTAACTTTCTGCTTGGCTTTATGAATTTCCTGTTGTTTAACCACCCAAGCTTTAGTGTGGCATATAATTCCTTCCAGGGAAATGCTGTGATCTGCTTTATTAAAATCTCTGCATACCTAGGGAATTCAACTTCTTTCAGATAATTTATCAAGCAAATGTGGATTTTTTTTTTATCATCCTTTTAAATTTTGTGCTAATTTTGACCCCGATTTAAGATTATTGACATTGAGATTCACCCTCTATGGACCTTAAAATTCCAGGCTCATGAAAACTGTTTGATCTCTAGGAACTGATTTCAGTCCTTGAAAGGCTAGCAGACGCCATGGGGTCATATTTATTTTATGAGATGATTTTTTCCTAGTGAGATCAGTTAATGGAGCAGCCAGTGTTGCAAAATGTGGAATAAATTTCCAATAATATACCACAATACCCAGAAAGGATCTCACCTGCCATTTAGTAGTCAGTAATAGGTGCATTTTAATAGCTTGCATTTTACATATCTCTGGTTTCATAACTCCCCTGCCCTACTATATCTCATGTATATATGTATATATTTATATTTTTATATATATACATATATATATAAAATGGTTTCCTGCTTTCTTACTGAACACTGGGGAATTAAAAGTCAACTCTGCTTCCTTGAGTTGCTGAAAGATTGCTTTCAGGTGCTATAGGAGTTCTTCCCAGGGTTTACTATAAATCAAGACAGCATCCACACAGGCCACTGCATACCCCGAATGTTTGCACAGCAGCAGGCTAGTTACTTGAAAGACACTAAGGAGCAACCCACACAAACCACAGCTTTATGCAGAAAAAAATCCATTAAGCACTGAAAATTTTATTGTGGCCTTGGAAGATTCTGCTCTAGGTGTTGCCAATATCTGTTACAGAAATCCAGAAAGCTGGTTTTTTCCTTGGCCCTAACATCAGCTGGTACCCAAGGCATTTACGCAGCTTGCTGGAATCATTTTTTAGCCTTGGTGCTGTAGCACTAAATGATTTAGTGCCAACCCCCCACATGGCCATCCGATCGAGATCTCCTTCTGAAATGTTGCCTTCTGTTGCCAGCACTCCCTCGTTTCCAGCCTAGTTATCCCATCTCTGAACACACCAGAATTTCAGGAAAATGAGCATGGCAATTTAAGGGCTCGCTTTAGATGCTGGCTTCAGGAAAACTGTTAAAAGCTGTGCACTGGATCCATATCACACTTAAATCTTCACTGCTTTCACCAGCAGCACAAGTAACACCCTTCACCCACCCTACTCAGGCAGGAGACCCCAGCTTCCACCCGAGGAGGAAAGCTCTCCGCATCCTGGATGCAGGCAGAGCCAAACAGTGCTCTCGTTCACACCTTTCCCACTGATTTGATATTCCAAAAAATGTGGTTTTCCCCCAATAAAGTTTGAAAAACGCTAGGACGCTCCCAGGCAAGTGATGCATGTGCATGTTGAGGGGGTGGGGAGGGGATCGGGGAGTGTGGACGTTCACACTGTCTAATTCTAGATGTCTAATTCCATTAAGATCTGGCCTGGTTACATAGTCAAAGAGACTTGCCTTCCGACGAGGTTTACTCAGAGCTCCTAAATTAGGAGCCTGCTGCTCGCCGTGAGCTGGGCAGGCAGCGTAAGCCTGGAGTCAGACAGTGTTTGTACATCCTAGACTCGTTAGTTCGTTCGACTCTCTTTCCACTGTGGCATATTGAAATACGCCCTTCTTATTTTGTCTCAGAAAAGGCTTTATTGGCTTAGCCTTATGCCCCACTTTAACCTCTCCTTCTCATTTGTTATTTGTGAAGAGTCAGCCCTGATTAAAACCAGCCCCATCTTTTATATTGTGTGATGGCTGTTGCTTCCTCTCCATGGATTTCTTCCACAGGATTCAGAGTTTCCCCAGCCCGGCACGTAGGAAGCCAGCATGGAGAGCAGGCCAGAGAATGAGATTTCCTTTGTAGCTTTACTTTAGTTTTCCTTCTGTTTGATTTCCAGGAGAGAGATTTTATGTTGCCTGTTTTTTAATATTTAAAAAAATACTCAGGGCCTGGCTTGCTCGGTCAGGGTGCCAGGCAGCCCAGCAAAGCACTTCTTAACTCTTAGTGGTCTTGCACCACTGTTAGATATTTTAGCAAAAGTTCCTTTGTCCTTACCTTTGCTCACCTTCCGCCTCTGATGTAAAGTGATCGTGGATGAACTGATTTTCTCTATTATTTCAATCAGAAAAAGTATTTGCTGACATTCTGAGCACTGTGACGTCAGAGATTAAAATGACCAAAACAAAAGTGCATTTCCAGCTGCTCAGCTATTTACCAGTAATTATAAAAATCCCCCACACTCTCCTACTGGTTTTGCGGAGCTGAGAGGAGACTGGAGGTGTCCCAGACACCAGTTCAGTGCTGCTGTCCTCATGGCCAGCAGACGATGGGAACCCACCTCAACCTCAGAACAGGAACCAAATTAAACCATGTTGACCAACTCATTTTTTTCAATTCACTCTACGTTCTTCTGGTCTCTTAAACCAGCATGTGCATGGGGTCTGAGTTTGTCAGATCCAGAAATAATTAAAAGTTTGCCTCTTGACTCCACTGTTCATTACACTGAAAAAGTCCTCTCTTCGGTCATGGCAATCTTCCACGGGTCTAAAGAGGAAAGAGTCGTACACTGGGTATAGTGTACCGGCAAGAGTTTCCTGATGCTTTGAGCAATTCCTTTTAAAATTATGCATAGGAAACCCAGGCTGTAGCCCTAAGTCATGCCAAAACAATCTCCCCCTTCTAGATTTATAAAGTTTGCCAGCTTTCTACCACTGCCACCCAGGTGGTACTTCACCCTACTACAGAAAAACACCTATAATTTTATTTCTTTGAAAAACATGTGAAAGTTTTGGCTCAAAGGCTGGGTGGGAAAAAAGTACATTTCTTAGTGGTTTATTGCCCTTAGGAAAACATACTTCAGTTATGAAGTATTCCCCCCTGAAAACTTACTTGACATTTTGTCGAGAAAATAGTAACATTTCTAAAAAGTTAGCCAAACTACTTAATATTGTAGCTGTAAAGCAAAGACCTATAGAAATGTCAGTGTGTGGATGAGGCTAGTGACCTGGGTTGTTTTTATTCCACCTTTATGAGCATGCACTTCTGCTAAGGGACCCATCCTGTGAAGATTTACCCACAGTAGCAGAGTTGCTCCTGTAAGAGAAGCCATGTGGGTGCTTCCCGCAGCAATACCATTGCCGTCTTGCCAAGGGGCTGTTTCATAGTCTGCACAAGGCTGGAGAGTGGGAAGTGAAGGCAAGAGAAGTTTGGGCATCGTGGTGAAGCTCCCGAGGGGCTGGACTGGGTCCCTGGAGGTCCAGGCAGGCTCCGGACCCTTTTCAGCGGGCAGACCTGAGTGCAGAACAGCTTTTCTCTATATCTCGGGAGCCTCAAACCACTCCAAATCCTCTGTCCTTCCCCATCTCAGGCTCCCGGGCACATGCCATAAGCAGCTCAAAATGGGTACGATGACACATTTCTGCCAGTGCTAATTTGCATTTTAAAGGAATAAGCCTTAATTAACTCAGATGAGTTAATTAATTAGTATCTGTCAGTCTGTCTGTCTGTCGTCCATCTCTTCAGCTTGAATGAAATTCTGGCTATACTGAAATCAATGGAAGTTCTGCTATTCACATATACGGGAGCAGAATTTCGCTCCTTATCTCTCTGCCTTTCCGTCTCAGAGCACACACCAGAAAGTAAAACCGTGTCTCAGCTGCCACCTCTTCAGATCCCCTCTGAACAGGCACATCTCAGGTGCCCCTGACATATACTCATAGCTGTGGTACCGCGATGCACATCCAAACTTTACAGTTGCTCCGGTCTTTCAGGAGCAAGAGAGTTAAATGCTGTGTCTGAATAAATCTGAACTGCAGGAAAGTTCAGACCCATGCTGGGATGTGAACTTTATGTCTCAAGCCCATTTCTAGTTTCGCTGTAAACAATTTCAGAATGTGATTAGATTTTAGGGGAAACTTGTAATAGAGCTGTAATAAGATATGATGTAATAGGTAATAATAATAATATATAGCAGCTGTTAAGTAAAGCTTTTTCTGCATTTATCCCAGAAGGATACAGGGAGTCAGCTGCAACTTCATATTTTGAAAGAGGGAATATTAAACACTAGGACCATGATGCAATGATGTTATTGTAAATGCTAACAGGAAAGCCCAAAGTGTGAGAGTTAAGACCAGCAGAAGATGCATGCAAACAGCTGCTCTGACGTAAATTCCCTCAAGTTTGGTTCATTTTCTTTTATTTAACTCAGAGTTAATACACTGGACTTGCAGATATTGCTTTCGATAGGTTCTGGGCTGCTGAGAACAGTGGGATTTTTGCTCTTGCTTCCCACCGTGGCCCAAACGAACTCGCAGAGCGTACCTAAAGAGAGTAAAGTGAAGTGTCTTTCCAAATGCCTGTCTGAAGCAGCATCACTCAGCTTCAAGCGACACCCTATCCTCAGTTCATGCCTTTGAGAGAAAAGAAATATTAAGTCAACAGGAGTTAGGACTGGAACATCGACTTCAAAACGGAATTTCCTGGAGTTTTTCGCAGCGTGCCATAACTTAAGTGTTAACTAATATTGCTCCATGTATTTAATCTCCATGTGTTGAAGGAAAAAGATCTTTCATGGAAAGACTAGAACAGATAAACCTATATTTAGCCTTCTATAAACACCTCCTAGGGTCACGTTTCTTAAATGCAGAGGCCAAGGATTGCACAGGAAAAGTGTACGAACACAGGCACAGTTATATTTGATTCAAAAAATGAGCATTTCTGTGTATGATGGATAGAGCCCATTATAAATTAGGCAATGTATTACAATAAAACTTTCAATTGTTGGCCATAACAAGAAATGATCCAACTGGGGAGAAAAGGAAACATATTTTTTGGGTCGTTAACCTGGCAGAAGGTTTCCAGGGTGAAGTTACCAAGCAGCAACATCAAGCAGACGGAGGGTCTGACTCTGCTGGACCCAGCTCTTCTTCTCCACCTGCCCTTGGCAGACAGCAGTGCCAAAACCCTGCCTGCCCTGGGCTCTGCCAACCCATTTCTGACATCAGCTTTGCTTTACCTGTAACTCATTTGGCTTCTGCAGCCCAGGCCAGAGCTCTGGGTCCCGTCCTTCCTGCCGGTGATAAGGGCAGTGGGGACCTCTTGGTAAGATGAAGACCCCAGTTCAGCATCTGCAGACGCAATGAAATGGTGGGTTTTTTTTCTTCCAAACTTAAGGACATGCCGGAATACTCGTGGTGTCAGTGTTAGAGAAGAGAAACAGAACCGGGTGTCCCATTACACTGACTTTCAGCTGTATTTGGGAACAACCATTACATGAGAGGCACTGCCTACTGCCTGCTCTAAGTAATCCAGGCCTCATCCAAAGCCCCAAACCATCTGCCCTGCCAACAAAAGCATGTTAAATAACTTACCAGAAAGTACATTAAAACAGTCTCCTGTCCTTGGTGTTATTTTGGTATTTTGCTGCCTGTGCAATGTTACCACATTGTGCTTGCTGCTCAACTGTATTTTTAGCATAATAAAACTAGAAAAACAGTCATCCTGTCACCTGAATCTCAGAAGCTGATTCATTGTTAATGTTTGAAGATGCCCTGAATTCAAACTGGGATTTGATTTTTTTGTAGATTTTGCTCTAAAGTTGAGGGGCATTTTCAATAAGACTTGCAATCTTTTTTTTACTGTCTTTTAAGAAGTGAAAGTCTTTGTGTCATGTTACGTTGCCAACTTCAGGGGGAAAAAACAAGTATTGGTAAGTGTGCTGATGAATCCAGAAGAATTTGAGAGTGATTAACTTCAAACAAAGAAGCTAGGCTGTTTTAATGATGAGATTGTTATCTGAGTTGAATGCATTTAAATGTGTATTTTACAGTCCGCTGGTCAAGTCATAAAAGTACTATAAACCTTAAAAGAAAAACTGAAGGTTAATAGGTCAGAAATCAGCCACAGAATTGTATGGGTCAGGAAACAGCAGGGGTTTATTCTGTCCAAGGTACCCTGCAAGACAAGGTGGACAGAGGTCAGAGAGTTGCACGCTGCGTGGGGATGGCTTTTCAGCAGTCACCTTACAGGGAGGGAGGAAGATCACGTCACAGAATCTGGGCTGTCATACTGAAGCGAACAATGATGCCAAGCGGCGTCGCCAGCAAACGTCTGGTGTCATTTCCCAGCGACACAACACTTCGTTGGCGCTGGCTGGCTGGCATTTTGTCCTTTGAAATCTCTGCCGAGTACCACAGCAGTAGCACCTGGGGCAGCGCAGAGAAAACGCCACGCCACTGCCTCTGCGTGTGCCTGGGCTTCGTGAAGATTTCACTGAGCACGTTTCCCATCTACAACAGAGCGGCTCCGTTTTCCCTTTTGTAACGGGGAACAAATTGTTGTATTTATTTTACGAGTTGTACTAGGAATGTTGTGTGGCACTCTTGGCTGCTCTTGTCTATGATTTACAGTAGTTATAAACATTCCAAAGTATACATGTAAGTTAAATGATACATTAATATTATAAAGTTACAATTCTGGTATAAATGTGTCATCAGTTTGAAAATTCAGTTTTTCCTTTGCCCAGCTTTGTGATTAGGCTGACTGGAATCAGCTCGATGCAAAGGCACCACAGACATGAATTCAGTGTGCCTGTGTGTCCCCAAAGTAAAATGCTGTGAAGACAAGACGAGAAGGATATTCTGCCAAGCTGAAACAGTTCGGAATATTTAACTGCTTGCATGCATTTTTATCATATTCTTCAATAAATAGAGTGAGGGGGGGAAAAGTAATTGAACCTCATGCCCATGACAGGAAGATAAATTAGACTCTCGGCAATACCCTCCAAGGTCCAGCTCTTCCCATGGGTTCATGCCATCGAAGTCGTTTCTGCAGTGCCAGAAACCACAGAGCTGGACTCGCTGCTTGGAAGGGTATGTCTGCACCGACAGCCCTTCCAGACCCGGCCACACGCTGCCACGGCTCCAAGTTGGTCGGACCCAAGCCAAGTCCGCAAGCCAATGCCTGGTCGCTGCTGGCCTGAGTGCAAAATGCCCCTGAGACACTTGTACAGACATACTCCCCTGCTTCTCCTTTGTCCGTCAGGGCATTTCAGCCCTGCTGCTTGCAGCAGCAATGGCACCATTGGGCTTTCCTTCCCCACTTACCCCCGCTTTTCACTGTATGAAAAGAAGCATTTACATCTGCTAGGAGGAATGACCTGGACTAGGATTTTCACAGGAGTCTGAAGAAGTTCAGAGGCACCTAAGTCTCCTGTATTTGCAGAATATCTGCCACAGCAGCGGTGAAACACAGCGAAATCAGATGATTAGCTCAAGATCACTTAGGAAATCTATATCACTGGGAGGAATGAAACCTAACGCTTAAGAAGGTCTATACCCAGACTTAAACACTAACATACAGAAACTCAGCTGACAGGTATTCTGTAAAATGTAATCTGGCTATGCAAATAAGAATAATCACTTATATAATGAATGCAATAGAATGAATTAAGGTGAAAGAAACTATCAAGGGAAAAGGAAATTTGTGGCATTAAGAATTTACAGGATGAGTATCAAAGTCCGGTGGAGATAGGTTATTTGGAAGGAGATGAAGTGACTGTATTTGTTATATCCATCCAGCTATGTACCATTAGTCTGAAGAACCCCTAGGAATGCTCATTTTCAGAATAAAATACGTTAATTAACTACTTAATTAAAGGAGGTGACCTAACTCTTTGCACTCATGTCGCAACTCTCTTTTAGCCTGATTAAGGTGACTAGTTCAGCTGCTTCATGGGCAGGGTGGGATGACCCTAAATCCCTGAAAACGTCACCTGCATTGTCATAATAGTCAATTCTTCATCAGCCGTTCCATAAGAAAGATTTTTCTTTGTAAGAAATTTATGAGAAAACAGCTTAGCATTCAGAAGTACGGCTCCTGAGAAACATTTCTCCCTCCTGCTAGACCCAGTAAAGGGAGCCGGGTGAGCTATCGGATCAAACAAGCCTACCACAGAGCAGCTTCAGTTTTCATTCTTGCAATATGAAAATATTTTATGATGTGTCATAACTCATGCATGAGGCTCTGATAATGGTCACGTCAGCCCCCACATTTCACACTGCGTTTAAAAATATGGCTTGTTTATCTACCACATGGGCTGCAGCCTGTGATCAGATTTACATTTGAAAACACTCAGCACCCGCACGCAGTCTCAGAGACTGTCTTATGAAGAGCACCCTAACACGATACGAGATTCTCGCCCTCTGCATTGTAATTAATGCTTTAGAATTTAATTTTTTTTTTCCTCTGGGTTTGGAGACAAACTGAGCCAAATCCATACTCAGTGTCATTTCAGGAAATGCATTTAAGATATTTTGCACACCCCTTTCACCCCGTATCTTCTGCAAAATGTGGGTGAACAGGGTAGGTGGGTGACTCGCTGGGGTAGAGCCACAGGGTGTCTGTGTTCAGGGTTCCCACGTCCTCTTCATTTTATTGTGTTTTGGTGCATTTAACATTTTACCTGCAATCCAAATCTTACAGACAATTGTGAGAGGATCTCTGCTCTCAGCAATAAAAAATAGCCTTGTAGCCCATACGATTACACTGAAAATCTTCAATATGCAACTGAGATGAACCTTTGGGTCTTAAGGCAAATGCAGTGAACCTCAAGCATGCATTTAAACATACAAACAGATAAAAATAAAACAATGTAATGAGTTCTAAGCCAATTTCACAATTATGCTGCCTGAGTCACAAAACTAAATTGCTTGGAGTTTGGCAGTAACATATTAACTTTTATTTGGGTCTGTGCTCTCCACATTACATTACCCTATTAGCTCCTTAAATAGCAAAATAAAGTATGACTTAGCATTCAGTAGTAAATCCTTTCCTTTTTCTGTGTCCTATGCTGCAGTAGCATAGTTTATGTGAAAATAATTTTTGACAATGACAATGAGTGCAAGATATTGCCTGACTGTAAAAATGAGGTGGTTTTCAGTTAACTATTTCTTTCTTAATGCAGAGGATTAAATGTCAACCAGAGGCATTAGCCAGTGGTTTAAAGGAGCCTGTTGATCTTAAATATTCAAGCGGTGTTTTCCTGCCTTGTTTGTATAGCCGTTGGGCAGTTGACAAGTAGTTTTGCAGAGCATAACGGTTGCACTGTATCACACCAGAGCCTGGAGAGAGCCAAACATTGCAATATAAAGGACGGGGGCTTCGAGCAGGCCAGCACATCTTGTTCAAAGTGTGGAGGTTGGTGCATTTATCATTAATTCATGTGTATTCAGGATGTGTAAACTCCTCCCATGTCCCCAGCTGGCCCATTCCCCCATCACCCCCGGTCCACACCGTGCCCATACTGCCTCCAATGCTGCCTTTATCTCCTCGCTTGCTGAGGCTTGCTGCCCACCACACAGCGTCTCTTTAATCTTTGTAAACCGAATTCCCAGCCAGAACAAACTCTGCCTGCCAGAATGCATTTGGGAGGGATGGCAGGGACGAGAGGCAAGAGGCTGCATGGCAGAGGAACCGGCGTAGGGGCCTCATGGGTTAATTTCTGGTCAGGCACCTCCTTTCACAAGGTAGAGCAGGCAACAGAGAACTATTAAAACCCCTTGGAGGTTTTTCCATTGATTATGGCACTGGTCTAACCTGTATTCTCAGACTTAAAATCACACAAAACCATCTCGCTGTGACCTGAATTTCAGCCCTAAAATGTCTTCTCGTGCGGAGTTCCCAGCCAAGGGTCACTTTCTGGGTGTGATTTCAGGCAGGAGGGCAGGTTGCTCTCCGAAAGCTCAGCCTGGATGCAGGGAACAACAAGCTTTCATGAAAAGCTTATTCTGAAAAAAAAATACTGTATATTGTATTTGGAAGCACATGGGGGGTTATCCACACAAGCCAAGTGTTATGTTTTCCAATTGTCCAATAAAATAGATTTACATATGAGCAAGGAAGAAATAAGGCATTTTATAAGACTATTCCTAACCTCCATGAACTAAGACATCTTGATTTAAAACCGCTCAGTGCCCAGCAAGAGGAAATAGTTTAGACTATATGTGAAAAGAGAATAATGGCTCCATCAGGTAGTCTGTCAGCTTGTGTAAATAGGACCAGGCTGGTGTGTAGGAAAGCAGGGTGAATGATCTACTCTCCCAGGAAAGGGCTTCAGTGAGGCATTTAATGAAACTAGAACAGACTTATTGTTCTATGGGACTCGTACGGCAATTCTCCTGGGTCCCTTTGAAAATGGCAGTCTGAATAGACACAACAGGAGAAATAAAGACTGTATTTACAGGGGAAAAGTTGAGCCCCAGAGCATTTACAAGCTCAGACTAAGGCCTTTCAGAAGTACAAGCTGAATCCGTATTTCTTAAACCTAGCACCTTATCTACAGGAACATCTCCCCGCTGAGTAGAAGCAGCGCGAAATGTACCATTTGACAGTAACGCTGCACCCTGTGCAAAATCTTACTGAATTCATTTTTCAGGATGTCTCTTTCCTACTTTATTTCAGGCAAAACTCCACATTGCCAAAAGACTTCAATGCAGAACAAAGTTTTATGAACCTAAAGACCAAGGTCGATTGAAAATCAGGAATCATTCACAGAAAGTTAGCAAATGTGACACACGCAGAGTGAAATCTGTACTAAGAATCACCTCCAACTGGCAAGGGCCTAACCTACGGGACAGCTTTATTGTATCTCCCAGGATCACAGCATAATTTTCTCCGACAACTAGTTCACAATCCAAACTAAGCAGAAAGCCTTTATGGGGGTCTGCTCTGAGGCTGCCTACTGCACTGGGATCTGTGAAAAATATCAAGACTAAAACAAGCAGGAGGGCTTTTTTTGCTTTGTTGTGCGCGAGGAAGAAATAGGCCTTGAAACGGCGAGAGCTTCATTGTGCCGAGGCGTTGTTTCAGACTCTGTAAGTCTTCTGTCCAGATGCACATGTGACTCCTATTAACCTCAGCTGGAGCTTTGCATGCCACAGTGGAGGAGCAGACCCCGCAGCAGACATTAACGCATGACCAGGCACATGTGTTTCCAGACCCCGTCATGCCTCAGGTACATCAGAGACACCACACCAGGGCTGAGCTCTTCCCACACCTCCACCATCTCTCCAGCGCTCCTCACTTCATTTGACTTTTTAACAAATCCTGGCCAAAACGGACCAGAGCTTTTCTAGGGCTGGTGAAAAAGCCTGGGCAAGCCCATGCACGTTATGGAAAAACCTCCGGGCTCTGGTGCATATCCTCTAGCCCCCTGCAATCCTCTTTCCACAAAAGGGAAGCCCAGTTGCTGAGGGCTGGGAAGCTCCTTGTACAGATACCAGGCAAGCGGGGAGGACCAGGATCAGCGTAGCTGGTGGAGGGCACTGGCCCCACAGTTTAAGAAAGTCTCTGTTGGTCTTGGTGGGGGTTGGAGCCATCTGCAAGTGAATGAAGGTCCCCAGGGTGCACCGTCCCCACTGCGGGTGCCAGTGGGGCCACACGCATGCTGGGTTATTAGGCAGCAGGCAGTAGCGGTCACCACATAAATGAGAGGTGTTTTCTGAAAGGAAAGCACAGAGAGGCTCGTTGCAGTGCTGTGGCAGAAGGAGTGTTGAAGGGTGGATTTGGGGTTGTCTGCATGGTGTGTAGGGCAGAGCCTGGTCCAGGCGCAGGGAAGGGGATGCTGTTGCTCATGCAATATGGGATGGTGATGGGATGTGACCTGGAAAATAGGCAGCGATGCATGGAAGGTGTCGTATGGGAAGGGGCTGCAGTCTGCATGCTCCGCTGAGATCGGCATATGGATTCAATGTCAATAGATGAAAGGCCACAAGTCTGGGGAGGACCAATAAAAATGCAAAATATACTTTGGATGGAAATTATAATGAGGAAACTAAAGAGGAAACAGGCCTGCTGGCAACAGTAGCTGCGAAGCAGTCAAATAGAGCTGGAGAATATAAGGGTGGGGGACTGGGTTACAAAGCAAAGGAGATAACTGCTCCCCTCATCTGGCCACATCAGGAATTCTGTAATCGGTGTTATGCAATTTACTTTATAAATTACACTGGGGAGGAGATTCAAAAGGACAAAAAAGCCTTGTGATAGGAGAGATGCTGCTTTTAGGAGGACCTACTCAGCCAAGCAGTTTTGAGCAAGGCAAAAGGCAATCTCCTCCTAATACAGGATAAAACCACCTGAAGGGCTTATCCAAGAGTGCAGGGGAAGAGATGCTCTGCCTTCAGGATGGGTACCACCGCTTCCCTCAGGCAGGGCTGCCTTTGCCTGCTATTTATGCCATAGAAAATGGCGAGAAAATATATTGCCAAACTGTTGCAAACAGACAAGACACAAACTTCCCCAGAAGAAGAGATGTGGCTCCTATCGAGCACTCATTACCAGAGGCACAGGGCTGGCTGTGTACGCAGACGTGTGCTGGCAGGGATGCTCGTACATCTCCAGGCAGCAGCCATGTACTCAGGATGATGAAATTCAGCAGTAAGCAATGGGGACTGCAGGAGATGTCCCTGACAATGCTTCAAGGGTAAATGTTCTTGCAGGTGTCTTCAGACGCAGTGATATCATTGGGATGGGGTAGATTTAGACAGGCTAACAGGTCCCCATTCTTTTCTGTGCTCGCATCTGGTAATTGCAGGGGCCGCAGTCTCAGCAAGAACCATCTTCTGCCTTTTTTTCCTTATATAAGCAGCAAATGGGGTCATGGATGGGAAGTGCCAAAAGTAATCCTTCAATCTTTTGTTTTCTTAATATGAAAAATGCATTACATTTTTCTAAAAGGAAAAAAAAGACAGACAAAGAAAAATGACTTTGTCTGGAACCAAAAATTAAAAACCCCTAAGTCTTCCTTGTGAAGTGAACTAGGAGTGACTTGGATAAACACATCTATTGATTTTAAAATATAATACTTTTCTTCAGAAGGAACGAATGACACAAAGTGTGTGTGTATCTCAGAAAGCTATTTACACTGCCTTAACCTGGATTCACCGTTTTTTCTCTACAGTATTTATTTTCTTTGCATAAGGTTCTTCTTCACATTAGACCTTCTGCCATAATTTCATAAAAGGATTTGCAAGAATGCAGGTTTTATTGTCTGCAGTTTTGCTTTAACCTTTATGCAACTTTTGTTTCCAATGAACTCTTTCTAACTTTCCACATTCTTTCTTGTTCCTTCTCATTTCATCTTCTCTTCTTAATGATTGCTCTTCTTGAATCTTTTTTCCTGATAGTTTTCAACAGATGAAACCTCTAGGACCTCTCAGCAAATGAATGTTGGCTTTTGCTCAGTATGAGCCAAAACTTTTACTCCAGAGGACTGAATGTGTGTCTTTTCTGTTTGTAGAGCTTCGGTAATACAGTTTCTCACCATATTTCTCACCGTATTGAACAAAGATCCGCTTTAAAGAACCACACGGTGTCAATGTTCATACATTTGATTTATTCATAAACCCATTGGAGGAGGCTTTACTCTTATCAGGAGGCTGCCAATACGCAGTGATAGCTGCAGGGCTGTCCCTTCCCCTCCAGCCTCAGCATTATTACTCCTTTACGGTGTTCTACTTCACTTCCCTGGTGTCAGGAGATGTGTGGCATGTGGCCAATGGCCTCATCACTCCGCAGAAGTACTTGCTAAAATGCATGATGGAGAGGAGCTCAAAGTGTATGGGCTTAGTTTGTAACCCCAACGATGGCTACAAAGAGACTTCAACATAGCTCTGCAATCAGGGAGGAAGACTTGCTGCAAAAGTACTGTAATGACTGAGGTACAGGCAGGGAGGATAATGGCTCAGAACCATTGCTTTTAAGCCAACATGATCCACAGAGCTGAAGAGCTCGGTGCTTGATGTCTCATGCTAAGAAAACAAAGTTGTCATGCATCTAGCCATAGTAAAAGGGAGCGCGGTCAAAACTGATCCAAGGATGGTTTTTTCCACATGAAGCCTGATTAAAAGTCAGAATTTAGTACCAGAGGAAGCCTTTGTGGTCAAGAATTAAGCTACGTTCAGCAACCATATAGGATAAATAAACTTGTCCAGAGTTACAATGGTTACTGTTAAATCCTAGAAGTATTTTTAAACTTAATGCTTCTGAGCTGAAACCAACCTTCAACCATTCCATATTAAGAAGTGTTAGAGCAGTCAAACCTCCCACACCAGCGTCTTAGGCATTCCATACCAGCACAGGCTGGCGACTGCACAGGGACCAGGATAGAGTTTATCAGTAATGAGCATCTTGAAATGAAGATGCCTACATGAATGCTAAACTCCTTAAAAGAGCTTAGCCCAACCCAGAAAGAAAAAGAAAGGCTTCTCCAAGGTACGGTTATTTCTTCAGGCTGTATTGGGTAGCTGCCAGCTTTATTCACAAAACTGCTGTTTTCCTCCTTCCATAATTGCAGTGGGCAGAAAGCCACCTCACAGAAAAGAACTGGCACATCCTTGAGCTCCGTCCACCCGCCTCAGCAGAGTTCATTAGGATGAGCTGGCTGGCAGGTGCAGTCGCTGTCTTCCCACAAAAAATGCGGGGTGACCTCTCTTCGCTCCTTCAAGCTCAGTGCCCTCTCTCAGTTGAATTTTCCAGTGCTATGAATGTCAGCCTCTGGTTGTTCAGGTGCCTTTTCCCACCAAAAGACTGAAATTTTGCTCCTCCAGCATGCAAAAATTGATCATTTATCCTTCCACTGCCGAATTTGATCCTGCCTTATGTCATGAGCGCCATCAAACCAGTGGCAGTTACATCCCAGTCACTAGCAAGCTTTCAGTGAATTGGGGTTTTGTGTTGTTGGAAAAACGGCAGTTAATTAGAACTGAAGCTTTCTGTGCAAATGTATTGGTTTTGCTAAATTTAACTCAAGACAAGGTGTGAAACTGCTGAGCGAGGAGACAGAGCAGGAGCATACCCCTTTCTGTCTCTCATGCCCTGATCATCCAGGAGAGTATCTGGTGTCCAGGCCTCTCACCTGCACTACGGAAAATTATTTTCAAGTCCTTTTTTTAAAATGGTGCAAAATCTTTCACCTGGTACCCTAACCAATGGATAAGGGAGCAAAGAAATCACTGGTTTCTACACCGTGAGAGATGGATGCTATAACCTGGTGCCTCAGGCATTTATTCAGAATAAGAAAACAATTCCATTATTTTTTCTGAAACAAACAAACAAACAAACAAACAAACCCAGAAGTTTTTCATTTTATTCTTTTGCAGAACAAAGCAAATGTCAACACCTACACATTTCACAACAGGTAACTGTTGGTGTTTCGGTTATCCCTGGCATTGGAGTGGTGGGGTGAACCTTTGGTGACTTGCATTCATACCCACCAGCTTCTCCTGCGACCTGGCACCAGCGCTCCCTCTCCATCAGTCCCGGCACATCTGAAACTCCCAAGGTCATTTGCAAGGACAAGCCAAAAGTTTGCATTTAATAAACCATTTCACATAGTTAATAACAGTTCAGGTAATTGGGAGACCTGGGTGAGCCCTACATGTGTTATCCTGACTCCCCTCAGCTCTTACTCCTTCAAGTCCAAGTGTGCACTGCTAGTAACTAGAGGGAAAAGCAGAACAGCAAGTTGCAAAATCACATTCTTTCCCCTAAAACATGAAGGGACATGTTTGCTCCAGCACATTGGGTTTCATAGCGATGGAGTATAAGCAGGTTAGGGAAATAAGCCTATCTGCCCATGGTTATCAGCGTGCCTTCGTCTCCGTATTACTGTAACTGGTAATGTGAGTGCAGAACCGCGTTGCCAGAGAGCTGCTATCTGCCTGCAAGCAGCCAGCAAAAAGCCCTCAAGAGACCAAAATCTTTCCTCTCCGTTTGCCCAGGCAGTGTGGCTCGTTTGTACGTGTTGAAGAAAGTTTGACACCTTTTGGTTTCTTGAAGAGTGGATGTCGGAGCAATGGGAGAGGAAAGGTGAGGCAGGAAATCTGGCTCCCTTTAAAGGTGCTTTGATAATCTCCTGCACAAAAAGCGAAAGCCCTCAGGTTTCTCACATTGTAACATGGAGCATGCACTGCTTGAGACCTACTTTTATAGCTCAGTTACTAGGAGTGAAATCCTTTACATGCCTCTGGGGACATGTGAAAGGAGAGCTGCCCCCAGTGTACTACTAGAAGCCATGCCAGCAGTTCAAATAAATTTTTTCCAAGACTTTATGATCTGATGCTTGGATTACATTTGTTTAGCTGTGGAGGTGTGAGGTCTGAACAATTTGTCTAAAGAAAGAATAGCCTCAGCTCCAGACATGTGTGCATTTAGAGTTCAACTTCAACCATGACACTGTAGAAATCCTTGGGGAGGGATGAAGTCATAGGACATCTTGCCTGAGACCTAAAGTGTAGGAGACAAGAGGGACACGAACGGTGGCACAGACTGGGGAGAAGACACTGTGAGACACCTTCCCTTCCTGCAGAGCAGGCTGGGTGCAGCGCTCGGGGACAGTGTCTGCATGGCAGCGGGGAAAAAGCCCCAGGAGCCATCACCTGGTGTTGGTGAGTGCTGTGCACCCACACCTGGGGTGAATCCAGCACCAGGGTGAAGTCACCTAAAGCTCACCTGGACATCTCCCACCGCACAGAGGTCTGCAATGCACACCTTGCACCCCAGCCAGACATCCCAAGGGGCAGAAGGAGCCGGACCTGAAACAACGCTGTCTCAGTCACCTGCAGTGCTATGACAAGAAAATCCTTCACCTCCAAATATAATTTTATTAAACTATTTTATTCCAATCATTTTTTCCTCAAATTTCAGGCTTCAAAACTTTATTTCTGTTGTTCCAAGGGGGAAGTTTATTAACACAACATGATTTTCTCCCTAAGTCTTTACAGACATGGATGCTGTAAAGTCACCACCCCAGACTGGAAGGCGACTATGGCAGTCATGCAGTCACGCAGGCAGGACGTTGAAGCAGGGAAGCTGGCAACATTTCCAAGGCCACAGAGCAGAGCCACCCTCTCCCCCAGCCCAGAGAGGTGGTGGCAGCAGACAGGGCAGAGAAGTAGAAGTGACAGCCTGGGAAAGTCTGTGGGAGTCCCCTCTCAAAGCCCCAGTTAAGGATTAAATGCCAGGGCAGTATCCCCAGGACCCCCACCCTATATCCCTCTTTGCTTCCGAGAGCCTCCTATCCCAGAGCAATCTGCTTTTCTCACCTATCCCACCCTGACTGCTCTTTTTCTTCCTCATTTCCTCATCCCCAAATCCCCCCTTCTCCCCCTTATCAGCCTTCCCAGCCCAGGTCCTTCTGCCAGCCCACGACACTTCTCATCCTGCCCTGATCCTCCATGACCTCCCCATGTCCATCAGCCACTTGCATCCACTGACATCCTGCATCTGCCCACCGTGGCAAACCAAATCCACTCCTACACACACACACGTGCTCTTCAGGGTTTGAGGAAACTTGGACGTGGGCTGCACCTATCACTTGGGGGCAGAAAAAGAAGACAAATGTAAGAAAAAAAGGTGGACATATGGTAGCACTAATAAAGAGTGATAAAGTCCTCTGATGTTGCTGGAAAGACTCCCACTTAATTAAACGAGCTTTGGACCAGACTCCAAAGCAGCTCACTTTCCAAAGCTGAGATAAGTTCCTGGCTCCTATTTCCATCTCTTGTGCTCAGACTGCTCGACAAGGCCTATCCTTCTGCTTTTATTTATATTAGGGAGTCACTCATTCGTAATTCATCTGGGACTGAAGCTCACTTCCCATGTCAGGATATGGATGGTTTATAAGGTGATAAGGGACTATATTAACATTATAACCCGGTGTTTGTAGATGCTCACATTCTCTCTCAAGATGTTCATCACCAATAAACACGGCAGAAAATCTGACTTCATTGACCTTTGCTTCACAGAGGCTTCTCTTTCACACTGGACGTAAAATGTTTATTTAATGTTGGGTCTAGTCAAGTTCAGTACATAACACTGAAGTCAACAGGAGCTGTAGGTGCTCAGTACCTTTGAAAATACTGCTCTTATAAACCTATTTAGGGTTTTTAATTGTCACATGTGCCAATAGTATATTTTTACTTGATCATCAGTGTCCTGGTTTGACAATCAAGAATTTCCCCTACACACTGTCCACCCCAAAACCCAAATTCATTTGTTTTCATTTGAAGAACAACAAAACATATAATTACCAAGCACAGGACAAGACTTCGTGATGGATTAACAGCATTTCACGGTTGAAAAGTAGGACTGTAGGTAAAAAGCAAATGTTAACAGATATTCACGTAGTGAACTCAAAATTTCCACCCCATCTCTAATTGCACTGTCATAGCCAGTGCGTGGCACATTTATTGAAAGAAGTAGCAAACGTTCATCTTCTGTCTTTGAAACATATTTAAATGACTTGTCCTCTTCATGGCCTGTAAAAAAAAAGTCTTTATATACTGGGCAGGTAGCAGGAAAATATCAAATCAATCTCTCGGGTAAGACAGCATTAAGGAACTAACTGGTACAGGTACAAAGACTGGGCATGGATGGCTCGTACCATTGGGTCTACTCTTTAGTTCATATTTTAGGAGTCTTGCATTTCCAGGTAACAGGTTTGACTCTACCATGCTCTAAAATTTTGACCAACTGACAGTGAAGGGTGGAGAGGAAATTCAAATTGCATCTGGTGCTCTTACGATGAAACAGCACTGGTGGGACGGTGACTCAATGGGTCAACCCTACGGGCAGCAACTCTGGGGAGCTTCTCCTGAGCTGGGATAGCAGAGCTTGGTGAGGGGTCAAGGCCCAGGGTGACGATCCCACCACAGCTCTTGGGTGACCATTGCTCATGACCTATTACTTTGGAAATGACAGAACAAGATATGGGGTGCCCAGCTCTGAAAACATGAAGGAATGTGACTTCCAGTAAGTGGTCAGCACTCAGCTCTAAAAATAGAGGCACTGGAAACCACTGGTGACTTTTGACACTCTTGGCCAAAATCAACTATTTTTAGCCCATCTGTTCCCTCTGAGCTCAGTTCTCTCAAGAAGAATGTATATTTTGGGGGAAGGGGAGGAGGCAGAGGTTCTTGTCACAGAGTGAAAGTTGAAACACTTTCATATCAAGAGCACTGAAAAATGACAGAACCACTTAATTTCTTTAAATGGGTGTGAGAATGTTGCCAAGTTCTGTGAGCAATTAAATTTAATGCAGGATAAGATGGCAGGGATGAAGGATAATTATATGCTCTCAAAAGCTCGGTCTTTTTGTAAATGAAATGGCCTTAGGGAGTTTTCCAGCAAAGTTTGGGCTCAGCCTTTTAGTTCCAACAAAGCCAATTGCCAATCGTGGCTTTTCAGAGGGCACATGTGACATGATTTTTAATGAATTCCCTGTCAGATTCCCATTCAGTTGCCCACCAAAACTGACAACAGTTTGGTTTATCTTTTGCTGTTTTGTGCAATCAAATCTTGCCTAATGTGTTAGTGTTCCCACATACCTGCACTCTTAGCAAGAGAAGAATTCAATATACTAGACACTGAGAAATTTATCTGAAAAATAAATAATGGATGCCTTTGAGGTGACAGTGTAACAAATGCATCAGTAACAGCGATGGGAGCACTAATTACCGTTCTTGCTAATGAGCCCGTACCTGTGAGGTGTTTGATAGTTCATAAGAGGAGCTCAGTGCCACCATTCACTGTGCTGAAAATCAAGAGAATTAATTCATTCTCGCTGAAGGGAGGCACGGGTGCTGATTTGCCCTTACACAAGTTGTGGGGCACGTCAGTGAGAGTATGTCCAGACACCATCCCGTAGCGGTACGAGAAAGAAATCTTTAACAGGATTAGAGGCTGGTGGCAGAGGCACTATCCTTCAGACTTTGAGCACATTACTGGCTCATTTTCTTTTGAAGTTATTTGTGGGTGTTATATGAAATTATTCATTTATCAGTATTCAGACAACCTTAGCTGATGTATTCATGAAAACTTTTTCAGTTTTCAGAAATGTTGTAAATCCATTACTACTCATTCTCCAAGATGTTATTCAAGAAACTGGAGGAGGTGATATAATATTCTTTGTGTGATGCTCATTACTGTCCTGTTTGAAAAGTTTCACTTAGCCCAACACATAACAGAAACAATGTAATACGATTTGGATGGTATATTCAAAATACCATATAGTCAATCTGAGCAAGTTCATGAGTATCCCAGCGATGGAAATTTTAGGAGGGGATGGATTATGATAAAGGTCATGAATGATTAAAACATCATAAGAATGAAGCATTAACAAACTCAAAATCCCTTGGATCACTCATCTGATGTTTGCTATCCGCTCTCACAGCTCCCAGTCTGACAGGTTGCAAAACACAACCTTAGGCCAGACACCAACTAGTTGATTCTAACAGAAGGAGAGAATATTTGTAAGCAACTTGTCTAACCATGTGAAAAAGTTATTTCCATTTTTTATTTTATCTTTTTCCATTTTCATTTTTTATTTAATAAATCTATTTTGTGATATTTTGGCAACATTCTCTCCATGTAAAACATATTTTATTTGCAACTAACTACAAAAATATTTCCCAAGTACTTTCCAACTAGCTGCAAGGATGATAATCTTACAGACATTTTTCTTTTTATGGCTTAATTATATTTATTTTTAGTTGAATTGCTGGGCTTATTCTTGGGAGCCTGTTGGATCCTGATGATGCTTGCATTTGCTGTTGGGAATATGGCACAAGCAGCAGCACTGAACTGGATAACATTTGTAAAGGCTCTAATAGCTTCGCTGCTGGCGAAGAGCTGCAAATGTCATTTTCCCAACCCCACCTACAGATTTCAGGACCTAACAAGCTCCGGAACAAGTGTTGCATTTCAATTTTGTAAAAATGATTTTATCTATTGCTGGAAACCCTCCAGCACTTAAGAAAAAAAAAAAAGAAAAAAGAGAGAAATATGGTTATATCTGATACCTGCATTTGTTTCTCCACTGGTTGAACATACATCAGTCTGACTAGTCCAGTGATATTGCCCAATAGCCATAACCATACTCCTACACAACCATGTAACTAATACGGCCATGCCACCATCAGCTAGGATTTAATCAGCTTGTATAAGCCAGGTCAGGCTTCAGCGGTGCATCCATGCAAACCAGGCAGCTCCAGAGGGATGCTCTGGCAGTTCAGTCCAGGTGAACTATCCTTCTCTCCAAGGGAATGGATCCTGCAAATGGATCATGACCCATCGCAACTGAAAGAGTTGTCTGTGACCACTGTGTTGGATGGAGCCTTTGTGACTGTCCTGGTTTCGGCTGCAACAGAGTTAATTTCCTTCCTCGTAGCTGGTACAGTGCTGTGTTTTGGATTTAGGATGAGAATAATGTTGATAACACACCGATGTTTTAGTTGTTGCTGAGCAGTGCTTACACTAGTCAAGGGCTTTTCAGCTTCCCATGCTCTACCGACTGAGGAGGCTGGAGGTGCACAAGAAGCTGGGAGGGGGCACAGCCAGGACAGCTGATCCCAACGGGCCAAAGGGACATTCCATACCATGGGGCATCATGCTCAGTATATAAATGGGGGAAAGCTGGCCGGGGGGGCTGCTGCTCAGGGACTGGCTGGGCATCGGTCAGTGGGCGGTGAGCAACTGCATCATGCATCACTTGCTTTGTTTCGTCTTCTTCTTCTTCTTCTTCTTCTTCTTCTTCTTCTTCTTCTTCTTCTATTTCAATTATTAAACTGTTTTTATCTCAATCCATGAATTTTCTCACTTTTACTCTTCTGATTCTCTCCCCCATCCCACCGGGGGAGGAGGGGAGAGAGCGAGCGGCTGTGTGGTGCTCAGCTGCTGCCTGAGGCTAAACCACGACAGTGACCAGGGTTAGTGCACCGTAATGTGGGTGACAGGAAAAACAGTTCATGGGAATCTCATCTTTTCCTGATTAAAGACACCATGTTCTTTTCCATAGGAAACACTTGAGTTAAGACTGGGCAATTGCAATTTCCTATCTGTTTTTTTGCTCTAGTTTTTTCTTTGGTAATTTCCTAACCTTCTTGAAGGAAGATGCTGAGCATTGTTAAGCAACTTCTGTTTGAGATATTTACATTTCAGTAACTGATACCCAGTATAGAGTAGAGTTTGCTAATGGATGATTCAGGAAGGGATACACTAAATGTGAGGTACAATGAAACATATATTAATGGTATGTGTTCACAGTTAACATTAGTTTGATATTTTTAAAGATTTTAATGAGTAGTGCCACATTTGAGAAAACAAAAAATAATTAATATCTGAGTAAAGATTTCCTGACTAAATATGTTTCACAGGAGCTAAACCTGAAATCAAAGCTGTCTCCTGGGTCTGTGCTTAACATGCCACTAGCACGTTGCACATGGGTTTGCCTGTTTGCCCATTGTTTATGATTACGGTGTTTAAAATACCCAGTAACAGCAATCATTTGGTGTTTTAATATGTCATAGGTCTCACATCCCTGAGCTTAATCATGCATCCAGTCCCTGTGGTTTGAAAGCTCCAGAGATAGACATGGTTCTCATGTGTGTGCATCAGTGTGCAGCAAAGTGTGTGAAGCAGAAGTCTTTCTACTCATTGCCTGGAGGGGTCCTGTGCATTTATATTGGCATAATTCACA
The DNA here is from genome assembly GCF_000699105.1 of Pygoscelis adeliae. Lineage (NCBI taxonomy): Eukaryota > Metazoa > Chordata > Aves > Sphenisciformes > Spheniscidae > Pygoscelis > Pygoscelis adeliae. The sequence continues at coordinate 5,855,690 of NW_008825076.1, forward strand.
CTAGAATCCTGTTCCCTGAACTTTGAAAATAAATACTTTGATTTCAGGAAAGAAAATGGATCCACAACAAATGGTGTAGTATTGCTTAATGGTTTCCTGACAAATCCCCGTCTCCGCTTTGGAGCTGTGAAAACAGACGCAGAGACTGCTCTCATTTCAGTCTCGGGAGGAACCTGACAGGTGCAGGGAGCAAGCTGGTCAGGATAATAAGAGCCATAGGTTCGGTACGCTATTGAAAAAGGCATTATGCACAGCTTGGACACTTAGATCAGTTAAGGGCTGTCTGTAAAACGGCCGTAAGAGGAGAGGTCCGGCACTGCTGGTGTGTGCGATGCTTGCATGTGCTCAACTCCCTCAAAAATGTCGAGAACGGGGAAGGAGGGCAGGTTCTCCATTACACGGCACGAGGTGCGACTCCCCAGGATCACAGCGACACAGAATGGGGGCAAGTCAGATCAGAAGACGAGGTGAACTGCTCACATAGGAAATGCATACCTTGGGTTTCCATGCGTTTTCATCTTTGCAATGGTTTTATAGTTTACTGGGACTCTCCACATGAGTTCAGCCACGGGTCAGTCACAGACCAAGGTTTCTGCTCTCTTAACACCACTCTCCACAGTAATTTCTGCCCCACACTCAGATTCTTTGCCATTTGAAGGGCAGCGTTGGGTAAACTTTTCTTCGTTGAAAAGTCTTACAGAACTAAATAGACTCGATCCAACAACCTTGAAAATCGATGGATCTCTTCTTGCTCCAGCAGAGTGACAGAGCTGGAAGGAAGTGTCTAAAGTAACAACCCATCTCTTCCTCTTCAACTGTCTGGCCTAGATTAGGCCACCTAGGTCCTTCCTCACAATTTATCTAGCCTGCTTCTAGAGACAGCAGCCTGCGCAGTCTGCAGCTGTGCTTCTCAACCCTCACCCCTGGGAGGCTTTTTCTGATGTCTTGCCTAAAACTCTCTAGCTGCAGTTTAAGCCCATTGCTTTTTGCCCAATCCACTTAGGTGCAGAGGAAGGCTTTATTTCTAAAATACTTCATAAATCAATAGAAAGCAAGATGGAGCCTTTCTGCTTCCATTGTTACTTACTTATTTTTAAGCAGAAATTTGGAGGATTTATTAACTTCCTCAGAGTAGTTCCAATAAACCACACAGAAGAGCAATCGCTTTCTACAGAGTGCTTTAGGGAAAAGTAGTTTCGTGTGCTAGTTAAACCTGGTGTACTGAAGTCATGGGAAGTTTTGCCATGGAGTATAACAGAGCCTGGATTTCAGCCAGTGACTGGCAGTTTTCATATTCATATCTTTGTTAGGGTCCGTTGGCTCGTCCATCCTGAGAGTATCTCAGTGTCTTCCAGGTAACACGTAACAACTGTGAAGCCTCCAATAGGTCTTGCTGAGCTATGGCCCCCTCACCTCCCTCCATGGGAGAGAAAAGATCTCCTTAAAGCAGTTATATGGTGCTTGATTGATTTGCCTGATCTTGACTTTAAGTAGAGAAGAAAGAGCTGAGAGTGTAATTCTCTTACAATGAGAACACAGGTTTGAAGGAAGAAAGGAAGAAATACAGATTCTGGAAGAGGTGGAGACTCATGGCAGGGCACCGACAGCCTCAGCCCCATCCATCCATCACTCCAGGCGCAGACCAAGAGTATCAGTCACAACAGTTTATTCAATGT
>NW_008825076.1:5857436-5867424 GCF_000699105.1 Pygoscelis adeliae
GGAATGATGGACCAGCACCAAGCAGAGGAGGTTTGAATCATCTGAGCTTATCACACAGAGGTTTCAGAAAGTTCACGTTACAGAGCCCAAATGCATTTTACAGCTTACTTGAAGGGAAAAGACCGAAACATCCAATATATCTCCCATAGGCTGACAACCTAGTAAACACTCCAGCAGGATAACCGTGATCCTTAGAACAATGGAAACATTTTAGTTAGAAACTGTAGAAGCTACAAGGCAAAGATTTATGTGCTGTGGGGTAAATAAATATTCAGTTCCCATTAATGTTAATGGGAGTTAAGTGGCTAATTCCCCACACATTATGCTGAAGATTTACTTCTCTGTGTTTTATAGAATAAATGAATTTATAGTCTTCCTGGAGGTTAGACCTGAGAAAAACAAAGAGCTCAGAGTTTACTCCATTTTTATGAGGTCATTTTTTTAAAGAAGGTTTATTCCCCAAACAGAAGGAAAGTTTAGAAGAGCACCAAGTTAAAGCAATCGCCTCCATGGGGTGCCAGGGAGATTTGTGGCAGGCATTTAATCCAAACTCACAGACGGAGAGACACGCAAAGATCCATATAAAATGTCTTAATAACAGAAGCCGGAAATTGGTAACAATAATAAAGGCTGACATTTATACAGAGCCTTTCATCCACACATCTACAAGCTGGATTTTGCATTCAGAGGCGCTCACAGAATTCTCTTGCAAATCACATGTGATTTCACACGAAGAGGGCAAAATGCATCAAGGAAGCTGACTTCAGCATTACCAAAACTCAGCCAGCACTGGGGCAGCCATTTAATGCCCCAGGAAGGTAGTGAATCATGTTTCTATTTTAAAGCTCAGAGTATTCTCATTAATTTCAATTGATTTTTCACGGGTCAGAAATGAGCATGTGTACCTTGATGCTCTAATACCTACGTCAGCACTTAACAGTCATTCCCTGGATCTCTATGCAAAATTCCCATGGAATTTGCTCTTTTTTTCTTATGCTCCAGCCTCTAAGATGACCCCGTAAATTTTCATTGCTGGTTGAAAACATTTAAAGTCAGTTTTATCAACGAGTTAGAAGTCACAAGAATCCTTTGCCCAAGATGCGAACGGTATGCCATAGTCTCTGTGTTCAAAGACGACCAAATATTCATTCCAAACAATCACATTTTTCTCTTCCTCTGTTAAGGACTACTATGTATTTGTGCTGAAATTGAGATTAGAGGTTAGGTATGAGACAATTACACATTTGTTTCCCTTTCGCCTGATCTGAAAAAGAACAGCTTCAGAGAGAGGGAGAGAAAAATTCATAGCAGTGTTTTCAATAGGGCACAGTGATCTGCTACGGATAAAAAGCAGTCCTTTTTCCTTATTCAAATGTTAAGCTTTCCCAGGCTAATAATATTTTCCCCTAACTGGTCATTCATTCATCTACAACTCCATGCAAACCAGAACTTTTCATTAGCAGGGTCACTCTCACAGTTTCATTTTGATCAGACATTGCTTTTGTACTGCGTATATTGGATTTTTTTTTCCTTTTTGGCAGCAAAACAGCCTCTCAAGACCTTTGACAGTAACTCCATGCACTCATCTTTCATTAGGACTAAGGTCTCACAGATCACTTCATATTTATCAGAGTCAGCAGCTGCAGGATCAAGTGGACCGGGCACTCACACACCAGCTTCACCCAGCACCCTGGTGCCAAGGCTGGGTCACGGCGATTTTCTGCGCCCTCTCGCTCCCCTGGCCTCTGTTAAATCCTCTTGATGCAACTGGTTATCTCCAGGCTGACCTGGAAATTGCAAAATGAGGTAGCACACGCAAATTAAGTTATAGTCCAGGTGTATTATGCTTGGCCTGGTGAGAACACAGGGCACAAATTCAGCCCCTGGAGAGCTTAGGGCTGCAATGTTGGAGAAGAGACAACCTGCGGATGGAGAGCGAGCTGATAGCGGGGGGTGCTGATGGGAAACCACAGCTCAGAGCCGGCCAGTCACCAAACAGGGGCATGCCCTATAAATGCAACCCTTTCATCCTCTCTCCTCTGCCGATTTTCTAGGCTGTAAGCGTACAGAGGAGGGCGACAGCAGGCAGTGGACCACAGCATGACATAAGGGGTTGGACAGCCTCCCCTCCTGCTCTGGACATGGTAGTTGCTGGTCTTTGGGGGTTTTTCAGTGCTCAGTGAGAGCCTCCTGCCGAGGGTGATGGGGAACCTGAGTGAGGCTCCTGCCTTGTGTCAGGCTTCGGAGGGTCTGTCTCTTCCCATCGGCTGCAAAAGCCACGCAGGGAGACAGGCCAGCCAACAGAGACACCTAAATTATGTCTTCCACGAAGTGGTGCAAATATTCCCCAAAGTTGTAACTGCTTGAGTTTGCGCTGGACTTGCCACAAGTAGAGCAGATCCTGGAGGGAAGGAAGGCAGCAGAGAGAAAGCAGGACTGGAATGTGATTCCCTTGCATATTTGAAATGTTATTTACTATCTAGTAAACCCATTTTATAGCACCCTGCATTTTATTTTCAAACACTTCTATCGACACGCACTGTATATCAGTCATTATCTGATTATGGAAGCTTTCACAATGGTTTCCAGGCAGCTTTAAAAAGCTGCCAAAGAATTCAGTGTGGCAGAAGTTTGAACTTTATTGCTGCTTTTCACAAAAAGGCTGAAGAACAAATAACAGAGACGGAAAAAAAGGATTTCAATGACCTGTGTGAATGCAGTAGGCCCCAAACCATGAAAAAAATTACTTTTGGGGGGTTATACAGTTCAGATAACCTGCTCACAACTTTCTGCCAATGGATCATAAGATCCATAGCCCCTCTGGCTTTTTTATTAATCGTTGAAGAAGAGCAATAAATAAATGTCATGCCATTACTGAAAAAGCACCTACAAGACACAGAACAAATATTAATTGTACTTAAAGTAGTCCAGTTAGATGGTACGTGCACATCCTAGAGAGATGATGGACAGGTAAAGAAAGAAATCTCTCCATTTAAAAGAGATAGCTGACTCAACCGGTTTGTTTTTGCTGGCCACACGTGAATAGGATTGTGCCTGTAGAGATTACTTTTACATTCTCTGCTTCTCCTCGGGGACAATACCTTGTCTTTTTAAGCCATTTAGTTGTGTTGATAATTTTTATTCTTTACACTAGGCTGTTAGCCAAGGCAAATGTTTGTGTTGTTTTAAAAACTTGAAGTGTATCACTGTGGGAAACTTAAAATATACAGATAACTTCAGAAAGCATTTTTGAAAAAAAATTGTGATAATATCCCATGTTATTTCACTTTCCTTCTATTAGTTTTACATGTAGCAGTGTTCAGTGCCTTCACAGGCTGTTTTTCTGTCCTACTCCCTTCCCATTCCAAATATATGAAAATACTGATATGATGCTAATTGAACTGAACCATCAACATTTCTGTAGTGACAAAAGTTACAGAAGAAATCAAGAAATCAAACATTATTTTTATCTTTGAAAGAATGTGTGGAATATGTAGCTGAAATAAGAAAAACACTTTGAAGTGCGTGTATGTTAAATATTAGCACTAAACAGGACTCAAAACCATAATGGAAGGACAGGCAAAGTTTAATTGAAAATGACAAAATTAAATAAGACACAGCCTCTGAGTTCACATAGAGAACATTTGTCTCAGTCAAATGCTACCAGTTCTGCATACCAATGATGTGCTGTGTGCTGCTGAGCACGCAGGAACTCAAATCAAAAAGATTACAAGTTTGGCTTGTGAAGCCTGCCTCAGACTCCTCTAAGTAAAACAAAGTTAGACTGAAAATATTCAAGGACTGCTAGGCACTGACCGAGAAAGCTCGGAGGAAGGAGCAGAAGCAAGAAGGAAGGCGTCCGGGCTCTTTGCTGCTTTTGCAGGGCCACCCGCCCTCCCAGCAGCTCTCCCTTACCCCAGGGGCGAAAGCAAAGGAGGATCTGCCACCGCGGGGGTAACCTCTGTTCACTACCCACTCTGTCCTGGAAGCGGATCTTGCCAGGATCCACTACCACCAGCCAAGGGGATACTGCTCACTGCAGAAGGAAATACTAATTAAGGGTGAACCTGATCTGCAGAACCTGGGCTTGCGTATCTGAATCCAGCTTAACCCAGAGTTCAAGCACGTAGGTTTTGATACAGCACTAAGTAAATCAAGCGAGCACCGGCTGTCAGCCCAGCCCAGCATCCCATATTTCTGCCTCATTTTTCACGGTGAGGGCATTGTTATGTGTTTAGACAAGCCAGAGGCTGTCCTGCCTAAAGCCTGACATGTATAAACTATTAATCCGATGATGATCGAGCCCCCATGTGTCCTCAGGCTAATAGTGGTCCTGGCATATTCAGTGTGGACCCAAATCTATATACCAGCTTGTCCTCATGAGTCATCATAACCTCAGACCTACCTTCCTTTTCCAAGACACACACACAAGCACAAGTCCCCACGGGTTTGTTGTTTTAGGAGCAGATGACATTAAAGCAGTACGGAGTTGTGTAATGTAGCTTTAATAAGCATGTGCTTTCTATTTGTCACTGCTTAAACTGTACTTTTAGACACACAGCCCAGGAGTCTTGCTGAAATCTGCAAAACATTAACGGCAGCAAAGATGAAGGGGTTTCGAACACTCCACAGGCTGGAGAGAGCATCTGGCTGGGGAGGCTGGGTTGGGAAGAAGTCATTTTGATGGAATTAAAGGAAATAGTAATCAGGGTTGTAGTGAGAACTCTCTTCCTCCAGTTAATGTATTTTCTTAAACAAAGAACAGGAAGTTATAACAGAAAGCTCCTCTGTGCTCCTTAGGCACACAGCGACCGGCATCCTTAGGCAACCAGCTTAGCACAAATCCCCTTTGATTGGGGGCAAATCGGAGATCCTCCCCGTTAGCAGCACACAATCTGGGGCACGCTCCATTCAATCCCTCCTTTTCCCACTCCAGGGATGCTTTTCCTCTTCCATTTACCCCCTTAAATAGACGATCTGTTGGTGGAATAAAAAGAGAAATGTCAGTTTTTCCTCCTTTTCACTGAACTCCGTCCCTCCAGCTCTCTCGCTGGCTGTAAGTGTTCTTAGAGTGTCTGTTTTTCAGCAATAACCATTCCCTAACCGAGGTCACACATACTAAGTGCCAGCAACCAGAAACTTTAAATAAAGTGTTACTGAAGTACCTGTACAAATACCTTTTTCACAATAATCTGCTCACTGTCTTTCATGTGTTTGCTAATGAGCTTTACCTCCTGTGGAAATTCAATGGGCTCTAGCTGTACAATTTTCCAGCATTTGAAAAATATATCAGTTTTTCTGGAAGGGGAGCTGGTGTTTGTTTTTCTGTGGTGAATTTTGTTTTTATTGCTCTAACTGCAGCTTCAGAAAATGAAATATCTGTCAAAACAAATCAGGAGTAGGAATGCTCGAAACTTACATTTTTGGCACCATTCTGCAACATCAAATGTTCATTGTCTCAATTTTTTGAAATGCTGAACATGGTTAAAATGAACCTCAAGATCAAAAATCAGTAGATGTCCCATTAATTACGTTTCGATGTGTGGTAAGCTTCCAAAGTAGAACTTGAAGCCGTACAGATTTTTCTGATGACAAAGCCTGAGGGCTTCTCCAGCTCTGCTATTGCTGCTTTAGTCACTCTGAACACATTCCATCCCCACAACTCACTAATAGCGGAGGAGACTGGAGAAATCCCAGTTCTGCAAACACGCGCCACTGATCGTATTAATCATATTACTAGCGCAAATACTAGTAGCATTTACCGCTGGGAAGGATAACACTAGTTGCCATGGGGTTACTTAGGTGTATAGTGTAAGCACGAGAAATATTTGTAGGTCCCAACAAATGTTCTTGAAGCAATTCAGTTTGGTGAACTGAAGTATCATGGCTTATGAGCTGATAATAAAAGCAGGGATGCTAATACACATTGCAGTTTGTCTTTGCAAAGGAACCTACATCAACTTCTAATTAAGCACAAGCAAGTCGGTGTGTATGATTAGTTGGTCTGGTACATGTGTTCTAGAACACAGCCTCCTCAGCACAGCCCCATGATTTGGGTGGAGGCTCGAGCCCGTGTCTGACAGTGGTAATGCCAAATATTTTCAGCATAGTAAGTCTTCACCTAATTAGTAAAGAAAGGCTCAAGAGGGGAAGTCATAAGCTGAATAGCATTATCGTGATATTAGGGTTCAGATGCTGATAATGCTGAAAATAGGTCATGTTCATGATATTGGTTATTAATAGTGGAAGTAATTTCCCATTGGGGTCTGCTAATAATAATAATAACAACAGCAATCAAATATCAACAATGAGCTAAAAGTTGTGCAAAGAGATGTGAGCTTAGGCTTGTGTGCCACCACAGACAGCACGTACAAATCTGAATGTGCAAATTCCAAGTCCAGGACTGAACAGGTGGCGTCAGAGAAATGTGGATAAATGCTTTTCTAAACAAAAAGAAAAAAAAAAAAGCACAGGCAGGCTACCACGTTTAATATTTTCCATATGCAACTGCAGAATCACAAAGTCCAGAGATTAATAAGGGGGAAATTATTCCATGTCAACACTAGTGAAGGTTTTAGAGGCCAAAATACTCTTGAGTCTGAGTTCAGCCATGAGAATATTCCCTCAGCGAAGAACCATGATTCTCCGGTAATAAAATAATGGGAAGAATAATGCATTGCACTTGCACGGTACTGCATGGGAAGTGGCAAATAAGGACAGTGGTTGCATCTATGTAAAAATAAACCCCAGGCTGGGCTCAAAGCCAGCTCTGCTGTTCACCTACACTTCTTTGCTGCTGTAGCAACCTGAGTCAGCTCTGGGGTGAGCCATCTGGCAGTTCAAGAAGGGGAGAATTTGACGTGCTCTCTGCACTGTACAGCACACCCACAGTGTACGTGGGGCCCAGAGCTCCATGCCTAGCCCTGCAGCTTCCCTCTGCCCTGTCTGCCTGCGTGCTGATGCCATGCCATCAACGTCGGCTGGACAAGACCACTTGAAATCTTTCCTAGAGGGCCACAACGTTAACTGCCTACCTGGGCAGATGGGATTTCTAGGCATTTCAGGCCGAATACAACCTGCATACAAGGACTACAATGAATGCAGGGTTCTGGGATTTAAGAGATATTCCAGACTTCAGGACAGCCCCAGACTAGCCAGTTAAATTTTGAGGTAGCCACAGAGACCAACTCTACCTAGATCTATAGGATGGATCACAGTGTCCACTCTGGCCAGTTTCTGACCTTCAGCAGCACAAAGGAAGGGAGCAGTTGATGTAAGGGGTTGCACATCTCCATCCCCCAAACGCCATGCAGGCAAAAGGCTTGGCTGGGACACGGTGAAGGAGAAGGGGTGGCCAAGAGAGGCTCTGCTGGGCATGCCTTGCCTCTGGCTGAGTGGCCACTGCCAATGAAGTTGCTCAGTCACACTATAGGTCAAATAGCCATCCTGAAAAGTCAAGAGTAGCTATTTACTGCTTCCCCTCCTCTCTGCAGTGTGCTGAGCAAACGTTTGGACTGATAGAATATGTTTAATCTAAGGAGAAGTATCTTTATTAGTTTGTGGCATCATTTTTCTTTCAAGTTCCATTAACAACGTTTTGCGTGCCTTCAGACGGTGTTTTATTATGATTTTTAAATGTTAACGTAAATCCTGTTGTTCATCAGTATATGTGCACTGACCTGATTTCATTAATTCCTATCTTTGCTTCTGCAGGTTTTATTAATTTTAGTCAGTGTATAATTAGATTTTTAAGAGCCATCATTAAATTTCTAGCATTTGAATAGTCCTCAGAGAGTCACCCTGTAAATATGACTGGCTTCAGGCCCTTTTTTCCCTTTGTAAGGAGTGCTGTAAGATCTTTTGTTTTATTCACGAAATGTCACGTTGTCTAATATCACAGCACTACATCACATAACACATTCACTTCTGTAGTAGTAAATCCCTTTATGTTTCTACATTGTATTTCAATTTGCAATATTAATGCTGCAAGTAACATATAGTGACAACGGAAACTTTCAAAAGAACATACAGTTTCCATTCCAGACACCCACTATCATTTCCAGTAATGGGTATCCAGTCTGAATGTATGTTTCTAGCAGACTGTAACAGTACGACCATTACAGTACCAGTGGTACTTGTGAAACCACAAACATGCAGGTCATCTTCTGTGAATAGTAAAACATTTCCAAGAACCTTGACTCTTCCATTTCAAATCTTAATTTCTTGTTATTCCCCCAAAATACATAATAATAACAACAATAATAATCATAATGATAATAATAGTAACAGTCAATGGCAGTGTAACTGTGAAGTGTCTTCCAGTAATACATCAGGCACAACTAAATTTCTGTATGTGGCAGAGCAATTCATCCTGCCAATCCTGTCTAGAAAGACCCAAGAATTTGACGACTAAACCATGGATGTCATCAAAAGGCAATTTTGATTTTATGTCTTGAAGATCTCAAAGGGTTTCTCACTTCTTTCTGTGCCACCAGGTTTACGCAAGCGTTGCTACCTTCCCACTAAGTGACCCTTCTACCATACACTTGGTGGAAGTCCATGCCTTCAGGGTTTCAAATCAGCCTTATCAGAGCCTCCTTTTTACCTCATCATAAATAGCTCAGGCATCTGCATACGTGATGTTCCTGCTCTGCCTGCAGCTGTACTAATACCTGAAAATGTAAGAAAAGAAAAATGAGGGGTAGCTTTTGAAAACATGATCGCTGAAATTTAGAAAGAAGCTCAAATGAAGATAGCCCCATCCCCTCCTCCTCGCACACCTCAACCACAAGTTTAGATTTGTTCAAGTTCTGGCTTTTCCTGAGGCCTCCTTCTCCATTAGGAAGTTTTATCCTTGCTGTACTAATTGTTTATACCAGAGGTAAATCCTCCCAGCTGCCCATGAGGGGCGAAGAGGTTCCCACAGCACTGCTATCTCAGAGAGCACTGCAAGCCTTGGGGGAACATTTAAGAGGAACATACAGACTGCATGTCAGGACCACATTTCTTTCAGGCACTGGTGATTCGAGCTTTTAATTATCTTCTTAGATATGTCAGGACAGGTGACAACATCACAGGCAAGGCTCACAATTCTCTGCTGGCATTGCATCAATGGTAAAGCCTGGCTGCAAAGCTATGACGGTGCCTGGAGATAAATGAGCCCCTGCGTCCCAGCCTCTCCAAGCGTAGCCGCTTTCACCCCTGGGATTTCACAGGTCACATTGGCCTCAGCAGGTCAATAATTCTGCTCTGGGGATCCATGTTTACCCATTTTTTTTTTCGCATCAAGAGGATGCTCCTAGCAAGGCAAACGATCCCTGCCATGCTGGGGGGTGGCAGATTGAATTCATCAAAACTCGCAGGTAAAGAACAGCCATCATCACAAAACCTGGCTCAGCTCTCAGCTGCACCAGGTTCATGCTGTAAGCTCTGCTTCTGTTTCCCTGAAGCTGAGCAAAAGTTGGGCTGAAACGGTTTCCAGCATACTTCAGGATGGCCTTGGGGCTGCTGCAGCACACCCCAGCTGCAGCCAGCTGCTGGCCCAGCAGAGGAGCTGGCTAAATACTACGTGCTGTCACCCATGTGTGAAGGCAGGGACAGGGGACAGGCAGCAGAGAGCCAGCCAGGGCAGCTCTGCTCTGCCCTGGGGCTCCTGTGCAGGAGAATCCTCCATTACTCTGCACGGGCAGCGCCTTGGCTGCTTTCTGCTGCCTCAGCAGAGAAAGAAACCTACTACCTGGACGAAAGTCCAAGGATTTAGCCCATAAATCTCAGGGCTTTGATTAATTCCTTTCCTTTTTTTTTTTTTCCCCCTTTGCAGATGTTAACATTTTCCAAGCAGTTATATGCTACCTTGGTGAAGTGCAAAGAAAATAGAAACGATGTCTGAAATTACACAAAGGATAAAGTAGAATAGCATGCATTGGTTTAATGCAGCAATCAAGATTAGATATGGAGCATATGCCCAGTGCTGGATCTGAGAAATTAG
>NW_008825076.1:5867444-5874717 GCF_000699105.1 Pygoscelis adeliae
TTAGCATGTGTTTCTGATATAAAGTCACTTTCACTCAGAGTGGAAATACATTGTGCACTAATACTGCTGTTTTCTTCCCTGATCCATCAGGTAAAAACATATTGGAAGAGGCGGGATAATACTATTTCACTGACGGTACAATTTTCTTCTTGCTAGAAACAGATTTATTGTGCCTTCTCAGTCAAAACTGATAGCATCCAGCATACTCCCATTTACCTCTCGCTGCTTCTGTCATCTGACATTTTTGTATAAACATAATGATTTAAGATTTCAGCAGAAATGAAATCATTTTGCCTGGTAGAGGATGGTAAGCTTTGAGGCTGTGCAATCTTGATTATACCAGTTTGACATGAAAATACACCATACATCTAACACTTGCTTCCTTTTTTCCCCAAACTTAACAATTCAAGAACACAGTTGCTTTCATCATCCATCATCATGATAATGGTGATGATGAAAAGACATATTAGCCACGCTTAAGTTATTTACTCAGTAAAGTAAATTTTAATATGGAAGCACTATAATAAAATTTGGGAACTCAGAAATAAAGGTTTTCATGTTACAGCTTGATAGCTGAAATACGGCAGTACAGATGTACCTGATAGTTCAGAGGAATCTGAACTGAATTGAGTCTCAATAAAGACCTGGGAGTCCCGGTCTCAATTGCATTCAAATAAGCAGTTTTCACTGGGAATGTTATGGGTCTGCCAGTCAAACTGACATGAGAAAAGGTTCATTTCCACTCTTGAGGGGCTATACAGAATCGATGGAGAGTTTTCATAATACACTGTAGGAGCCCCATGTTGACGCTGCGGATCCAACAGCCAGGGACCGCTCTCTCCTTCTGACTCACGCTCCAGAGGAGCCCCACTCTCCCTCTGTGGGAGTCTGGCAAGATGAGCTGTCTATTTTAGGGACTCAAGTTAAAGCTAAACAGGAGAGAATACTCCTACAGATACAGCAATTTCTTTTGCAAAGAGCGGCTGAACAACTGCACCATTTCTGCAACTATTTCTGCATATTTTCCACTTACAGTCTCAGTTGTTTTGCAAATTCAGGTGAGATGTGCATATAAACACAGACATGTAGACATCTATCCCAGCAGTGCAGCAGTGAACCACCACTCAGTCAGCCCCATGGCACTGCTCTTAGACCACTCCTCTCTATAAATTCCCAGTTTTACGTCTGCATTATTCTTTATGCAAAAAACAAATTACTCCCATAGCGCAGGGCTTCCACGACGCAGTCATTGACCTCGCATATGTGATGCTCACCTGATGCTGTTTCCGACATATCAAAATCCCAGGACTGGAACACATGACCTCTTCCTTCTCCCTTCCCACTAAAGGGAATCACAGCACATTTTCTATAAGGTTGTATAGTCCCACATAGCGAGGGAAAACATGGTGCTGCTCTTGTGTGTGATAATTTCTTATAAAAGAAATTCTTTTGTCAAAGAAGCCCCACAAATTATAGCCTAAGGCATAAAAAAGAGATCTAGATCCCAACTCAGATTTAGATGTGAACACACTGTGATCAAAGATCTTGGAACTAAAGATAATTACACCCTACTGCAACGATCAGTGCTGCTTTAAAAATAAATCAGGCTGGTTAGAATCTTTTCACTGAAAGCATTTCCAAAGCAAAAATGGGTGCTGGATCAAATACAATTTTAGGAAAATGTTATATTTTAATTAGTAAAAAAGGTATTAGAAATTGCCAGGCACAATTTGGATTTTTGTATTAATTATATTTTCACTTGAAACAGAGGTAATGTTGACATTTTGTTACTTTTAGAAATCTCCCACCAAAAATTTCAAGTGAAAAAATGGTAAGCAGAAAAAGTTCAGTTAAAAAATTGTAAAGAAAAAAAACACAGCCGCGGGGGGGAAAAAAAAGCGTAACTGGAGAAAACTAAGCTTCTAAATCCATAAAAATAGGATTAACTTTTATTTATGAAAGCACAGGTTTTAAACGGACATCAGCCTAGCCTTTGAATGTGTGAGTCCAACATACTGTCACGAGTACGACCATAACTACAGTCATTGCTAAAACTGACTGGTGACATACCAGCATACCGAAGTGTTAATGTCTCAACACGCGAGTTAAGCAAACGATTGCTATCATGCACAATGCATGTGTCTTATAAATTAGAGGGATGAAAATAAAAATCCCTTATTACTGTAAGCACAGAATTACAGGGATAAGTTTAGAAACTGTTTTCGGATTTTCAGTATTCCTACGGCATTAAGCCCTCTCTCTGCTTCTCCCATTATTACCATATTAATTTAATAAGCCTGTAGCCAGAAGAACTGTCACAAACAGAATCCACTGGTAACTAATACAAATAATTTATTTCAATTCTGAGATTAATCAATATGTGGCCTAATTTTTCTAGCTGTATTTTCTTCTATGGATAGAAAACACACAGAATTTCCATGGCCATTTCGGAATCCTTTTTAAAAATTGAACACTAGAGATCATATTTTCCAAACCTGCCCAGTCTGTCTCTTCTAATTAATGATGTGGCGCACTAAAATAGATTGCTGTGTATTTTGCAAAGTGTTGCTTGAAGTTTGACTTGTATGACTGCCATTGGTTTTCACGGCTGTTGCCATGAAAACTCCAAATCATTATAAAAAAAAATAGATGTCTGTACAGCAGAATAAAGGCAGAAGTTGCAAATAACATGCCAAGAAATGAATATGCCTAAGTAAGTGTGCCATCACTGCTACACACCAAAGATTGCTCCTCCAACCTGAGCTCCACCCAAGAAGAGAAATGGCAGTGACGAGTTCTTGTGCCGTTTAATCCTCAGCCTTGAGCTCAGCAGCAGAATTAGCACCAGCACCTTTTGAATCTATTTAGCAGAATGGAGAGCAATGAGTCATTTCGCAGGAGAAGTCAAAAACTGATCAGCTGAGAACAGCTTTTGATCACAGTCCCTTCTGTGGCCCTTCCCTGGCCGTGATCCACCGACTCGCCTCCGTGTCCCCTGTGAGAAGGCCAGTGGCCCACAGAAGCTGGCAGCTTCCACAATAGCAACATGCAACTGCAGATTCTTTTGCTGGTGGATCTATTTGTAAATGAGTTCTGTTTAAAACCATCCAGCTGCAGAAACTTGGCAAGGGGGCTGCTCCGCAACACAAGCACTAACTCAGTTGTCACTCTGGATACAGGGCTTTTACACAGTGTGACATTTCCACTGATGGATGATGTACCCAAACATGGTGTCTATGTAATAAATGCATATGAGTGAGTAAGCACATTTCACTCCCAAACAAAAATCATGCCTAGGAGAACAAGAAATCAACAAACACATTAGGGAAGCGAAAGGTCATGGGAGGGAGCTTTTCTCATTAACCCTTTAACTACTGAAGCTGAAAAGAGTAGTCACTTAGTCAATGTGTGGAGAAATCATTAAGGTTGGAAGAGACCTCCAAGATCATCGAGTCCAACCCTCAACCCAACACCACCATGCCCACTAAACCATGTCCCTGAGCGCCTCATCTACCCGTTTTTTAAATACTTCCAGGGATGCCATTTCCTCTCGTCCTTTCGCCAGTTACTTGGGAGAAGAGACCAACACCCACCTCGCTACAACCTCCTTTCAGGTAGTTGTAGAGAGCGATGAGGTCTCCCCTCAGCCTCCTTTTCTCCAGGCTAAAACACCCCAGGCTGAAAAGAGTAGTCACTTAGTCAATGTGTGGAGAGCTAAAGGTCTCCATTGCCTTCTTCCTTCCCATCCATACCAGTATCTAACAACAGTGTACGCAGGTATTTCTGATGTTGAAAAATGTTTTATGTCTTAGCATAGGCAAGAATCACTGAGATAGCTACCCGCGGTAGTCAAGATCTGAAATATTCTGGCCTGTGGATTATAGCTTTAGCTTCTGCCACTGAGCCATAGTATACAGCAGAGGTGTACCAGCATTACACCTCTATTAGTATATGCATGATTTAATTCAGCTGTTGTCTTATGTAAATGACCCACAAAGGAAGAGCATATGCTCTGCTGGGTGAAACCTTGCCCATTGCCTGCACTACGTGATCAGCGGCCCTGGCCTGCCTGCTGATTCCAACAGGTTTGTTTGGACCGTTTGGACACTATGGCTAGGGAATCCTGATGTCCTTTTTAGCTTGGGTTACAAGGCAAAGCTTCACATACAGCCAATGCCTCTCTCCTTTCAGATCCAAATGCCCTCAGGGCCTCAGTATGGTGACTTATCTCTGTTTCTGAAACAATCTGCCATATTTACTTCACCACTGCATATCTTTCTGATAATGTTTCTTCCTGCAGATCACCAAGAGAAGCCTGGCTTTCCACAGCTCTCCTAAATTCCCAGTCACTGCAGGTCACCTATCCTTTTCTTCACCTATTTTCTGCATGCCGTTTCAATTGCTTCTTAGGGAGCAGCAAATTCTCTCCCTTCTCTCCATCAACGCACAGGCTTCCTCTTCCTCATCCTGCAAGCCAAGGCAGGAAAGGAGCAGGGGACTAACAGCAAAGTGAGCGCAGAGCTACTTGTGGCACAGGAGCAGCCCTTTCTGCAGTGTGCTACACCCCAGAAAGCTCTCTCCAGCCATCGGGTGGTCCAGGATCCATAATTTGAGAAACACCGACAGGGAGAAACAGGCTTTCTCTGTTCTAGTCCAACACCATTTGGGGTTTTCTCTTACAGGCTGTTCTCTCCACCTCACTGCACAGAGAAAACACCCTAGAGTATCCTGTTCAGAGCCACTTCCTTACCCTACATCCCAGTGGATGCAGCTTCTGAAAGGAAGCAGAGCCGGCAAGGATGGAGTGCTTTTGGGAATCATTCCCAGCATATGGAGACTGCATTCTGCAGCAAGTGAGGGCAGTTCCCTCAGCAAGTGGAAAATGGGCTTCACCTCCCTGTGGTCTCACTGTGGTTTGCTTCCCTTGCGATATTATTTTTGAACAGCAGGCAGGAGCTCTGTGTTTCTTGTTCTGTTTAGTAAATCCAATAACCAAACCTGGCCCACTTCTGGGTGGTCCTCACGAAATACCAGAAAACCACGCCAAGGCCATGTGATATAATAATCATAAGAAATAGAGGGATTGCTTTGACAGATACCTCAAAATCAGTTTTTCAAGAAATAGGATGTTTCAACCAACGCGTCCGTTCCATTTGGGTTTTTTTCCCCCTATTCCTTTTACTTATTCAGTGCCTTTGTTCTTCATTCTGGTAAGCCAGAATTACCAGCCTGGAAAATGAAGATCACTGATGCATGATGCTTGACTTGGTCTCAGGCTGGGAGATGTTATATTACACAAAATGCCTTCCAGGTTAAAGAATTCAGATCTGAATTGCTAGACAGACTGACTGCTTTCATGACCAAGAATAAGAAAGAGAGATGCAAAACGCCAGCCATTAAAGCCCAAATGTAAGCATGGTTTCCTTTTATTTTCCTGAATACTTTGTGGGTAAAGTTAGTGCTCAAGGACTAATCTCGGTGCACAGGTCCAGCTTGCACCCTGCCAGGCGGTACGCCTGCCCACACACCCGCAGCTCTGCTAGCGGACTTCACTTGCTGCAGCAGCCGCGGGCATCCCACACGGGGCCCCTGCACTCGCCGTTTGCCAACGCGCTTCAGCCATGACTTCCAGTGCCTGCGGTCCAGCTCTGGCCCTCCTTGCTGGCATCTGCCCCAGCCCCACAAGCATCCGTGCCCTCCTGCCTCTAGAACTGCTTTTGGAACGTACCAGCCCCCCGGGCAGAGATGGGTGGCATGAGATGGGCTAAGGGAAAGGAAATAATCTGAGTCCCTTCTGACCTGAGCAGATGTGGAACCAGGAGCAGAGGCTGCTCACAAACTTACTCTGCTGTCTGGTCCCTTGCAGAAGCAGGGGCACAGCAGATCATCAGCCAGTTCATCTCCCTGCACATTGGGGATATCCCTAAACGTGCTTAAGTCAGAGGGAAAATAAACATTATATTTCATCACTAACGCACTCCTTCCCAGCTACCAACTATTAATGATGTTATACTTAACTCACATTTTTTCATTCACAGCTTTTTACAACTGCATTGTATATATGCACAGTCGTTTCTGGAGAGGATAGGAACCCAAGTCTCTTCAGATCGAGAGGACAGGCTGGCCAGAGACACTGTAGTAAATTCCTGTTCTGATAGCAATCAAATTAATAATTATTTGGAGTAGAAAGGCTCTTGCTTCTTAAGAGCCTGATCCGAATCACATTACATCAGATGAACTTTTTTCTTTTCTTCAGTTGCCTGTGCAACAGTGCCTAATTGGGCATCTATGCTCTTATTTGTCACTGCCCTGATTTAATTAATTGTCGCACAATTAAAAATATTGGTTTAATTCATGTGCACATTAATATTAATCATTCTTGTCTCTTTTCATAAACACAGGCCCTAATTCAAGTATCATAATTTTACACAGCAAACATAGCCAAAAATGTGATAAAGGAGAATTTCACGATCAGAGGTTGGCCGATACAGAAACATAGCACAGCAACATGACTGAAGCAGAACAGTGTGATTGATTTTTCTCTTCCTTTACTCCCAGCTGCTGCAATTCATGTGAAATCTGTCTCGAGACAATGGGATCCCATGAAGGGAGCAATTGGTGCCGGGAAGAAGCAGTCAGCATTAAAGGGCATACACATCCTCCCTCTCCTCCTGGCATGGATATACATCTGAACAGTCATTGCACTCCTGGATGCCCTGTCATTTCCTCATAACCTGGGAGCCCAGCTGCTAAGCTGCACTTACGGAGATGCTCAGCATTAAACAGGCACACCTCGACCCTCCCGAATCCCTCATTCCACGGTCAGCTGGCACTTCACAACCCTGTTAGCTTTCCTTTGCCACGTTACTCTCTCACAGAGCTGCCTCTGCTCTCCCAGCATGCAAATAGTGTAAAAAAGACTGTTTGCTTTGTATTCAATTAGTGAGGGAAAATGGTTTTGTGGTTAATGGACCAGGTGGGGACTCAGGAGATGTGACTTCAGTTCCCAGCGCTGCCACAGGCTTCCCGTGCGACCTTAGCTTCCCACACAGCCTTGTTGCATTCACCCAAGCCGAAAGGAGAGTAACAGAGCAAGCGTGATTTCAAACAGCAAGCCCAGGGTGCCAAATCCACCAGTCATCAAAAGACCTGGCACCAGTGACACCGATACACTGCTGCCCGCATATGGGTTTGTGCAATCAGGGTCACAGCCTGAGTGGAGCACGGTGCGGTGCTGTCCTTCCTTCTCTTCAGCCGGAAAACTCCACTGCGG
>NW_008825076.1:5874734-5890831 GCF_000699105.1 Pygoscelis adeliae
TTTCTGACTACAGCGATTTAGTGTCTGTTCCCTTGCACTGCATCGGACCGAGCCAGCCGGGGCGCAGGGAAGCCAAGGACAAGCTGCGATGAAGGGGGCATCACCATGAAGACAGAGAAAGGTTTGTATAACTGCACAGGCAAAAAGTCAAATCCTTTATTAAAAAAATCTGTAAACAATTAAAGTAGCCACGAATATGGGAGGTATGAGTGCAGCCATTAATATTTAGGGGAGTGGAGGAAGGAAGACAGAGAGATGAAAGCTGAACACCTTTTTGAACCTCAGCCAAAGCTTTATCAACCATATAACTAAGAGAACATATCCTGCTCAGCGAGACACGTATTCACCCTGTTTCATTACATTCTGTTCTGTCCTCAGTCATGATGGATCCTGCTGAGACTCGTGTTTAACAGCTCCTTCCTGGAGTGGCTCGAGCAACAACAAGAAAAAAAATATTGTGAAAGTCACACCCCATTGAAATTGCATCCTAATGGGACCTGGCGAGTGCAGTAATTACCAGAATGACTATGAACACCAGGGCCACACTTGGCTCAGAGACTGCTGTACACGTTAAAATTAAAAAGGACTTTAAGCAGATGCAAGAAAAGTGGAAATTAGGGACCAAAGTGTAGGCACAAGAGCGATTCATCATTCCTGATAAGGAGCCATTAGGCTGGATTTTGACGGGAGCAGAACCCGGGGAAGCCGGCCTTTCTAAGCTTACAAATGCAGTGTAATCCCCAACTGTTTTCAGATAATGGAAAACTGCATTAACCTTGTAATGCTTCCCTGATGACTCTATCACATTCACCCTCTTGCAAGTCTCTCTGCTACTTTTTTTACACCCTCTGATTTCTCTGGATTCTGATTTCCATCCTCTGGGGCCAATGCAGAATGTCTTGGTACGTGAGATCAGAATCCAGCCCCTTGTTATTTCAGCCAGAACAAGATTTCTGGCTTGTTTTAGCCATCAGGATAGCCTTGACATGCTTTGACTTGCCTGCACCAAAAATGTAAACAG
Source organism: Pygoscelis adeliae (assembly GCF_000699105.1). NCBI lineage: Eukaryota > Metazoa > Chordata > Aves > Sphenisciformes > Spheniscidae > Pygoscelis > Pygoscelis adeliae. The sequence continues at coordinate 5,875,756 of NW_008825076.1, forward strand.
CTGCGCTAAGTACAACAATTAACATTGTGTCTCTGCAGATGTTTGTTTCCCTTGAAGGAGCTTGGAATTTGAGTGGGGAAAAGCAGGGTAGGCAGCAAACAGAGGCTAATGCAGTCTGGGGCAAACTTCCCAACTGCAGTTTTATAAACAGCTCAAGCTGCTCCCTTTTCTATCAGTGATGTCACTCCTAACCTTATAGCGGGCTGTGGCATTGCTATCCATCATCTGCCAGCTGCTATTCCTTCCCCACCATATAGCAGGAGGCACATGGTGTGTGAAGGAGGCTGGAGTCTTGAAGTGTTTCAGCTTCATGTGAATGGAAGCCAATACGCTTCAGATTCCCTGGATTTTTCATACAAATTATCTCACCCACGTCTGCAGATAATGCTGTCTAACAGTTGTAGGTTATAATTTCCAAACAGCAAGATAACCTTCATCATCAAGCAAAGGCAAAAATGCCATTAGCAGATAGAGAGGTGATTTAACTCAACCTAGCCATTTGCTCACAAGTCTGAATTTATGTCATCAGCTGTGATGAAATGAGTGTTTTCTTAGATAGATATGGATGACTAACACAGCGCAGAACTCGGCAATCTTCAAAGGACTCTGAGTTTTAAAGTCTCTGGCTAAAGTCAAACATTTGTCTTTCTTATCACTTTCACTCAAAGGATGTGTTTTTGCAATATTACATCAGGTTCATTTGCCAACAGAAGAGGCCAAAAGGTGACGTCCAAGAGATGAACGCTGCCTTCACTTACACGACAGTAACCCATCAGCTGCACTGGAATTACTCTGGGTTTCCAGTGAAGGACTTGACAGCAGGACCATAACACCCTGCTAGAACATTTCTTATATCGCTATTGCAAGAGCTCTGTAAATCCAGCACTCTCCAGCTGAGACATTTCAGATGAGAGCTCAAAGTTGATGTGATCAAACAACTAGCAAAGAGGTGACCGAACAATGAGTAACAGTAGGACACTTGCCTTCCTTCCCTGGTCCAAAAAATGTCTTAAGTTAGAATAATACTAAATGCAGAGTTATTCTGTGTCTAAACCTATTTTGTCTGCAATTATACCCCTTCACAGCGTAAGAGCTGGAAGCTTTGGGAACAGGACATATTCTTTAACAGGTCACCTGCATTTTCTTGTTCTCTTCTCAAATGACAGCACCTTGGATGCTCTTGTATCCTCCTTTAAACTGTTTCTGAGCCAATCCTGTATGATTCCTTGAGGTGCTGCTCTCACCCCTCAACAGGCCATGAAAATCAAAGCAAATTTCATTTGCTTTGGAAGCAGATGCCTTGTGAAAAAGACTCTGTCTGTTTAGCAGCATGGCAGATTCATTCCTCCTGCAGTCAAAAGGTTTTAAGTTTAGGGAGGTCACACAGTCAGAAATTGGCCAATTGAATACTCACTGAAGAACCTCTGCATAAGTCTGATGTGATTCTACAGGACAGAGAACTACCTTCAGCATCAGGTAGAGTATTAGAACATCTCTCATTATTCAAATACAGTGAAGTGGTTTCACTGCAGTACATTGTTATTATTATACACAGCAAATATTGCTACATCAGTTTTACTCTCCTGCAGCCTCCCGTGGGGCTCACAGCAAAAGCAAATGAAGTGAGCGAAGAATGATTGTGGGCACCGGACTCCTGCAGGCATAGGAAAGGCTGAAGGTGACTGACTGTTTTATGCAATACATGACTGTTTTATGCAATACATGACTACAAATCCTGAGCTGGTCGTTTGCCACTTTTCTACCAAGACAAACAAAACATGCCCCTACTCAGTGTATGCAATTTTCCACAATGCCATGAACTCTGCAGGTGACAGCCTGGGTAAGGGAACAGAGCCAGCTCTCTGCACACACGCTGATTGGATTTCAATACACAATTGTGACAGATGTGGATATTTTCCAAAGCTATCTGTGTACTGGAGGATTTGAAATGTTTCTTACCTGAGGCTACCTGCCAATAACTACTACTATTCTTTGCAGCTGCAAACACCTTCAAAATGAAGACAAAGATCCAACTGAGCCTGATGTTCAAACTCCAGCTCCAGCTTTAAGGTATGTGAAGAATTCAGTCAATCTACTTGTGCATCTTGTTGAACAAAGATGAGTTGGTTTTCGTGCCCATAGTTTCTGGACAGTTGTTTCAAGCTTTTTGCTATACCTAGCCAAAGACTCGCCTAAACCCAGATGCATCACTAGGTTAGTGAGGTTAAGTCATGCCAGTGTCTCCACAGTGACATTAAAGAGAGCTACACAAGTAGCCACGTTTGTGGCTTGAGACAGATGGGTCAGCTGGGAATACCTAGGCAAGGATGACCAGAAGGTTTCTGCACAGAAGCAGCTGAAGAAAAGCACCCTAGCACAGTGCATTTAGCCATCACTAACACTTATCAAGTGCATCATTTGAAACAAAAATAAAAGTAGCTGTAATTCCAGTCTCTGCACTCTCTGTCTTCAAAGAGCTTCCAAAGGCAGCTTGAATTCTTCACCCTTTTGCTAGCATGCTCGGAGTAACATTAGAAGCCACTTCTGGCACTAGCTGTTATCACATCCCAGTAACTGCAGCCCCCAGCTAGCCACATGTTGGCAGCAGCACAGGAACGCAGCTCTAACGCTATCTGACACACACCAGGAGAGTTTGCACAGCCCCACTCACAACTCCACTACGCAGCGGATATCTGCCCTATGCACTAACTATAGACTTGCTGAAACATTATCATACATGAAGGACTAATTAGGTGTGCTGGGCCATTAGCCACCTCTGAACATTGACTGATGAAAAACATAATTAATGGCAGCTTTCATAAATAGACTCCAGAATGGAGAATTAAATTAAAAGGAAAACAGCTGTTGCTAATGGAAATAAAGACCATTTCTTGATTAAAATATCTGCCTGTCTTTCCGTGGGAGTTTTTCCAGAATGGTGGGATGGAAGAGTGTAACAAGATCTGGGAGCAGAGATGCTGCAAAGCTTCCTGCTGAAAACACAACTTCTCTGGCTGATGAGTCACAATGTTTTCCTTTCGCACATTGGAGTAGGGGAAAGAGCTATACAATTGCCTTGTTCATCTCGCTGCCAGTCTGAATGGCTTTATAAACCTTGGAGATCAACCCTGACATAAAAGAATTCAGTTCAGCTTTAACATAAGGTAATATTTCATATTACATGAACCCACAGATATAGGAGGGTCTAGATTTCAAAAGCTGCTCACTAAGGCCCTATGTACTAGTACAGAGCTCTCAGTCCAGAAGACAACATCTCCACAAATCACACTTAAGCACATATATTGATTCTGACACCAAACTGCAACAATGAATGCACAGCTGAGAACATCTATCAGAGCGAGACTTCCACCCAGAGAGCGCCACTATGGACTCAATAATAAGTTTGCTGACATAAATGAAAGGGTCTGAAGGACAGAAAATGTCAGAATCAAGATTTTTTTCAGGTCATGAGGCCTTTCCTTCATGCTGTGATGACTCTGATCCTCTCTGACAAGTAGTACTGCAGGAGGAACCTACAGTACGGAAGAGTTAACATCCAGATTTTCATAGACACTGAGCAACACAGCTTCATCTGCCTCCTACTGTCTTCTGTGTGACAGAAGTCACACACCTGTGGGGTGAAAGTCTTCTTTCTGAGTCCCTGAAGTTGTTTACTCTTACATTTACTTCATTTAGCATAAAAATTTTCAATGTGCTTCCAAGTGCCATTGGGACCTGTGTGTCAGTAGACGTGGCCTTCTCACAGTTTTACCCTGTGTGTTTCAGTGCGTCCTCTCCAAGGCTCACAGATGCTTTAGTCTGTCTTCATATAAAGTCTTGAATCACGGGTTTGATTCTCTAGGGGGGCCCTGAGCACTGCGTTTTACAGATTAATACTGGTACTTAACTGTTGAGCAGCTCTCTGTAGATTTGTACCCTGTTCTGTACCTGGGGCAGAAGAGGCTCTGCTCTGCCACACCGACTCCATCAGTCTTGCTCTGCCTTGTTCGAAATGATAGATCTTTTCCATCACTGACGCCTGAGAGCTAAGCCCTGGAAATCCTATGCCCCATGAAGCCCGCTGACAAGGAAATACGTGCTCCATACCACCTGTGCCTTGAGGAATGAAGGCATATGAAAGGCTGCGTTCAGGCCGCATTATCAGATTCAAAGTGGAAACTAAAGAGAGAGAAAGGTCTGAAAGATGAGCCAGCCAGGAATGCGTGTTGCTTTCACCTTTGATCCACATGGTGCTTTGATGTGGTATTTCAGCCCTTCAGACAAGGTAACTTATCCTAGTCTGCAGCTCATGGCACCTCCGATGGATATAAATGAGGCAGCAAGCCGTGCTCTTCAGCTGTCACTGAGGCACTGCCAGTTAGTGGCATAATTCAGTCCCAGCTCCCTTCCCATTCCCATTTTTTTCTCTGCCTGCAGAGTCTAAAAGGAAATTCCCTCAAATAAATACAAAAGCACTTGATGTTCGTCTAATGGCATTTCAGGGAAAGGAAGCATGAAACCACACAAGTCACTCATCTCCATAAAATGGTTTTATCAGGGGCCCAGAACACAATTCCTTAGCCTGAGGAGGTCTGATCTTCCTTGTGAGATGTAAATGCATGACATTATGTGCAGAATGGGTGCTGCTTAAGAACCCAGATAGATACAGAGCAGGCATGTGGGAATGATCAGCATAAAATATTTCCTTTTAATGATGTGCACACTTCTGCTCCTTTGAGGGAGAACAGTATGTGCACTGAATACTGCAGCACATTCTTCTAGTCATATGGAGGTCTTGATCTGCTGGTGAGGGCTCAGACTTGAGACGTTATTTGTACCACTGACTCAGGCAAAGGTTTGCCTCTCCATCGCTCATGATCACTCAGCCTCCCTGTGCCAGGGTTTTCCCACCTGCAAAATGGAAACAAAGTTCATGTCCATGGGTTCACCATTTGGGCAATGAGCTGAGCTGGAAAACCTGGTTCTGAACTGCCTGGGGTTTGCTCCTCGCTGCAGTCAACAGCAGCACCAAGTTTATTTTTCTCCCATAAGATTATCCTTGCTTCTTTCTTCCCTCTCACAATAGCACCAGCGTGAGCCTGAACTCCCAAACCCAGGATGACTGAATCATGTTCGAAGGAGCCCAAAGCCAGTGCGAGAGTGCAGCCTTTCTTGCCAGGGCCGGGATATACAGCAGAGGGGTCCCACTGGGTGGGAGAGGATCTGTCAGGCTCAGCTGCGGTGGTCCAAGGTGGTGGCACCAGAGCCGATCACTGCTCCTCTGCTGGAAGCTGCTGTCACAGCCCGGCAGCTATCACAGAAATCACAGCTCGCATCCACTGCAGTTCGTTCATTGCCATAAATTAAATCACCAGCGTAAGGTAATACAGCAGACTGGGAATTGCAGAGGCCAGCCAAGGACCTGGCAGACATTTGTGCCTCTCTCCCCTTCCATTATGAAAACAGAGGCTTATACCTTTGCCGCCCCAGGAAGATTTGTCACAGTTTGTCTGTCCGAGTCCCAAGCAGCTCGCTGGAGGTCACGCAGGAAATGTGTCGGCACAGATTGTCGTGCAGCGTTTTGGATTTGCATCTCCGGAGGCCCAGGCAAACACCCCCCCCATGAGACTAACCTTTTCCTCCAAGCAGGGGCTGGCTGTAAGCATCAATCCCGAGCCCTCCGGTTACCACTGCTGCTGCCTGCCGGGCATGTGCCTGTCAAGCCGCCTTGCGAGCGGCTGGCTCGTGTGTTATGAGGAGCATTATTCTGTAGCTGCCTTTCTAAAGCCCTGTTGAAAAATCTGTCCCAAACAAGAGAAAGAGAGGTATTTGCTTAAACAAGCAATCCTTAATGTGCACATGAAACAAGCCCTGGAAAGGGAGCAGAGCTGGAGCTATTCTTACGTGCTACCTCCTGTGTAGGCTTTAATTGCACGTTATTCATTAATCCTTTGCTCTTCAGAGCAAACAGATCCATTTCAAGACACTTGTGTTACATAAACAACCAGAAACCCTTCTGGATGAGTGTGTGTGTACACATCCACCCAAGGGAGCGTCGCAGACATGTTGGGGATTCTCATTTCCCTGTGCAAGCGCTGTGCTAGAACTGACAGAAATTAGTATTCGTTGTGTGGCTTTGTTGGGCTGTTTTGGAAATTGGTTTTACAAAATCCACATGGGAACCCAAAGAAAATTGCCTAGCTTTTGGTTAAGTTAGGAACAGAGATGCTCTCAGGAGCGGCACTTGCAGGGAGCCAGATATTTGCAGGACTGCTCTGAGGTACAGGAGGCATCTCACCAAGGTGTGGTTCATAACACAGTCCCCTCCCTCCCCAGGAGGGAGATTCCTCCTCTCACCCACCAGCTGTTTCTGTCTGCTGCCACCCCCGCATATCAGACCATGCGTGGGTTAGATATGCAATTCTGGGTCTACAACTATTAGCTCTCACCACAGTGATATGGTTTCACGGTCACCCTGTAGACAGCATCATTCTGGAGCTGGGGCCATGAAAACAAAAAGAAACTAACAACGGAGCTGCAGGAGAGGGCAAATTTTCTTTGTTCGGGGGTTTGATCTCTGTAACACAGCTGCCATCTTGCTTAAAAAAAAGAGAAAAGTTATCTGGAAACAGAAATGAGGGAGAGAAAGGTGGAGAAGCAAATGCAGGGAGCACAGAAAGGTGTCCGCAGGTCTCTGTCACCCTTGGACCGCATGTTTAGGAGAATCAAACACAAATGCTGCTCTGTCATTCTTCGATTCAATAGGAAAGCAGGCAGCTGGTCCTGTGGGGAGGAGGATGGGGTAACTGGCAATCCATGCAGGAGGGAGACATTTTGAGCTGGATCTAGAGCCAGACTAACTATTGGCCAAAGTCGCCTCTGATATAACACTGCCAAAAGCAGCTCAGCATTCTTCACCTCCTTTGAGCTTCACCAGCAACAAACCTGGCTGTGCTGTGCTCAGCTCAGATAATCCAACTGTGGTAGGACCCAAGCTCAGCAAACCAAACGGCCTTGCGGGCACTTGCCAACCTGACACGTCTGAGTTCATGAACTGCAGATGGTGCTGGCCCGTGTGTTTCATTTTACCATTTCCCTCGACATCCCTGAGCAAAGCGAGTCAAGCGTGCCTTACCACAGCGCCGGGGAGACCGCGGGCAGGAAGGGATCAAATTTTCCAGTTTTGCCTCAAGCGTGTCACCACATCAGCAGACAACTCCTTTGCCTAATGCCAGTGTATTGTGTGTCACCTCATATTTCACACGATACAACACAGTCCAGTGATGCAAGTCCCTTCTCTTGCTGGCTGACTGGTATTTATGGAGATAGCAATTACCAGGAAGCCAGGATTTAGGGCACACAAGGGCTGGTGGTGGTGCAGAGCCCTTGCTACTGATGGGTGGGATTCCTTTACCTCTCCCTGAACTCCTGCCAAGGCCACTCAGCACATCTCCAGCCACAAGAAGTTTGCAGCTGTTTTGGTTTGAAGCGCCAGAGGAGGGGGAGAAGAGGGGGAGGCTCTATCAGCTCTTCCCAGGGAATGCGGTTCAGTTCCTCACACCTCATCTTTGGTCAGGAAACCGAGATGGGGATAGGCAAAGCTGCTGAGCCTACTTAGACAGAATACCTCAAGAAAACATGCAGAGCCAAATTATGTCCCATTAACTTCTGCGAGCCCACCATCTTCCACAGCTATGCTGCAGGGAAAGCAGGTCAGCATTTGGACCATTACCTAGGCCCCCTGCTACTGAACACCTCCCGGTCTCTAATGTGCTCTCATTCGCAATGGTGGAGAAAGCCACTGCTGTTAGCTAGGACACTGAAGCACCAAGGACAACCCAGATTCAGGCACCCTAAATCCCACTTATGGTCCTTGTTCTCAGTGTTTCCTGCTGGCTGAGTGCTTCTGATGGCCTCTTCTACAGATTTTAAGGGGGATGCGGTGGACAGAAGCCAGGGCGGACATTCTCATGCGAGGAAAATGGGGTGGCTGTGTCAGGATAACCAGCCAGCCTGGACTGGCGCAGGCTGGATCCATCCCTCCTTCAGGTACAACAATTTGGATGTGGGTGTCTTTTTTTTCCTGCAACTCAGCTCAGGGCTCCAAGGATCCCAAACCCTTTATGGTCAATGGTGGATATACTCCAAGCATGGGAAGATGTGACCACCCCTGCAAAGCACAGCCACAGGGCACTGGACTATCTTTCCCAGCAGGGATGCAACAAGGACAGCAGAGCACAAAGATGGGGCCATACGCCCTGGAGACCACAGAGCTCCCAGCTCAGCCTATACGTGGCAGCACTGAGGTGGGAGATCAAAATAACTCCCTGCCCACTCTGACCACTGCTGCCATCGTTCACAGTGCTCTGGATGATCCTCTCCCAGCAATGGGGGTGAGCAGGGACTTCAGGGCACAGATAATTGAAGGAGATATTCACTACCGCTGCAGACCAACTGGAGCCCACAGGCAACAGCTGAAGGGTCCTGGCCTAAAGCCAGCCACTGGGACATCAGTGGGAGGTAAACCAGTTGAGTCTGGGCTGCATGAGTCACCCAAGGTCGGACATCCATGTCTTCAGAGGGATCAAACAAGGATAGCTTGGAGAAAAACTGATTTTCAAATCAGCATCATGCTCCCTTGCCTCAGTTTCTTCATGTATAAACTGGGGACAATAACACGTGTTCCCGTGAGGCCTTGCTCTGTGGAGTGGGACTTCACAGATGGTGGTAAAAGTGTTTCTAGAGACACTGTAATTCTTTTATCTGAGCAACAGGAAAAAAAGAGAAAGAAACAAGAACAGTTCCTTTCTTGGAGCTGCTGTTCTGCTGTTCCTTTGTTTTGATTTCAGATGTATGGTTTGCTCTTTTTTTTTTTTTTTAACTGTGATGCTATTTAAGGCAGAAAGGGGATTTCATCATCTCCCCATGGCCATTCTCAGCTGCAGATCTGATCCCCCCCCCTCCCCGCCTTGCTCCACTTCATCTAATAAACTTTTTTTTTTTGCTTGGTCTAGTTTCCTTCCTTGCACTCTTACATCATCTTTGTACTTATCTCAGATTCTAGCATTTCCCATTTCTAAGCACCTCTGAGAATAGCAATAAACACCATGTACGGCAGTATCTTGGCATAGTACATCAGCTGCAAGCAGCAGTCCTAAGTGACAGAAAACCAGTCTGGAAATCTACGATTCCTTCTTTAGAGGGTACCCACTTGCTAGCCACTTGGCACCGGTTCATTAAGAAAATCAGTATTTACAGGCCCTGATTCTACAGGAAAATCCAGGCCAAAAAAGTGAAGATCTGTTAAGTAGAAACCTGCTCTTATGTGCCCTCTGCTGCTCCCAAATGGCATTGAAATTAGCAGGGTCATTCCTTCTTCCCCTCTTGTTTCAGAAAGATTTATGGCTAAATGCTATTAATTATAAAGCAGAGTGAGACTACTTCTATGCAAGATAATACTCATTATGCAGACTTTCTGACTAGATTTTTTTTCACTATTTCATTGATTATTTTTACATTGTACTGTGCAAAAACCTATTCATGTCTTTATTAGCCTGACTTGTTTCCTACGTTTATGAAAAAGATCTTTCTTTGATAACAGTTGTTATTGCTGGAACGAGTGTCAGACTGTGATCTACTGTAATACATCTTTCTGAATTGCCTTCTCTAATTTTATCAGTTGAAAAAAACACCACCTAATTTAAAGAGATAAAACCTTCTGGAAGTGGAACATTGCCACTAATTAGGATAACAAGAACATAGGTATGAGTTGCTGGGGATACTGGAGTCTAAGCTTCTTTTTCCAACACAAGCACAGGCATCTTCTTCTGGAACAGTCTTCTGCCTCTTTCTGAAATTCTGCTGCTTTTGGAGAAACTATTGACGTGAATCTCCTTATCTGTGATTCCCTTGGGAAAAATGCTGACCAGGACTCAGCAGCTCCAGATTCAGGTCCTGGGTTTGCTATAAATACCTTGTGTGACCTTGAGCAAGCCACTGTTGTTCTGTGACTTGGTTTTTCCATCTGTAAAATGGCAGTAATGATGAATCCTGTGTTTTATTGCCAGCTCTTACATTATGCATATCTGCAGGGGAACTGCTCACTGAACCTCTTCATGGCTTGGTTCCTCATCTCTAAAGAGGAATAATAATATTTCCCTTGTCTACTTATTTTGATTACAATCTCTTCATGATGTATGCATGTACTTGAAGTACTGTGGGACTCTGCCACAGTGTGCCAACAACACATTTCACTCCTCTCTTACTCCAGACATGGTACTGTTCAACCCTCGAATGTGGGTTTGCAGGGTGGTTTCGAGCTAACTCCCCTCAGTACTCCAGTATGTCAGCTGTGGTGGCTTGACCTCTCAAGGAAAGCTGCTATATTAGTAACTAAACTGATCGGCTTGCACTAAAGCACATGAGAAGCACTCACAGAGTGTACTGTGCTAGCTAAATTGCAGGGTAACATCATTGCTATGGTCAATAGCAAGCAGCTAGGGGACAGCAACCTCTTGAATTCACACTGCTATTTCTGTGAATGAACACCTAACCACTGCTATACATCCAGCTCCAAAACTTTTGCTCAGCTAAACCATATATCCGTGACAGCTAGGCATCCCATCTTGAGCTAAAATGTTTGTGTGTATATATATATATCTTACAAGAAAGAGATCAGTGACAATTTTTTACATTTGATACATCAATTTGAATACAGAATATCTTCACATGACTACTGGAGAGGTAATTGGGATAAGCAGAGATATAAATGCTTACAATGAGCAATATTTTATCTTTGCTGCAGAGGTGACCAAACACCATGGTGACACAGAAGATTTAATATAGTGCCCAGCTGAGGAAAGGAATTTTGCACAATATTAGATGACAAACTTGTTCCATTGTTTAAGTACCATAGGCATTATTAGTCTGTCACGAGACTGGGGTACGAGCTCATAGACTGTAACTCTTACATCTGCTTTTGAACAAGGTTGCCTGTCTAATTATGTATGTGAAGTATGTCTGCCTGTAAACACCAAATTTTTGCAGCTGAATTTTGATTAAAAAATTCCTCGCACCCCTCCAAGCAGACACAGCAGTCTTCACTGCCTACCCAGCTTGAAGGAAAACTTGATTCCACCTGGATTGATTGCATTTCAGTAGCAGGGGAGGAGTACAGACACATTTGCAGGATCCATTCTACCATTTTTCAGTGTGCAGAAGAGCAGCTGAACTCAAGGCAACATCTGAGTGTAGAGCAAAAGAGGACAGAGCCCACTTAGAGATGTAAATTTCTTTCTCTTCGTAATTTAAACATCCATTACTTAGGGTCTCTGCATGACCAACTTATTATTCTTTTTCAGATGTTCTTCTCTAATTCATTAGATTCTACAGTCTGCTGTTAAAATTCTGGTAAAGTTAGATCAATATGAAAACACAGTTTGTTCAACTGCAGTTTTCCAGAAAGAGTACATAATGCCAACAGTTTGAACCCAGAGAAAATAACAGTTCTCCTCTGTTTATATTTCCAATGGGTGCATTCAGATTATAGCTCATCAAAATAAAGAAATTATGGGCAACTATGTCTAATTTTCTTTCAAGAAAGTCGGAATACCAAGAGCTGCTTAAGAAACCAAGGGGCTGAATTTTAAAAACGGCATAGGCGAGTCTTACCCACATCTCACTGCCTTGCAGCACCACCTACAGAGAGGCTGTCAGAATCACACCCACTGCCAAAACTCGGGCAACTCCACTTCGCTGGCCAAACAAATCCCGGCTCAGTGATTAACGGAGTCTGGAAACGGCGAGTTTGACAGCCCTGAAGCCTGAAAATCTGCTGCAGGATAAAGGCAAGAATATGGTCTATTTTTCCAAAAGCCCCCCAATTCCCATGCAGAAAATGCACCCAGCCACTTTGCTGTTTTTTTCTTTAGAAACTTTCCTGCAGAAGGACTTTTCTGGCAGCCAAGTGTCCCAGCTGCAAAGGGATGGTGGGATTTTCCAGGGCAAAATGCACTTAATGGTCCATTAATCCTACCTTTGGCACAAGCTGATTGTTCAGGCTTCAAAAGACTGCAGTATTTCACCTCCTCTGTGTATCTACTCAATTACACAAGATAAAATGTCGTGGAGATTGACCTTCATCTGATCACTGAAGCATAAGGTCTGTTTGCCCTTGACTTAGCCTGGGTAGCTGAACAGTGGTGATACAGGGACTGGACTGTGAAAGGAGTTTGCAAGCACAGTTTAAAAGCTGGCTTTTGAAATATGGCTCTGATTATCTTCCCATTTAAAAAAAAAAAAGCTTAGCTATTCACCTCAAAATAGAATGTTCTTCTGAAATATGGAGTACTGTTGCCTTCCTCCAGAAGTCTGATCCAAATGCCACGGTAGTAACTGGGAAGTTCCCACCATTTGGGATCAGGCCCTGGCTGTGGGAGGCAGTGGGTGCAGGAATGTGCGAGCGCAGGCAGCATTGCTCTCATTGCTCATTAAGAACAGCAGAAAAGAACAGGCATTAAAAAAGCAGATAAAAGGGCAAAGGAAGACACAGGCTCCAAAGCTATGGCAATGAACTTCAGCATCAAGAAGCAACAGCCCAAAATATTAACAGTATACGCTTAGAAAAATATATTTAGGGATATGTGCTGTCTTAGGAGGGGAAAATATGATCCTTTTTATGAAGGATCAAGTCTTACCTTATAAGGTGTTTGTTTGCCCTTGCCACGCCTGTAGGAAAGATACACCAGGACCTCATTCTTCTGAGGGTTAAACATTTTCTTCTCATTTCCAGCCTACATTTATTTATTACCAGACAGAATAGATCTACTAGCATTTCTCTGTTTAGAAAACTAGTTACCTTACAAAGTCATCAGGTTAGTCTAGCACTATCCACCTTCAGTAAATGCATGTTGTATTTTAGCCCGTTTCTATCTACCATCATGTCTGGTATTATTCTTTCCTGCTAAATTTATCCAAAAGTCTTGTATTTTATTTGGATCAGACTTTAATAATTTTTCCTCTTTTTAAATGCTCGAACAATTTTTCCTGCTCTCAAATTGTGTTGTGTTGCTCCAGCAGTGATGCTGTTACACAGCCAGACATAATCTTGATAGGCCAGTGCCGTTAGATGTCTGGGTCAGAAATTAGAATATTTCAGTTGAAAGGGACCTATAACGATCATCTAGTCCAAATTATCGTCACATTATGATCTTTATGATTTGCGCCACTTGGATGAGATAATTTCTATCTCCATACATTCATTTCTTCTATGTACATTTCCACTATATATTATGCATTCATTTGTGTCCTGCCTCTCCCCCTTTCATCACCCCTGCCTCTTCTCTCCTCCCTCTCCTGGTATGTACGCCTGAAGAACATTTTGCTATTTGTTTTAATTTCCTTTGCGAGGTCTAACTCAGCTTTGCTTCTGGCACATTTCCCTTTATGCCTACACTTCCTACCTTCTAAGATGTAATTTTCTTTGATTAATCCTTTTTTCCATTCCTTCTACTCCCTTTGCTTATTCCTAATATCCACTTTGAAGTGGTTATTCACCAAGTTAGGTCTGGACCCCTTCCTTACAGAGTTTTATCCCTCTGTGTACAAGTCCCAAATATTTTCATACCCTCTGCTTAAATTCCAAGCCTGCCCAACATTCAAACCTTTTTAAGCTGTCAAAAATCAGGAAGTAAAAGACATTAATTGCTGGCGTATACCAACTTCCAGCACATTAGGCTTCCCATTGGGTTCATGTTCACCATCCCACCGTGTGAGATACTCCAACCGGTTTTCTCCGTGCACGCATCCAGAGCTAAAAGATCGTGGGGAGGCTGCTGATGGCAGGAGACATTCCTCTCAACCTACAGCCACAGCAGCGGTGCCAAGAGAAGGCTGGAAGGTCATTAGCTGAAACTGTTCTCATAGAATAAAAAATTGTTACGGTAGATTAAAAATTAGCGTGAAGAAATGAAGTACATACATATATTTTTAAACCCTCTGTCAGGCAGCCAAAATGAAAACAGATTTCACCAGACCACGAAAAATGAAACGCGTGCGTTAGTCCTTGTATGACTGGAGCTTATTTCCTTGCTAAATTCCAAGTTTCGGGTCTCTCCCGCTGAGGCAGAAGGGCTGCTCAAGAAAACTCCCCAAATGTCTTATAATAGCAAAGGAATACTTTTTCCTATTTCTCACTGTACAAGTTTGCCCAGGCGGTTAGATAAAACAGGGTAACGTTTCCAGAAAATGTGGTTGTGATTATAGTCACTGTTCCTACCATATGTGTAAATACTAGTTGTTTTGGGGGTTTCTTTTGAGAGTTTAAGCTAGGGAGTCTCTTGACGACCGGCGTGCAGCAGCTGCCCCGGCCGCGCCGGGCAGTGACTGTTGCTGTTTTCACAAGGGGCATATTGGACGTCCCTTGGGGTGCAGGCGCGAGGTGCAAACCTGGCGTGGGGTGCGCAGGGGGGAGCCTGAGCCCCACCTCGTGTCACGCCAGCCCCGCGCAGCGGGGACCCAGACCGGCCTGACAGAGCAGCAGGGGAAAAATCGTTTCAGTTCACCCTATTAAAAAGCCTCTTTCAGAAAGTCAAACTCCATATTGCCACTTTAAACGGCTTGTTCATTTTCAGGGAACATCCTGATTTTTGAATGGTCGGCACCAGCAAAAAGAGCTGTGCAACGTTTTTTGGAAAACAGAAAATTCACTGAAAGGAAATTGGGGGGAAGGTGAGGGGGATTCAGAAAAAAAAAATGGGAAAAGAGAAGCCATCAAACCAAAATGGTCACGCGACAGTATTTTGCTTTGAACCAAACTTGTGCCTTTTGAGGATTATTTGAGGATGCTTCACAGCAGCGAGAAGGAGCAAGTTAGCTGGAAAAGCTGTGGAAGTGTCAGGGCTTCTTTGCACGCAGCCATTTCGCCAAGTTTCCCCGCCGGGGAAAGGCAGGGCTCCGGCCCAGCCGCCAGCGAGGGAGCCCCGGGGCAGGTGGGGCGGCACGGAGGCTGCCATTTCTCACAGGCCCACAGCTGGCTGTCATTATGGGCAACCAACGTCTGGCACTAACGCCCACGCAC
>NW_008825076.1:5891507-5908593 GCF_000699105.1 Pygoscelis adeliae
GTCTGGCCCTCCAGCCTTCCCCGATCCCCCCTCACCTGCCCCGGCTCTCCCTAGCTCCCTTTCTCCGAGCCCTCTCCTCAAAACCCCACCGTCCTCTGTACTTTCCCCCTCTGCCCCTCCCTCCCCACCTTGTTGATCCCTTTTTCCTACTACTTAACGTAAAATGAATAGAAGAGATCTGTCTTCGTGCTGATCACGTCTCTATTCACTTCATGAATAATAAATACAGTTATTGTTCTAATAACTTCATGTTAGCATTGACATGAGGTTTTTTGTCCGCTCTGCTTTTTGATGTCTCCTTTCCCCAAAGAAAAAAATCCAAGTTATTTCATAGAGCAGAACTCTTCTATTCACTTCAGTGTGGGCACTGTTAAATACACTAGTGTAGATTATTCCCATTGCTTGAATTTTTCCATAATTTGCTCTGATGTCCATTGCCCTTTTTATTCCCCCCCCCCCCCCCAACAAATAACACTGAAAGTCATCTGTGAGAGAGGGGAGTCAGTAGATTCTAGTCTGAGTCCTCATTACAGAAACTTCAAAAAGCCATTTGTTCAGTGGCAGTTCATGCAGCTTTTCCTAAGTTTTGAGCAGTCAGACTGTGATGGACTGCTTGGCAGCTCAGCCCTACTGAGGTTTTTACACTTTCTGTTAAAACTTATCATTTATTTGTAATAGTCACCAGTAAATATCTGCTGGCAGTCTCATCACTCTAAATTGCTTTGCATTAAGGCATTTTTGTTAGGAAAAGCCATACTTTGTGCTGCAAGTTTTATTTCAGCTGATGAGTTGCTGTTGAATGGTCTTTCTTCGTTGT
This sequence comes from Pygoscelis adeliae, assembly GCF_000699105.1. Taxonomy (NCBI): domain Eukaryota; kingdom Metazoa; phylum Chordata; class Aves; order Sphenisciformes; family Spheniscidae; genus Pygoscelis; species Pygoscelis adeliae. Next base: position 5,892,325 of record NW_008825076.1, read on the forward strand.
TAACTCTATTACACCTGTGTCTAACAAGCTATGTATTAAATTGTGTTTGCAGAACAGGAAATGTCAATGGTAATGTGTATTATACGTGTTTAATTTGGCACTGCGTTTAGTTCTTGTTAACATGGGGTTTTGCCAATATTAGTATCACTTTTTAGATCCTTGGATTTTTTTAAAATATCACCTAGAAAATTCAGTGATAGTTTAAACTCGCATACAGGCTACTGAGCAGTGAAACTACACTTTAAGTCAACAGTGAGTGCAGTAACACTTAGCACTTGCATAAAACGTTTGTTTACGGTGTTTGTTAACATTAATTGAAGGTATTTTCTAGGATGCTCATTCAAATGCAATCAAAGCTAACAGTGACTGGAAATTGTCGCTCTTGTGCAGTGGATGAAGTTAGTCAATGGCTCAGTCTTGATCCTGGTGGACAGTTGAGAGTTCCGTAGTTACTTACTACAAGTGTACTATTTTAGCAAGAAGTGTAAAGATGGTAGTGTGAGCTATTCACCTTTCATGTTTCTAAGGTGCCCGTCACCGTCAGAGTTGCAGCTGATAACCTTTTCTTTTGGGTGGAGTCCCCAGAGCAGAGCTGCTGCATGTCAGCAGGGCAGCGTTGCAAATTCTAGCTCGTAGTACTTTGGTTTACCTTAGTTCACTCTCCAGGCTTCTCCTGAAGAAATCCTTTACAATGAGAGCTCTCTGTCAAAAATTGTGTTCTGCCCTGGAAGATGCATTCTCGTGTGGACAGTCAACCGCTCCTTAAACTCAGATAATCAAAGTAGCGTTCTTAACAGTATAGTCCTATTTCAAAAGCTTGGTACAGGATAAAAGAGATCATTAGCTGAAGCCTGCTGCTTTGTTAAACCACAAGTATTTTGTCCTTGTTTTAGATGTGATATGCTTGCTTTATTAATCTTTCAGTGAAATATCCTATTGCTCACACATACCCTCTACAGTACAAAGACTGATGAATAGAGAAGGTGCAGATACATTGCAGATACTAGCCTTTTGTATTTTTTCAGATGCATGTAGGATTAATGTTACCTGAAACTAGAGCATAATTGAAGTGTGTACATAAGTGAGAGTACAGTACATTTGCTTTCGCTTTTTGTCTTCTACTGTCTGTTTTATCCTGTGATAACTGGGGTACTTGTCAGTAAATGTCTTGCAAAAGCTTGTATGTGCATCCTCCAATCATAATCAAACCTTCCAACTCACCAGTGGATGTTGAATACTGCAGTCAAATTGCCCTTGCTGTCACACTTCAATATATTCTATTGCAGTTTTTCTACCTGAAATTTTAGTAACTAAAACTTCACTGTGCAGTTACTTCGGAAAACAAACCAAGCTCATAACTTGACCTCTTATGTTCTTTCTGTTTACCAAGCAACTGAAATATTTTTTTAAAAGTTTGTGCATCAAGGAAGATGCTGACTTAAAAAGTACAATATCATGATGTATTTATTGAATAGTCGTGTTTTAAAAGCCAGTTTGTTTTGTTCTTGGTAAACTGTCATGCTTAAAAAATAAACTAGTATCTTCTTAACTGACCATACCCTATATCTGCCCTATGTCTCTTTTTTTTCCCTTTTCCCTTTTGCTGTTTCTAACTGGATGGGGCTGATGGGATCCACAAATCACTTCAGGAGCTGGATGAGGTATTGTTTTTCACATTTTATTCTGCCACGGTGCATCAAGCGTACATCATTGATCTAAAATGTTCCTTTCTTTATTCTGCTAGTTTATTAAATTTCGTTATATAGGATTGGGTGTCTCTGTGCACAGTAGAAGGACGAGGCTGCATGAAGACAAGCATTTTGTGATATAATGTTACATTATTAATAGATACATAATAAACTAGTCTGACTTATTGTATACATATGGGATATAGTGACTTCGAACGATGAAGCTGTTAACTATTTTTTATGCTATGCATAAATTGTACAAACTTTATTGGTCAGGGATAAAAAAAAAAAACAGGCCTTCAGGAAAGAATTGCCCAGGAAGGAAGAGGGATTGCTTTCTAAAAGGGGAGGGGGTGGGGAACCACAAAGCTTTCCAGGCCTGATAAAGGAAAACTTAGAAATCTGGGAGAAACTAGGAAGTGAGGTTTTTGTATGAAATCTTTCCCTGCGAACAAACAGTGAAGTAATTGGGTATGTTTCAAGTGGTACCATTGATGACACCACCTCTTTCTATCTCCAGTAAAGGAAGATTATTTAATCTCTGAAATTACAAAGCCTGGTTCAACTGGCAACAAGATCTATATTTTTCTTCCAATTCCACCCATTCCCCTGCCTTCCTCTCAGAGGAGGAAGATGACTGGAAGCATCTATGGCCCCAGTGCTAAATGTTGCTCTGTGACTCTGCACACTGTTAGGTGTGTGTCATACTCAGCCTTAAATTGGAGAATCATAGGCATGCTTGTTGGAAGGAACCTCTGGAGATCTTCTAGTTCAAGCTCCTGCTCAAAACAGGACGATTGGTAAGCTATATAGGGTCATCCATGACTTTGTTTAACCAAGTCTTGAAAACCTCCAAGAGCAAAGATACCATACTTTCTCTGGACAACCTCATCCAACGCTGCACCGTTGTAGAAATAGGTTTCTTTGTACCTGCACTATAGCACTGAGTCTATTTACATACGTTTCTAAACCCTACCAAGAAAAATATTCTGATCTGTTTAAAGGTCAGTCGCACTAATACTGTCCTTAAAAGAATTCTTATTGCGTGTGAACAGCACATTTTACTGGTAATGATATCAAAGCAGATAAATAAATCTGTACCTGTATATTCAACATCAGACCGTGGCTTTTGGTTTCTGCGAAACTGAGCTTTAAAAAACCCAACGAACCAAAACAAACACCCTGCACGTTCTGTTCTTATTCCTTCATAGCTGTCATGTTTTAAGCTCTCTTGAGGTTGAAGTTATTCAACCTGCATCCAAAAGTATTATTTGAAAAATAAGATTGATCAATCTTATCACAGGTATTTTGTGACTCTAAAAATTACTTTTAATTAGTCATGTGTTTTTTTCCCTAAAACCTTTTAATATTTCAACCCTACAAATTGGATTCTATTCCCCAAAATAGTCTCAAAAAGTGTATCGTACCCTTCTGCAACTACGACTGTGCTGCTGTACATCAGTGTGCATCAGTCTCCAGTAATATAAACCCCTGATTTGTTGCACCTGAGTTATTCAAATTATGACTATTAATTGTGATAAAGGGTTTCTTTTACTCCTTCCCTATCTCCAGCCCTCCTCTGGATCTGTGGAAAGCTGTCTATAAGCTGGCTGGCACATCGTCTTATTTATTCTCTGACAGTCTCTGGAATTTTCTGGAGAATTATCCCACCTATTTTCCTGCAAGTTTCTTTGCCTCAGACCATATAGCTGAAGCAGCAAGCAGGTATCATTGTGATATAGGGAAGCGTGGATTGGTCACTGCCTTGGCTATTTTTGTTTAGCACCTTTTAATTTCTGTTAAATAACTTAACAATTTTAGTTGCATGTCGGTTTGCAAGAGTGTTTGCTCTTCAGCTGCCTAGTAGGTGAGTGTCTGGCTAAATAGAACATTGTTTGAGAACAATCACAGGATGCTATTTTTATTTCTTGGAGATATAGCAAACATTTTTATTTGGAGATTTTCCCAAATGAGATTTTCAGACTTGCCTGGCCCAATATAAACCATGCTACACCATCGATTAGGGATCCCTTGGCTGTGAATCACTGTCTAATATGAAATGTACCAACATGAGAATTACTTGAATTCTCACTGCAATACCATATTTTCTCCTTGAAAATCCACTAAGAATTTATTCTAAGAGTAACTTTCATCTTTCAGATCCTGTAGGAAGTGGGAGGATGTAGGTCATTAGCATATAGGGACAAACCAGGACATACGCATCTTGATCATACCTGCATCATGCGCAAACACATTTTTGAGGTTAATTTTTATGGGAAGGCATACATGCACTTTTTCCTAATGCTCAAGCATCTGGATCTAATTTGTGTAAAATTAATTTGCTGTCTTTTCTTATCTTCTGTAGCTTGCTGATGATCGTATGGCACTGGTATCGGGAATAAGTTTAGATCCCGAAGCAGCAATTGGAGTAACAAAACGCTTACCTCCCAAATGGGTTGATGGAGCAGATGAAGTAAGTTGTATGGCAAATCCAACACAGAGTTTGATTTCTCATGTAGAGATTTATTAGTGTTGTCAGTTATATTGTCAATGCTGTAAGATTTACAATAGAAGTAGTACAGAAGAAAGATTTAAATGTGTGTTTTCTAAACTGACACCCTTGTTTAGAGGAAAATATCAGGCAAGCTGTGACTTATTATCTTGAAGGATATATTGCAAGTGAAAAAAAGGGAGATTATCTAGGGCTGGAAATTCTAGGAGACTGGGTTTGCATCATCAGTGGGAGCCCAGTATTAACAGTACACTGGGACCATTAGGATAGACATGCTATAGCTGACTGTTTAGACTTGAGACTGCAGGAAGGTCCTAAAGCTCTTAGCAAAGCAAAGTTGTTCTCAGTTTGAAACTTAGAAGGAAGGGTACAAAAAAATTAGCACTTCCAGTAGACTTTTTATTTGAACCCATTGAGGGGTCCAACTGAATAGACCCGAAAATGATGGAGATTAGCAGTTTAATATTTGAAAACAGAAAGTGTTAGTGTCTTCTAGCAGGAGAACTTTTCCTGCCTAATCAGTACTGATGCCTTGCAAGTTATGGAAATATTTGGACAAATGCGAGGGGAATGATTCTGGAGGCATCCCATTAAAAACCTTTTCCAGTATTTGGAGTGTGAAGCTATTCTTGACTTTCAGAAAATCCTTTTAAAATGCACTCTCGGAACACACGTTGGCTCATCAGTTTGTGCGTACAGAACCCATTGTGCAGAAAGGTGCTCGAGTCTCCTTTTTACTATGATAATAATCATTCTTACAGATTTATTTTTAATTACTTGTTTGAAAGCATGTCATTTAGCTTCTACTGTTAAGTTCAGGCTGTTCAATGTTTGACAGAGTTGAAGGTGTGACCTGAATTTTCATTTATGTTTTTGGAAGTTGGCTAAACCTTCTTATTATGATATTAATTATATAATGATAAAAATATTATTCCAACTTCATGAAGCATATTTGAAAACAGCAGTCTTGTCTAAGATTAACAAGAGTAGGTTTAAAAAGTAGCAAACTCAAAATATAAGAAAGTATTCAGTTACTTCTTAGCTTTTTATGTGTGTGGTTTTTTAATGATCTTTGGTCTGCTTTTTGTGTTATATAGATTTTTTCAATTATTTTTGTCTAGCATTTGTCAGAACATTTTCCTCTGAAACATTAGTCACTTCCCTTTCTTCATTGTTGGGGTTTCTGTTTTAGATTCAGTACGATATTGCCAGGGTTAAACAGAAGATGAAAGAATTAGCCAGTCTTCATGATAAACATCTAAACAGACCAACACTGGATGACAGCAGTGAAGAAGAACGGGCAATAGAAATAACAACCCAAGAGATCACACAGGTACAGGCTGCTTTCAATTCTAAACCTACAGTTTGATGTACCTGTAATGCATCATGATGAGGCAGTGGCTTGCTTTGAGTAAAGCATTTCTTTTGTAATCAGTATTAGAGCGAGCCAGAAGTCCTGGGTTCTACGCTTGGTACTGCACTCACTGTCTCAGTGAACTTCTCAACGAGTCACTTAACCTCCCTGTTCTTCTACTTAACCTGTTTGCTTTTCTACTTGGAATAGGATTGGGAGACTTAATCAAATCACATTTACGGATATCTCAGACATACAGATGTATATTTTCTAAGGCTTCGGGTCCAAGCAGTTATAATGAAGCAAATGTCTTTGGTCAGAAGCAGTTGTGTTACTCTGCTACCCTGGTAGCTTTAAGTTGTTTGCTCATCTATGTTCTGTGTTTCCATACCTTTTTAAACATTGCACTGGGCAGTAAGAAACTTGCTTTCTAGATTTTTTTAAATTAAATATTAGTCTTCCATTTGGAACTCTTGCAATGTGATATTTAAAGTGTGTGTTGCTGTATGTTTTTTACTAATGAAATTGTTTTCTCAGTTATTTCACAGATGTCAGAGAGCAGTCCAGGTCTTGCAGAGCAGGTCACGTAGTTGTACAGAACAAGAAGCACGTGTTCTCAGGAATGTAGTGTCTTCCTTAGCACAGTCCCTTCAGGACCTATCCACCAACTTTAGGCATGCACAGTCTGACTATCTCAAACGTAAGCATAAGAGATACAGTAATACATGGGCACCTTCTGTGGAAACCACTAGTTAAGGTGTGCTTATTTTCTTGGTTGGGAAAACTGAAGCACAGAAGGGTTAAGCGATGCACACAGGACTACCAGAAGTATATTAGAGTGGAGGTTAAAATTTGGGAGTTTCTGGTTCACAGCCCGTGTTCAAATTGCTTTATTCTACCTGTCTTTCATATTGCTAAAGGAGAAATTTCATGGTTAAGTGTATCAACAAAACCAGTGTATTTCATCCATCCACACTTTTAATGTGTCATTGCTTCTCAAATTGTGGTCTGCAAAGCTACTTCTGTTACACTGGTGAAGCAGCCATTAGTCTTCAGACATGATACCTGCTGTTGATTGGTAGTCTGTGATAAATTAAAATTCTGCATCCATAAACAGATCTGAAGTGGAATATCCTCTGTTTAAAACTCTAGTGTTTTGTGTGCAATTCCATTTTCAGCTAAGTAAGATTATTTTAATCTTGGAAGAAACCCATGAAAATTTGATCTTCAAATTTAATACTGATGTAATATTTCTTCCTCCCATGGTATAAATGGCACAGGTGGAACTTAAGATCACAATTCAGACAAGGGATGTTCCTAAGATAATTTGTTAGGAAATAGCCTAGAGTGATCACACTTTAAGGCTCTTAACTTACCTAATTTTTTTAACTTTATGGAACATGATGACTTAAAATCACTGATTTAATTGGAGTCTTGCAAGTCTGGTTGAATTTGTTACGCTTTGTTAAATAGTAAGCCTGTGTGACAGTTAAAATTTAGATACTGCTATTTGTCATTTATTAGCCAGATTTTACTCTTACTCTGATTTTACTGTGCATAAATATTATGCTCAAACATAGTTTGTCTTTTACAGGCATGAAGAATAGAGAAGAAAGATCCAAACACTTCTTCGACACCTCAGTCCCACTGATGGATGATGGGGAGGATGATACACTTTATGACAGAGTAAGTTAAGATATTATTACGCAAATTCAGTACAAAGCAGCTTTTTAATGTACTTTTAATTTTAGTATGAAAATATCAAAATGGTATGCCATGAGCACCAAGCTACATGGAAATTCTATTTCTGCACACTTGTGATGCGTTTTCCTAATTAGTATTGCTGTTGCGATGTTAAGATGATTGTGCCATCAGCCTCAGTGTTGCAGTGCGAGGGAACTCAGTTTGACTACTGAATTCTCCTTACATGACTGCAAGGGACTAGAAGGTCTGTAAATACAGCGCTGTCCTTTGTCATACCACCTTTCTGAGCAGATGCAAGAGTAATTGTTAGAAAACTCTGTGATTCTGAGTTTGGGTAGAAGGTGGCACTCTTTAAAATGAAATTTAAAGTGTAACTGAAGATTTTCAGTATTACAAATTGTTGCAAATAATGGTGTAATGATTTGTTTCTGCACAGTTAAGTTGTAATGTTGTAGAACTGTACCAGACCCACTTCTTTTTTTTTTACTTTGTGGAGTTTGGGGATACGGCATTTCTAAGCAATGGTTTGATCTGTTCTATTGTGTCCTATCTAACAGTACTGCAGAATACTCTTAACTGTAATGCTTAACATTTAACTGAAAACTTACCGAAAAAGTCAAGGCAGCTTTTCAGCTAATCTTGTGTATAAGAGGTTTTTCACTTATCTCTAAATAAGAGTGATGGGAAAAGGATAGTGTTCACTTGTGAATGGCCTTGGGAGACAAAAACAGTATGATGTTTATAGTTTATTAAAAAAAAATCAGAATTGCTGCTGTGTCTTTACACATTGCCATTATGGGACTTTGTGTAACGCTGATCAATCAGTAGATATTCCATAGCTACTAGACACTTGCATGTATTGGTTTTGCACACCAATAAAAACATGGGTTTAGGACAGACCTTATTTTAAAAAGTTGTTTGTGTGTTTGGGCAGGATGCAAGATTTAACGTTTTCTCTGCTCAAACTATAAATAGATGTCCAAGTTATTTTAGTGACCCTGAAACTCTGTTTTTAAAAAAACACAATTTTTTTTTTCTTAGATACTTGTCTACTAAGGAAATTCCAAAAGGACTGTTGTGTTATGAAATCTTATAATCCTTATAATTATTTCTAGTGTTTTCATGCTGTTAATGTTAGTTCAACATCTAAATCTTCTATTTCAACAGGGTTTTACAGATGACCAGCTAGCACTGGTGGAACAAAACACATTAATGGTGGAAGAGCTAGCGTTTATTCCGTCAGATTGTACAGTCAATCTCTGATCTCAATGAAATATTTAGGGACCTGGGAGCAATGATAGTAGAACAGGTACACTGACATCATGGTGTTAGTAAAAAAATAGGAGATTCCAACTTACAGACTTCCTGTTGTAACATCCTGATTTCATGTGCTTCTCGCTTTTCCTAACTTACCTCTTCAGGCTTGGGTTTCCTCTGCTTGAAATCTGCCAGAAGATGAGTTAATGAAAAGAAATAAATAAAAATTCAACTGGTTATGGGTGTTAGACTAAAAAAAACATAGAATGCCAAAGTTCTGTTGAGTCTTTCTTCCAGAGATTCAGTTTAGGTTAAATGTGTCAGCCAAAAGCACCTGAACTGGAAGTAAGGTAATTATTAAGGGATGTGATGTGAGATGGTGACAGAGCTGCCAGTTAGATATTGAGCAAGGAGGTCGTTTAATGAAGTCCCAACTAATTCTCCTGTAAAAGTTCATAGTTTACATAGTTTGTTAGCTGTTTGCTGTGAGCGTTGTTAATTACTCTGCTGCTCATAATAATAATTGCTTTATGAAGTTCTAGGTTCGACTTGGTGCTCATTGTCTCCATTTTATTTAGGGAACAGTTCTAGATAGAATTGACTACAATGTTGAACAGTCATGTATGAAAACTGAAGAGGGTCTAAAACAACTACATAAGGTAAGCTGGCAGAATACTTAAGCTGCTTTGCATTTCTAATAATCTTTTATAATAGCCATTAAGTTAGTCCTTTCTTAATTGCACATCGTCTCTTTTAGAAATGATTGCTGTACAGTATGAAATGTCCAACTGCACTGTAGTAGGAACTTTCCATATGACTTCTGTTAATGTCATGCTTGATGCCTAGTGTTAATTTATTAAATAACTTTCTGGGCATCCAAGCAATGTGCTTTGATCTTTAGATTGCTGACCTGGTGGGACTGATCTGCAATTCCTTCTCTGTTTGGAGAGCCCAGCACTTGTGAAGTAGGACTGGTTATTGGGTACCTCACTATAGATTTCAGTCAGTTGATAGATCCTAGTTTGAAAACATTATCTCAATAGTGTGAGCAGTGAGAATAATTTTTAATGTTTTCCTTTACCACCTGACACTTGTCAGAAGTTAGGTCCAACCTGATGCTTTTATTGTGAAGCTTCTACTATGAACATCTGAAAAGTTTGAATTGGCAGCAGAACAGAGTTTTGTGGTTGTTTTGTTTTGTTGGCTTTTTTGTTTTGTTTTGATTTTAAGCTAAGTTCTGACTTGTCAGCTCAGTTCAGTCCTTCTGTTGCTGGAAATAAAGTAGAATGAGAGATTTATGCAAAAGCCTCTTAAGTAAAACATTCTGTTTTGGAAACATGGACATCTTACTACTACACACTCAGCTTCTTCATATTATGGTAGACTTCTAATATATGGACAGCAAAAAAGTGCCATTTGAGGAAAAGCAAAATAAATTGGTTATAAGTTTATTCTTGTTACACATAATTTTAGTGATCTCAAATTTACTTTTAAGCTTTGTTCACCAATGGTCAATGCCTTAAGTAATTGCAAGCAATTTGCACAAACTGAACTGGAAATAAATGAATCAGTTGGAATCAATGCTATTTCTAGTCTGGTGGTAGTTAATGAATTGTCAGCAAACCCCTCTGTGGATTGCTGACTGGAGTATGGATTTTTGATGCAATATGTACCTGTTTTCAGTACAGCATAGGAATTTTTTCACCCATCATGGAAGATGTACACACAGGTCTGAATAGTAATATCAAACACAGATACCTTGCTGTTTCTAATACTGTTGCTAGCTTTATTCTGATTTAATATCTGTAATATCTATAATGCCAATTTTCTTTTCTGTTTTAATTGGCATAATTATTACAAACTACTGAGACAGCACTTTCACAGAAATTGCATTAATTCACTGCAGAAGTCTGGTGATACGAATCACGAGTTACCAATTCCTGCTTCGCATGAAAATTGGAATCAGTTGTGATACTTTGTCAGGCTCTGATACTTCAAGCCTAATTAAGTAAATAATCACCGTGGTTGCATGTTACATAGTTTCAGGTCAAAAACTCCTCTTTAGCAGATCTGATAATAAATAATTACTTTCCAGGACCTATAAAGGAGAAGAATTAATATCTTTTTCCCTTTAAATTTTGAAGGTTTATTAATTTTAAAAGAATTAAATGCAAGTTTTGTTTTGTTTAGCTTCTATTAGCAGACTTTCATTTGGCTTTTGGAGAGTTTTCTCCACGTTGCCTCCTTTTAATTCCCCTGGGAAAAAGAGGAAAGGGATGAGAAAATGTGGTTAGAAGAAAGAAGGAATGAAGCAGAAAACTGAGAACCAAATCAAAAAGAAAGCTTTCAGTTCTAATTGAAATTAAATGAAAATGCACAGCTGAATCAGGTACAACAAAAATGCCTATTCAAAAATGAAGTTTTGTTGTGAATTTTAATGTCCTTCAAATATAATACTGGAATCAAATCAGCAAAAATGAGTTAGAACATCTTACCAACTTCTACTGTTCAGACTTTCACGTACCCAGTTGCCTGATCTTGTTTCCATGGTCTTCATAGCTAAGTGTTCTTCCAAACGAAGTATCATTCTTCTGCGTAGCTCATAAGTCCTGTGGAGGCATAGGGCCCTCTCAAGGACTGCTGAAAAGAAGTCACAGTTAGGTTGCTTAACTGACATGAGGATTTATTCCTCTTTATAGAGTCTGCTGTTTAATAGAGATAAATGTGACTTCAGCGTACGCTTACCTTCAGTGAAGTCTATGGTGCAGACTGGAGTTTTTTTGTGGGAGTTGCTTGCAATATACATTGTATGAAATGTCAAGTTACCAAAGAACAGTTCTGAGATAAATGTACTTCTCTTATACTAAACAAGAGCCTGTACTTTGTAGCTTTGCAGAAATCTAAGTATTAACTCTTTCTTTTCTGTTTCTATAGGCAGAGCAATATCAAAAGAAGAATCGGAAGATGCTTGTTATTTTAATTTTGTTTGTTATAGTAATTGTCCTTATTGTTGTTCTTATTGGTGTAAAGTCACACTAGGTTTCACTTCATTTTCTCATTTTTGGAGTTTATGTGAACTTTTTTCCCCAATGTGAATGGATGGACCTGCACTCCAGAAAGCTGCCTTTGAATGTATAAGCCCTTGTGGTGCAAAGTCTGTGCAATGCTTCTGTAGAATTCTTCAAAGTACAAGTTTGGTGATCTGTGAGGTGTTTGTAAGGATTATATGGAAAATGTCAGGAAACCTGATGCTCCCACACAAATAATTTGGCGCTCTATGCAGAGGTGCTTGGAAACACAGTACTCTTGAAAAATAATTACAAAATTGAAGCTTACCAGTGAGTACAGTAATTAGGATGTTACTGTGAACAAAAATGTGTTGTATTCTGTATTCTTATATCACAATTGTTACAGGCTTCAAATTTAAACCATGTTACTGAGTCATAGGAGTAGATAACAAAAATCGATCTAGATGTAAAATGTGTCAAGGCACAAAAATGTTTTACTTCATCTCCGTTCTTCCAGACTCAAAAACTCCAAAGAACTGGATAGACAGCTAAAAAAGAAAGCTTTTAGCAACCAGAGTGTAATCCAACCCCTGTGATCTTAATTTAGATACTGCACCATTACTAAGAATCAGAGTAGTACTTGATCTTGTAAATAACAAGATTTAATCACTGGCATAATTTAACACAGTTAATTAAAAAAATTTCCTGAGTTTGAGTAATCATGGGAATGTTTTTCCTCACCAGAATGATCATATATTTTTTTTTCCTGTACAATTTTTTTTTGTTTGAAGTACAGACATTACATTAAAGCAGTGGTGAAGTTAAACCTAAAAAAATAGAGATTCTTCTTTTGGCTTTCTACTCCATCTGACCTGCTGTAGTGGGTCTCAGATGTTTCAGAAGTTAGTTGCTGTAATAGCTGTCTATTTTACAGTGCATCTGTCCATATGTGTTATGTTTTTATATAAGTGACTTCACTACAGTATATATTACATCCATTTTCCATGACAGAAGATTATTTCTTTCAAATGCCTGCCTGGAAGAGGATGTGTTTGTGGACTTTTACTGACCATGAGAGATGTCATGCAAATGACATGTTACTAGGCCTTCAGTAAAGAATTTGGGGTTTTTTTCAGTGGAAAACTTTGCTGTAGGCCATAAAAGATAAATTAAGGAAACATCTAAGTAATAGAATACTCATGATTTAATTCAGGCCTGAAGTGGTGTGCAGTTGTAGAGGCCTTGTCTTAATATTTTTAATATGGCTTTTCTGTATGGATTTTTTTCCTCAAAGGGACTGTAACTTTCTTCCTTCATTTTCTGACTGACACAGTGCTCCCCATAAACGTGCAGAGATGCTCTGCTCAAGGCCCTTGAAGTGCAGTTTCATAATACTATGATATTAATGTTGCACATGTTGCCTGCCCTGAGTTTATCTTTACTATGTACTAAGGAGGACTTAAGATGTGGCTTTAAAGTGGCTTGGTGCAGGAATGGACCTGAAAGCAAAGACTACAAAGATGTGAAAGCCTTGGCTTTTTCTGTGGCTTATTGTGAAAAGCTTTGTACCACTCTTGTTACCTCTAGACAAAGGGGATGTTGAACTTCCAAAACTGCCAGTTCAAACCCTTGATTAAATTCATTAAGTAAACTGGTAAAAGAAAGAATGATGCTTGTAGTTGGGTGTGCAGCTCCCCTGTTCTGGTAATAGATCTTTTCAATGATCGTGAGTAAAACTACTGTCTCCCTAGTGTGCTGTCTACATCGGTTGGTGTGAAGCAGCGTATTGCTATAATTTAATATACTGTATTTGCAACTTCCTCTCTAACATGAGATCGTGTTATTTATTTCTGTCTTGACTGGTGCTTTTGACATTTTATCATGGCTAATGAATTCAAAGAAGTAATAAAACACTTCCAACCTAATTGGGTAATCATTCATTTTTTTAAAAAAGTATAAACTGAAACACAGTCATGTGATGTTAATACATCTCGATATAGTCTTCATAATTAAATGAAAGCAGCAGTGACATGAATATCTTGGGGGGGGGGGGGAAGTAACTTTCTGTAGCACAATGTAACTTGGATCGTCAAGAGTTATTTCCCATGAGTTATGCCCATGGTATCTTAACTCCACTGAAGTAACTGGCTACATATTTTCTATCCAAATTCTATAAAAGGGAAATGCATTTTTAATAGGCATTGGACAAGTTAAACTCAGATGTAAACTGTCCTGTGTTACTTGAGCTGGAATTTATTGAAACTGATTATATTGAGGAAAAAACCCCACAACAACAGGCTTCTAAATCCCTGCGGGTGTCTAGTTTATTAGGAGTCAGTCTGAATAACTACCAGCAGCTAAATCAAACTCTTACGCTGTGTTTGTAAGAATATCTTTACATGGCGCATTACAGAAGGGGTGCTATCTGTGCCATTGGGCAACGAAAGCCCAAAAAAGCCATGGCAACTGAGGAGCAGCTTGGCTTTAATAGTGGCTGGTGCCTACTCGGGTGTTACGGGAGCAAGAGCTGCCCGAACCTGCTGACTGTGCTTCTGTCCAGCCCTGTAATCGTGTATCTATTCTGCTGCAGAGAAAGCTGGTACGCTGTTCTGCAGATTGTGGCATCTTTGTGGCTGCTGGATTCTCCTCTGCTTGTATTGAACCTCTGATTCCTTACGAAGGAACAGAACGGCACTGCTAGAGCATCTGTGGCTCTTCACCTGGTGGGAATGACCTATAAAGCTGTTGGCTTGTGCAGAATTTTTCCATTGAAATGCATGCAAGCATGCAAAAAGGAGCTGCTGCTCCTTGTTAACAAGTTAATTCTAGTGATATGTGAAAATGACAGTATTAAAAGCATTGTAATAGCAAATTTATTTCTACTGCAAGCCTTCTCTAGAAACTGAAAAGTAAAATGGAAGAATTAGTTTCTTGCTTGGTGGTTTTTGGAATGTGCTAAACATTGGAATGAATGTAATTGATGCAGCGTTCACTGCAGCGTGATGAATATAATTGATGCAGCGTTAACTTATCACAACACAAAGGAGTCTTATCTCCTTTGCTTAAATCCTTGGAAACCTTGCTTTTGGTTCAGCCTTGCAAAATATAAGTTCTTGGATAGGTGACAGTGAAACTATTTTGTTGGAAAAAATGTGTATTTAGTATCTCCAAAGAAACCCAAACCCAACAGCCTTCCTAGATAAATTAAAATTCATTAAAACAGGGAATCTATTATGATGTTGCATATTAATTATGATGGATTATGTAAGATTATGTTTGAGTGGCTTAATTCCGTAAATACTTGTAGAGGATCAGTAATTGGAGTGGCCATGGAAGGCTGGTCCATGCCGCAGCTTCCACTGCGGCTCCTATCGGTAGAAACGTTTGCAGCTACTGTTAGCGGAACATACATAGAAAGTTTCTGTGCTGTAGCTAGAACTGGTTTTCCCAGTCAGGCTATTGCCTTGAGTAGGAGTCTCCTCTGCTGTCCTTAACTTTAATGAAGGAAGGATCGAGGGTTAGATGAGTGTTTCCTACTGCTTTGTTTACCTTTCAGATAACGCGGGTTCGGGGACAGCGCCGTGTTGATATTCTTGCAGCAGCAGGAAAGCAGAATTTTTACTCAATGTCTAGGAGCTTACTGCCTGGTTGAATCCTTCGAATGTCTCAATCCTGAAATAATTGCTGTGTGTTACTGTCTTTCATATCTCCCATCCTGACTATATGTATTGGAATAATAGCGAGTCCCTAAACAGTTTATGTTCTGTGGCTCAGTGAAGAGACTCATGAAAGTTGGGAGTTGGAGCTTGTTTATTGAAGAATGCTGTCCAGTCTGAGGGTGCACGACTGACCCCTGCAACAGATTTTGCTAGATCCTTTTTATTTAGGCTAATTTTAAATGTATCGGGCAATAAAGTTTCTATAATGTCCCTTCAGAGACTAAATAAGACCTTACTCTAAGGCTTTTTCTGCAATTAAACCTAATATTTTTGTTTCTTTTTAGATGTATTTCCATTATATGCATCAGCATTCACGTTTCCAGTATAAGTGGAAGTGCACTCCCTTTATGATGTTTAGATTTTCCTAGTTTTCATAGCTGCAGATTAATGAGTATCGATTCCCTACTGGCCTAACATTAATAGGAGGTGACTGGCAAATATAAAAAAAATGAGGAAAAATACCCTATTATATTTAAACATTTAAATTTACTGTTAAAGCTGGTGTTTGGAAAACATTGTTTCCTTTTAATGAATCCTCATGCTGTACCTTAGGGCATATTTTGGCTTTTTCCTCTGTTTCTGGAATGTTTTTTAGCAGTACATTTTATCCAATATTTAACTTCACGAGGAAAAGAGGAATTCAGCTTTTTCCATTTTTGTCCCTATGTAACTTCACGCTTTCAAAATGAAGCATTTCCATCCTGAAGTGGTATTGTGAAGGGGAAATAGAGACTTTCAGCTTGATACAATTGCATTTCAGCTGTACACAGAGGTAGCTGGATTAGTACTAACGCCTTCCCCTCTCTGGAAGCACTCTGTACGGTTTGATGCGTGCAGTAGGACGCAGGGGATCTCACGCTTTGCACAGCGGTGTTACCGTGTGGGTTTTTTTCCGTTTTCCTCCATAACCTGTGAAACCGTAAACCCCCTGATCCCACTCGTGTGTTTTATGAAGCCCGGGTCAAACACAAAGGCCCGGCACAAGGCTTGTTCCTACCCAGTGCTCCCGGCGCGGGGAGGAACGCCG
>NW_008825076.1:5909839-5919016 GCF_000699105.1 Pygoscelis adeliae
CTGCGGCGGGGTGTTGCGGGCCCGTTTTTATTTAGGTGGTCTTGTGGTAAAATGGTAAATGTTTTGCATCGCGGCTTTTAGGTCGCTAGAGGTTTGGCAGGGTTTTTTGCTGGACTCCCCGGTCTCTTATGACAATATTTAGCCTTCTTTTTTGTTTGTTTGTTTTTAATAAAACTGCTATGTGAAACAATAACTCAGGACTAGGAAATCAGTCCATCACCAGGAAAACTGTCCCAACTTAAAAAAGCTATGAAGCAGGCTTTCCGCTACATGGTGTGTTTTTAAATTGTCATTCATGTGGCTTAAAAGAGATGCTTGTAATGGAAAGCGCATTTGTATTTTCTGGTTAATAAACAGGTTCGTCATATTTCGTATTTCTTTTCACTCTAGAGGTTATTGCATTTAAAAACGCGCACACAATTTCTTTGCATCCAATGCCTAAAACCCTGTAACTAAAGAGTGCCTAAATATAGTGGGAATGAGGTGGAAAGAAAAGTCTGATACAGTTCTTTAAATTCTTCTTTTCTCCCCAGGTCTGGCAATCCGCCTTAAGCACTCTGAATCCAAACCCCACCGACAGCTGTCCTCTCTACCTGAATTACGCCACTGTGGCTGCTTTGCCTTCCAGGGTCAGCCGACACAATAGTCCATCTGCAGCTCAGTTCATCACCCGCCTGGTTAGAAATTGCCTTCCAGGAGGTGTCAACAGATGTATTGTTGTAAGTGGCTGTTTGAAAATGCTTCTGGTGAAACGTCTAGTTGAGTATTTTCTTGACTTTTCAGGATTTTAGCTGTATCCAAGGAGACTGGAGGTGGGCAAGTTTTACCGATATAGTTATACTGACATTTGTAAGTGGTTTTGCACTGATGCATAAACAAGATCTAACTGTAGTAGCCTATGCATGCTCAAGCAGCTGGAAGGAATTAAGGTTGGATATGTACGGAATGTCTTCAACTAGGAATATCCATGCAAAGGGAACTGGTAGTGGCTTTTTGCGAGCTAGGATTTATGACATTAGCACATGCTTTAGAAGATTGACGTAGCCTGCATGCAGGGTGCTATGTCTATATTGCATAACCCATTTAAGGTGCCTTGTTTGTGTTATTCAGTGCGTTTTAAAAGTCTTAATGCAAACTAATGCTCCAATGTGAGGAGCAGGACAAGCTCTTGGGACTGCTTTGGTCATCTTCTCTATGAGCCTGATGAATTTGTTGTTTGTTTCTGTGGCTTCTCCAGATTAATTCAGATTTCTAGGTTGTTAGAGAAGACTCATATAGTCAACTGTCAGTAACAAAATCTAATTATACTCTTCACTTGGAAAACTTATTTGCAAGAGTAATAACTCTACTTAATTTTTCTCCCTTATAGGTAACTTTGAAAATGTTTAGCTAAAACTGCTTTCCATTGGTAATTTCTGTAATGAACTTCAGAAAAATATTCTACGTGTTAAAAAGCTTTTGGGTTAATATTAGCCACATTCTCATATAATTTCTCTCTCTGTTTCATTTGTTTTGAACACATATTGATGGTTCCCATGCTTTTTTTGGTCTTGATCTGTAGGCTAAGCTGTGTTAATTGCACTAGTATAATTAAAGCAGTCCAGCTCCCTTATAAGGATGTCCCAATTCCCACACAGTCAAGTCCAGCAGCGTAATTCATTTCCATATGGGAAATGAACTGAACCAGTTCAATGTAGTAGTGTTTCGTACTGCCACTCCATCCGTGCAAAACATGACGTATGAGTATGTCTTGATTCAGACATCAGTTATTTCCCACCCCCCCTTCACCAGTATCACAGGTAACAGATCCTTTTAAACATAGTCTTTCACATCCCTGATGTTGTCTGACTTGATTGTCTTCTGGCTGGTGTTTCAGATGGTCTGCGAGCGGTCTGAAGTCTTCGCTTCTGCTTGTGCATTGGCCAGGGCTTTCCCGTTGTTCACACATCGGTCCAGTGCATCGAGACGCACAGAGAAGAAAACGGTAGTGGTAGAGTTTTTCCTGGTTGGACAAAACAATGGACCAATAGAAGTGGCAACACTAAAAGTAAGATTTTGTTTTTTTCCGTGATCAGTTTTTTCCATTATTCCCTGAAATATTTCTTTTTTTTTTTTTTCTTCAATTTGTTGCATGTACAAATACATCTGTCTCAGGCTACATATGGAATAGGTGTTGTATCTAAAGTAATAAATTATCCTAGGTCAAAGTTCCTCGAAATTGATCAGTTCACAGCACCTGCGAGTAGAAATATTGAACATATTACTGCAGCAAAGGCTGAAGATGTTATTCAGAATTTAGATTTCAGGGTGGAAAACACCAAACAAGTAGCACAAAGAAAATTTCTCTTTTCTCATGTCTATCATAGATGCAAATAGTGTATTTTTAGCCTTTAATATTACATTGCCTTCAGTGTGTGGGCTTCTCACTTTCTTTTACCCGGGCAAAAACTGTATGTGGCTGTGCAGGTGAACGTTTCAGTGAAGTCACTAAAAGTTGCTTGTTTTGGGATCACATATGGCCTCTGATATTTCTGTCTGATGTACCTTTTTGGCTGAGTTTTTCTTGCAGAACTGTAGCCAGAAACAAGACCCCAAGAAATGATACAGCCTGGAGATGAGCTATACATAACAGTTAAATACATCTAAGTCATCTTTCGATAGCAGATAATCATAGACTGTTTCCCTTGCACCTGACTATTATAGAGGGGAAACTCCGCATCACGTAACTTTTAGTATGCTGGGTCATTCCTCTTCAAGATCCTAACTTAAAAGCTATTCCAAGGTTTGCACTTAAGCTGTTAGGCAACTTCCCGTTCAGTGCTCCAGGTTCTGTGCTTCAGTACAGATGGACACTCACTTGGCTGATCAGTCAGTGAGGTTATACATTTAATATACATGAGGTTATATTATTTTATCCCTTAAAATACAAATTTTGGCAATGGATTTGACAAAGGATACAGTGTTGCTGCATCTGAAATTCACAGAATTGCAGCTTTAGGGTATTTTTTTTTCTTTCAGTATCTTTTCCTCCATACTTTGTCCTTACTCTATGAACTGATTTGGCCACAGCAAATTATGCCAGACCAGTTTTCAGGAAAGTGACAAAGGCAGACGTGCTATGAGTACAACTGTTGATCACTCAATTTTTCCATGCCCCAAATCAGAAAAAACATAACTGGTGTCAAAAATAGTTCCTTCAGATAGGTAGATTCCAAACCACTTGGGTTATTTATAACTAAAAAACAAAGCTGAAATTATTTCTACCTCCTGTTCTTTCCCTTGATGTCAATGCCAAAACTATTACTGGCTTCCTCCAAGCTACGTTTTCACCCCTTAAATTCAACCAGCACCAGACAGCTAATGTAGAGCATGGAAAAGGCAAGTGGTAGGATATTTTTTAGCTAAACCTCTCTCTTGGCATGTTGCTGTATTTTGCACTTACTGCATTGTCCAGGATATTTTATGGTGAGGACTAGCAGGGATTGTCACAGTTTTACAAGGCACTTATTAAAGGCTGCCATTATCCAGGTTCTCTTGGGTACCCTGGAAGCCAAACCCAGGCACAGCTTATTTTTGTAAGTCCTATTGTTTCCCTCAGACTTGACCTTTGGGTTAGAGCACCTCCATTTACCTGTGTGGCCCTAACGGTGAATCACTTCAAACCTAGCTTGGCTCCTGAGGAGGTCCTTATCCCTTTAGGGGAAGTAAAGCAATCAAAAGTAATTGTAGGGAATCGGGCACCATTCCAAAGCAAGCCAAGGTTTATGAGTCTGCTGGGATACGGAATGTAGAGAGTCCTTAGGCCAGTCTGGCCAAGCCAAACTTCAGATACCTCAGCACGAATAACTAACTAAGACATCAGATTCCTTTGAAACCCATCTTGACTCACCCTTCTGCTGTGTGTGGTCTTCAGTGTAGTGTGGCTACTGGAAAGCTTGAACAAAGTTTCCTTCCACCTAGTCTCCTTGTTTCAAGTTGTTGATTCACAGGAGTTAAAAGTTGAAGCTTAGTGTCTGGTGCCCTCATTGTCCTTTTGGCTAGGAGGATCCTTCTTTAAGGAAAGGTATGCCTCGGTATGCTCACTGTGGACCATTTTGATTCTTTCCACTCTTGCTTAGATAAGTTTTTACTCAGTGCAGGTGAGAGTCAGTCCATTTTGCCATAGGAATGAGGAAACAGACACATGCATGTTTTACACAAATACAAAATATTCCACATTCCCCATGGGCCTGCCGTTTAGGATGTCTTATGGTAGTAATCTTTATTGCGCTCAGCCACTCTGCCTGCCATATATAAACTCTGCGGTTTCCGTGTTGTAGATTATGTAATCTCTGCAGGTTTCCAGCCCAAGCAGCCTACAAGCTCGTTGTGACTTCCTGAATTTGCTTCCTTTTATCTTTCTTCCCTCCACCTCACATTGCCTTCTTAGTCTGCCTTTGATAACGCAGAAGGCTACTAATTTTGCAATATCAATTCACTGTGGGAAGGAATACAGTTGCTTAGAAATTAGAGCACAGGGAAAAATAACTTAAGCTTAACGCACAAAAAAATAATGGTTAGCTTGGTTGACATTATTTAATACTGTACAACTGCCTGTGATCGGTTGCAGTTAAGCATTAACGTGCTCCAGAGGAACCACACATCTGGTGTAGGCTGTATAGGACTAAACGCAAAGCTATGCAGAAAACCAGCCAAACCAAGGCTGGTTCTCAGGTGTCTTCACTTCTTTTCATAGTGTCTGGCAAGTGCTACAGAAGGAGTCAGGCTGGCTGCTCGAATTGTGGACACCCCATGCAATGAGATGAACACAGATAACTTCCTGGAGGTACGTAATAAACCTGATGAGTAAAAGTTACTAATTGTAAGTCTAGACTACAGTAATCAAAAACTAATGTTGCTATCTCTTAGCAAAACCTGTATGTCAGCTAGTGGGAAGCACATCAAAGAACCTGTCCAAGGATGCTGAGGCTACTTCTTTGGCCTTTAGTATTTCGTAGAACTTTGATAAGTTGGAAGGAGGCAGAGTGTACAACTTGGGGTAAGGCACCGGGAGTCAGAAGACGTGAGTTCTTGATTCGGTCATGACACTGGCTTCTTTGCCAGTGCTAGTGTTGTCTTAAACCTGATGGTGATAAGAGTTTCTGAAATTATGGGACAGAAGTTGACATGTTTCCAAATGAGTTTTATCATAAAGATCTGGAAAGCTGTCGAGAATGAAAGTATTCCTGTCCTATTGCATGATCCAATAGAGTGAACAGCTGGCATTTACCTCTGAAGATTTCTTTTATTGGCGGAGCTTAAAGGTCAAATTTGTATTTCATGCCATAGTAAGTCAAGCATGTCTCAGTGGAATTAGGCCATTGGAAAACCAGCACCACTCCCAAAATTGTGAATGTCTGTATGTGTATGCATGCAAAAATCACACAAAACCCTTAAGTGGGTACCCATATGTGTGGAAAGACACAAACGAGTTCTTCTGATGACTGACTGACAATGTCCTTTTTCTTTTAATGATTAAGGAAATCAAAAAAGTTGGCAAGGATCTTGGGATTACTCCTACCATTATTCGAGATGAGGAGCTGAAAGAGAGAGGCTTTGGAGGTATATCTTGTTGAAAATTCAGCTTTTTTCCTAGCAGTTAATTGGAATGTTTCGCCATCTCCATTGTAATATTTGCACATTTGTGAAACAGTTTTATTGCCCATAGTATTCCAAGATGTTTTACAGAAAATAGCCACAGGTTGCTCCCCACAGTCTTTCTTCCCCACAAGTGGTTTAATTCTCTGTTTTCCAGGTATCTACGGAGTTGGCAAGGCAGCCCTGCATCCTCCAGCCCTAGCAGTTCTCAGTCACACTCCAGATGGTGCTACACAGACCATTGCATGGGTGGGCAAAGGTATTGTGTATGACACTGGAGGACTCAGCATTAAGGGAAAGGTACATAAACACTTGTTCTTCTGCTGCCTTTGCTTACGGTGTTGTTTTCTGATGGAAATAATTCAGTTAATGTCTGTAGGACACCAAAGGATATTTACTTGAGTAAACACTTGATGTACTGTCATCCATATGGACACAAACTAGCAGGGGAGAAGACCAAATAGGATTCAAGGAACACTTTACAGAGCAGCTAAATAGCTATCTGATATTTTGTCCTTTAAGTATTGCCCACTGCTAGGAGAAAGCTAGAAACAAAGACGTTTAATTTCTGATTTTGGAGACAGATCCAAAACCCATTTCAGTTGGCCTCAGTGCAAATCTTGTAAACAACCTTTTTCTTTTCTAACAAATTAGCAGCAGAGGTTTAGTATTTTCCAGTTCTAAGGAAGATCCACCAATAAGCGGATGCATGTGTTCTGTGTTTCTGTTACGGCTGAGCACTGTCAAGACCAGAGTTACAGAAGCATCAGAAATACTAGTTTTAGCAGGCTTTACTGTGAAATTCTCTTTTAAAGAAAAAAAAAAATTCTATGGTTCTGTTTAAACAGACTACTATGCCTGGAATGAAACGAGACTGTGGTGGAGCAGCTGCTATTTTGGGTGCCTTCAAAGCCACTGTAAAGCAAGTAAGTAAAATGTGTTAATTGATATCATGTAGCCCAGTATTGCCAGGGAGCAATCTGGCTTTTGGATATATTCCCAGATATGGGGGCCAGTCTAATCCTGAAGTTCTGACCTGGCACTGCTCTTAGTGATCTTGAGCCGTTCTGCTCTTCCTGCTATTTCAGGAAAACCTTTCAAATCTTTACCGGGATCTTGAGACTTGTGAGAAATTCCTTGAGTGCTAATTTTTTTTTTAAGAGTCCTTCTTGAATTTCAGGGTTTGTTCTGTGGATTGAGTGGTTTCTAGTTCCTTGAATCAGATTTATGCTTGAGTTATCCATTGCTGACTTTGTTTAAGCTGTGGGATTTGGGGCAGCTGTCGTCCCCTTGGCAAAAAAGGGGATGAGTGACTCTGGGATACGAAGTCTGTCCATATTCCGAATACCGTGCCAGTTCTAATATTAACCTACTGGGGAAGTGGCAGCTCTAGTCTCATCAGGAGCTGCTTGTTGGTTTGCTCCTGTGGTCAGAAAGTAGTAGGGGAGCTGAGAAGAAGCCAGGTATTGAAATATGAAGAATTAAAAAAAAATGCATATTGTGCTTTAACAATATGAACTGGGGAAAAGAAGTGGCTGCTGCCAATAAAACTCTGCCCTCTCCACAAATCCAGTGGCTGAGTCTTGCTGACAGAGCAGCTATTGCCTCCAAGGAGTATCCAAAGTTCAAAGAACATTTACTGCTGCAGATTAATGCATAGATCTGACGGAACCTTTGTCCAGGGGATGATCAGTGCCAAATTCCCATTTCTCAACAGTTTAGCTCTGTGCCTTGGCCCTAGCAGCATGTTTGATGTGGAAAGATTGTAAACTTCGCAGTTATCTGTGGAGACTTAAAATTGAAAACAGATTTGTGAGCTGCATCTTAGGCAAAACGACTAGCTTTCCATAACTAAGTCCTTCAGAAAGTTAGATCACGCGTTTGCAAAGGGCAAGAGCTAGAACTTAAACAATGCTTTGGGAGAGTCTGGGAAAGCCATGGATATTGCTACCTTTTTTTGGTGATTCAGTCCTTGTTTCTGAAGTGGTTTTGTGTGTAATTACCTGCACTGAGAGAAGTTGCATTCACAATCACAGTAGGTGTGAACGTAAGTGATCTGTCATTCCATACGCAATTATTGTAGCAATGAATAAACTGCAGTAATACATTTGTCCAAACGTAGCCTGTCACACCTCACAAGAAATCTGTGCCTTTATACTTAAAAACAAAAGAATGATCTCACTGCTTAATTTTACAACCTCATGTAGGAAGACCTGTTAATGAAATCCCTACAGAAAATGTATTCAGATAGGCAGTGGAAAGAATTTGTCATTACTGTTTCAAGACTTTTTTTGTATTTTTTTTAAATGCTCTTATGAATACTATAAAGCTGGAAAGGGTTTAAATTAGCTGTGCTTTGTCACAGAGACTGAAGTTGGAAACGCGTGTTGGATAGAAAGCTCCGTGGGAAGAGGGGCAGAGGTTATTACCCATCTTCAGAAAATATCTGCCTACATGCTGTTCAACAATTTTACAATGTGATCTAAAAAGGCTTTGGATAGCAAAATTAAGCAAGAGATTTTTCCTAGAAAGATGCATTTCATCCGTTGTGAGCTTTCCAACACGAGGGAGAAGAGAAAAAAATTCGCTTAAATTGTTGAAATCCTCCTTGATCCTGCATGTCAAAATAGTGAATCCTGCTTTTGAAGAGCTACAGACGGAATGAGATTCAGGAAAAGGCAACTGATACTGGAAGCGGGTTTGTACTTTTTGACAGTAGGTGAACTGCATCTCCCACTTGAGGAAAACTTGGTACAGTCCGGTGAGAGATTGTGAACAGAGTGGGTTTTTTGCTGCACAGACCGTTTTGGAAGAGCAAAGGGTCATAGATGGAAGGTTATCTCATCAACAGTGCTGCTTGCCCGCTGGCTGGACTAGAAACTGCAAAATTACTTTATGGCTTCTAGATGCTGCCCATTATTTTGAAAGGTTTTGATTGATGCATTTGCCCTTTAGACTTCAGAACATGAGCTGATTCAGCAGGTCCAGATTTCTTCAGGTGTGGACTTCTATCAAGAGATTAACAGTAAAACTGACCCTGATTTCCCTAGGAATTTGATGTTTTTAAGGCTAGCTATCCCAGTTGAGGAGGAGCTATGTTTTAATCTGTTAAATGCTGCTGTCTCCCTTTCTGGTCCTAGGATCCCTCCACACAATACAGCCATTGTATAAATAACAAAATCATCATATATTTTAAAATATCATCCATAACCATATAAGCACTTGATTTTAAACCAGAGTAAACCAGAATGGGATATGCCAGAAGAGAGGAGGCTAAGGGAAAACAGAGAGATTTTGTCGTGGTTTAACCCCAGTTGACAACTGAGCACCACGCAGCCGCTCGCTCACCCCCCCACCAGTGGGATGGGGGAGAGAATTGGAAGGGTAAAAGTGAGAAAACTCGTGGGTTGAGATAAAAACAGTTTAATAGGTAGAGCAACAGTCACGCACGCAAGCAAAGCAAAACAAAGGAATTAATTCACTACTTCCCATCGGCAGGCAGATGTTCAGCTGTCTCCAGGAAAGCAGGGCTCCCTCACG
>NW_008825076.1:5919088-5935120 GCF_000699105.1 Pygoscelis adeliae
CAGCAAACACCCACACCCCCAAAAAAAACCCCAAACAACCGCAATTCATCTTAGCTATGGATATTTTTGGTTTTACATGGAAAGAGAGAGGATAGATCCTGGTAGCGTGTATCTGACCTGTGGTGCGGGTTGGATGCTGAAGGGCAACTGGGAGATCCACTGAGGCATGAAGTACCACCACGTTCCAGGATTGCCACGCTCAAAGTTACTTTCCAACAAAATTCTCAGAGATGGAATCTGTTCACCTGGGGTTGTTTTTTTAGGGAAAGTATACAGTTCACAAATGGCTGCATATTAGCATTTATTATTTCCATCATTTTCCACTATCACTGTAGGCTCTTCCCCAGTGTGGCAGAAATTATGGGAAGGAGCTCAGTTTCTCAAATGGCCCCAGTTGTATCTTTGTTGTTACTGGAGACTAAGTAAAAGCAGTGGAAAATACAGGGTTTGGAAAATAATCCCAAGCATCCTGACCGACTGTATAATGTCCTTGCACAAGCCTTTGTAATTGTCATGTTGAAAGCATCCGTTGCTTGGATCTTTCCTTTGTGGCTACTAAAGGTGAAGGAGTTACACAGTCTGGATGAGGTGTTTGTGATCTCTGTTGTGAGCCTATGTTAGAGTTGTATTAAAATTAAATGAGTGAAGTGTCACACCTTTAGAGATATATTCTGCTGATTTTCATTGAGGGGTACTGTAGTTTAGTGACTTAGGGTTTGGTTTTGGTGAGCCTGGCAGTCTCCTGGTGAGCTCAGTGGGCTTTGGAGTTGTGCTTGTGAAGATCTTACTGGAGCTGGCTGTAAAGAGCTGAACGTGCTCTTCCCAGGGAATCAGGTTTGACTAAACATAACCCCCTCCAGTTACATCTGCACACTGCATATAAAAGAAGTTTTAATTCGGATACCTTGCCACTGAGGGAAGACTGTACTGATCACTGCTTAATTGACAAGGGCTTTCTAGATCCCTTCCACATTTGTCTGTCACATGCATATAGGCTTTTTATTCACTCTCCAGTGAGAACTCTAAAAATCAGTATTAGATGTTACTTCCTCACCCGCTTTCTATAGCTCTTGGCCTCAGCTTCAAGATAAGGCATTCCTCGCAGATTTTCCATGTAATTAGTGGTATTGCTGTCAAGAAGTCGTAATCCCTCATTGATTTCAGTCCTAAAAAATTAGCTTGATGTGAATCAAAAGCCATTTCTCTCCTATTGTTGTTACAGGGTTTTAAAGACAATCTTCATGCTGTTTTTTGTTTGGCCGAGAATGCAGTCGGACCACGTGCAACAAGACCTGATGACATTCATGTTCTTTACTCTGGAAAGTAAGATTGTATCTATCCTTTTCACAAAAACATTGAGAGGAAACATCTTTGGTTCTATTTATCTGAGTACCATGCAGATTGTGAACCATGCAGATTGTGAACCTGTCCCTCATCAGCTTCCCTAAATAATGGTATTAGTATTTCAGACAGCCCTAGTAGCGAGTTGTAAGTGCACTTAGAGTTTCCTGTTGGGTATTGTCATGGTTTAACCCCAGCTGGCAGCTAAGCCCCACCCAGCCGCTCGCTCACTCCCCCCCGGTGGGATGGGGGAGAGAATCAGAAGGGTAAAAGTGAGAAAACCCGTGGGTTGAGATAAAGACAGTTTAACAGGTAAAGCAAAAGCCGCGCACGCAAGCAAAGCAAAACAAGGAAAGCAGGGCTCCATCACGCCTAACGGTGACTTGGGAAGACAAACGCCATCGCTCCCAACGTCCTCCCTTCCCCCTTCTTCCCCCAGCTTTCTATGCCGAGCATGACGCCATATGGTGTGGAATGTCCCTTGGGTCAGTTGGGGTCAGCTGTCCCGGCTGTGCCCCCTCCCAGCTCCTTGTGCCCCCCCAGCCTGCTCGCTGGTGGGGTGGGGTGAGAGGCAGAAAAGGTCTTGACTCTGTGTCAGCACTGCTCAGCAGTAATGAAAACATCCCTGTGTTATCAACACTGTTTCCAGCACAAATCCAAAACACAGCCCCATACTGGCTACTAGGAAGAAAATTAACTCTATCCCAGCCAAAACTAGCACAGTATGTAAATACACATCAAAATACATATATCATGAGCTGAAGTTTCCTTAAAGCACTCGGGTTTAGGTGTTTTTTCCAGTACACCCAGTTTTCTGTGTCCATTTGTAGTCTATATTGTCTCAGTCGCAAAAGCAGGCTACCATTGTATAAGAATCTTGTTTTAAGCAGAGTATGATACCTCTTCTTATGGCAGTAATTTGTAAAATCCCACCTCAATGTGCTAGGCATTGTACAGGCCCAACAAGTAGACCCAACCATGAGGACAGTACTATTAGAACCCTTTTCCATGTGTGCTCTGGATGCTTGCAGCTGGGGAATAAGCAGCCATAAAGACTTGCAGAGTCAAATAAGAAAGCACATTTAGGTTTGGGTCTGCTTTCTCATCCAGTATTCTAGTCCAGACAGATGAGTCTTAACTTCCAGCCTGAAGCACTGTTGTATTAAATGCCCTCTCTTCTTCCTAGAACTGTGGAAATCAATAACACTGATGCAGAAGGTAGACTGATACTGGCTGATGGAGTAGCTTATGCATGCAAAGATCTTGGAGCTGATATCATTCTTGATATGGCCACTCTTACTGGAGCTCAGGTACTGATACAGAGCTGCTAGCGGATAGGGGTGCATCCTTTTACTGTCTGCACATCATACACTTCTTTGCCTCTGTCCTGCTAGTCTTTGGTGGAAAGTAGATGCCCTGAACTATTGTGACTGATAGCGGCTTCCAAAACTTGTGCAAGAGAAAGTTGCCGACAGCAACCCCAGTAAACTGTAATCCTCTGTGCGCGACATGTGCCGTGAATGTGTTACATTTACAACTGCATTATTCAAGCAGGTTTTTTTTGTTCTTTATGCAACTTTTATGCTTTTGCATACTTAAAGAAAAAATAGAATTCTTCTGATGACATTAGCAGCTGGTGTAAGTAATCCAGTATTCAATGTTTGCAATTCAGTAGCTTTGTAATTAGCAAAACTGATTTGATAGTAGTGATTAGAAATTTTCTTGCTCATAAAATGGCTTACACTGTAAGTCATGCACAGACTGACACAAGGGTACAAATTTAATGCTATTCTTTTTTTTAAAATCTATTCTTGTTTTGTAGAAGGTTATATTGATGAGCAGTGATTCTTGTGGTTTAATTTTCTAGGAAATGAACTGGTCTTCATATCAGGAGAAGTGGTGGCAAATTTTAGAAGCATGAATGTTGCATACATTGGTGTAAACATCAATCCTTTGAAAGTTTCCCATCATTGTCCTACTGAGAAACTGATGTGATGGTGGCTTCTGGGTTTTGTATATTTGGAAGGAAGCAACCTTTCCAATGAATGAGGATGTTGCGTTCAGACTGTTTGTGTGATTGACACGCATTGCTGGGGTATCCTCTGTGTGTGTTAAGAAGTTTTATTTGTAATTCATTGCTGATTTAATTTTATTTGTAAGGATAAATAATTGTAAAGTTGATATAGTTTGCTTGCTCAGTAACTATAAATAAATATTTTTGTGGGACAGTGGCTTGAATAGACCAGACAAATGCAGACTATTTCACTGCAGAATGGATTTTCAGAAATTTTAAAAGATTCAGCAGTAGCTACAATGTCTTTGTCTACATTTGTAACACTACCTTCTTGTGGAGTAGTTTTGAGACACTTTTTTCTTGGTGGTTTTGTTAGATGGAAAGCAGCTGTTAATGCTGAGAGGGAATAGTACAGAATTATCCTACCCAGCACAGTTAAGATGAATCCTTCCTGATTTTGTCTTATATCTCACTAGGGAGTTGCTACGGGAAAGTATCATGCTGCTGTTCTCACCAATAACGAAGAGTGGGAAAAGGCTTGCGTTAAAGCTGGCAGGAACTGTGGAGACTTGGTCCATCCTCTTGTGTATTGCCCTGAGCTCCACTTCAGTGAATTTACCTCTGCTGTAGCTGATATGAAGAACTCTGTGGCAGTAAGATTTTTTTTTTCTTTTAAATTGGATTTATTACATAAAACTGTGTGTTTTCTAGATAATGTGCTGGCCTGTTGATAGCTGGCTTGAATGCTTTTCATGTGGGCTGTAATCTTTTAGAAATGGGCCGTATAGTTATGGTCTTCAGGGTCTTTTACCTGGGGATTTTGCAGGCTATATGTCACTACACTGATATTTAGTATCAATTTTAAACAAGGTAGCTTGCTGCAAAGGTATCTTTAGGCTGCTTGCCTTTTAAGCGTGGCCCTAATATGAGTGCTAAGTTCCTGGATGGAGACCATTTAAGAAGTAAAGATGAGTATTCCTTAGATCATATACAACCAACAGAGGCAGTAACTGGGAATGCAGAAACCAGGAAATTGAGGACAGAGGCCTCGGGGATTGCTGCAGCTGCCTTTGCTGCGTATGAGAGTTCCAATGTGTGCTGAGTTCCAAAACCACTGCAGAAAGGAGCTTGGGCAGAAGAGGAATTGAGCAGGGCCAGACTGCTACCAGGGATTAAGTCAAGGGATTTACAGTATAGTTGGTTTGCAAGACTGTGTTTTAGGGCCATTCATTAAGCTCTGAATTAGATTTGCAGAACTGTCTTTTCAGTAGGTAAGAATAAAACATTGACATTTTCTTTTCTTGCAAGACCAACTGTATTTTTATTATTTCTACAGGACCGAGACAATACTCCAAGCTCCTGTGCTGGGCTCTTCATTGCTTCTCACATTGGCTTCGACTGGCCTGGGGTCTGGGTCCATATAGACATTGCTGCACCTGTTCACGCAGTGAGTATGTTCACATGACTTCTGATGTTTTCCTGGGCGAGCAAGCTGGGTAAAGAAAACTGCTTGTGCCTGCAGATGCTCTGAATTCTGTGCAATCAAATTCAAAGCGAGAGAATTAGGTGGAGAAGAGTTCTTTTGAAAAGTATTGACTCTTCATCTGTGTTGGGAATTTCTTTGTTTTGGTAGCTTCATCTGTTCGTATTTTTCATTTTGGTTTAAAAATATTCTAACGGCCACTTTAATCAGCAACATCTTTATCATTGTGAACTTTGACAACTTGCCTGCTCTCTGTTCATGGCAATAGTCCTAGCCTTCCGTTTTCACCCATATTGTTTTAAGATGATTGACCAGAGTTGATCATCCTGCCTGCTGACCTGCAGCAGAGAAAACATTTGTTTCCTCTTGGGGGTTTCCCCTCCTCCCGTTGATGGAACTTGTGTATATTCTTTTTTCTTAAAAACCAAGCCAATTTACTCCCCCATCTCCTTTTTTTTTAAACCCAGCTTACTCGGCTCATACTCCAAATCTATGCTCGTGCTGGATGGAACATTCCCTGCCCTGAACAATGCTAGTATAAATCCACCCTCGAGTCAGTGTGAGCTCTGTTCTCGTGTGAATCAACCGATGTGTTGGTTTAATCTAACTGGGACAGATTCCAATAACAGAAGCACAAGCTGAGCAGGCCTGCCAGGGACCCCGAGTATTCGCTGTGGCCCTGCGCCATCACTCCTCTTGTTGAGTGAGTAGGTAAATTAAAACTAGATTCAAATTATACTATCTGAAATGTGAACTGTTGTGTGGGTTTTTTTTTTCTAGGGTGAACGAGCTACCGGCTATGGCGTGGCTTTGTTGCTGTCCCTGTTTGGAGGGGCATCTGAAGACCCTTTGCTAAACATGGTGTCCCCTCTAGGGTGCAATGGAGACTCTCCCACTGAAGATATGGAGAGGGATTCCAAAAGGCGGCGCCTGGTTTAACGCGCCCCCAGCCCTAAGTGACGGGGTGCATGGGTTACCTCACTTTGCACTGATTCATTCTCAAGCAATGAAAATGTCACACATCAGAAATCGCCATTTTTTTTTACTATCATGATAAGATTTATTACTTGTTTCTGATAAAAACAGCCTGATTTCTTGGTGTTTTTAAATTATTGGTGCACACAGTTGCTGAACAATATCAGTGGTGCAGAGTCCAGGCTCAACTAACTGTATCAGGAAGAGGACACGTCCTCCTCTGAGCTCCTCACAAAACCTAACTAAGTGCATTAATGCATGAGAAGCTCTCCCTAGTCTGAAGAAGCGACTGCAGCTATTGCTTACAAAGCCTTCTGAATTACTTATTATACGTGAGGTTTTATCAGACGTTTCTGCAGGCCCCACTACATCTCAGAACACAGGACAAGGAAAAAAACCTCTGTAGACTTGGCTTATTCAGTGACAATTTAGCTTAGCAGCAAAGGAAATGTAATGAGAAAAGGCCTATAGTTTTAATAAGGTGCTGTTTCCGCATGTTTAATGTTTTTCTGACCAGTAAAATCAACGAGAGTGGTCCAGAACATATCTCTACGTAAATCTTTCACATACAAATTACAGAATCTATTCATGTTAAATGAGGAAAAAAATAGAGGGACTGTGATTGAGTAAAATCGGTTTACAAAGCAGAGTGGCAAGTTTCTTGCCACTTCATAAATTTATTATTAAAGCAGCTTACATATCCCATGTGGTGTTTCATGGTGTTATTTACATTTCTGAGAACACCGAGTGCTCCAAAAGTTTGTGCGCGACATCATTACTCTGTTCAAATTCCTTTTCCCAGCACTCATATGTCTGAAAACAGACCTAGCAGGGCAGCAGCTTAGACTGAATGGTTTGGGGTAGTTCTGAAGAACTTACACTGATTCACTCCGTTTGATTCAACGGTAATCAGGGATGCGTAGTATTAGTTTCTGTATAAGCCAGTCACAAGGAGCTTACAAGCACTAGTTTGGCTTGGACACGCACAGAAAATGACTTGCCCCAGTTTATGTAATGTCTGCAGCAGAGTTGGGAACAGAGTGACCAAGTTTTAATCTGCGCTGGTCCCTGCCCGGTGGTGCAAGCGTCAGCCTGTGGAAACATTTCTTGGCTCAACCACAGTGTTGATGGTGAAAAATCCCACCCAGCACACACTTTTGGCTGCTTTGCAGATAAAGTCAAGCTGAGTTCTGATGAATTACACCTTTCCCTGTGTCGGAGGTGATCTCCGGAGAGAACTGGTGCTAGGTTTTAGTTGGAGTTCCAACAATGAGGTACGCATCTGGTTTAGGCATGAGTCTTTTTGATTAAAGACCTCATGGAAAGCTTAACGCAGAAGGGAGAAGCAGCAACGTTTTTCATTTTGGTTTTGTGGCTATATTTGATTCTTGGGCAGAATGTAACTTCTTTTTTTTTTTTAAATAAAAAACCCAGCACTTCATTACTTCCTGTATTTGCTTCTCCCTTGCTGTTTTGGTTCCCTGGTCCACATGATCGTAGTTTTAGGAAATCTATATATAAATGAGTTCTGCCTTCGGTCATTTTAGACACTTGGTACAAGCGCGCTCTGGTACCAAAAACTGTTGTGGGAAATGTGTTGATGAAGAGTTATTGTCATTACTGACTCAGTCTGACCACTGAAGCTAATGGCAAAATGTTCTAATTTCAGTGCTCTGAAATCAAGTCTTCAATCTCCATCTTGTAGAAACACTCTTCAAATTAATCAATTCTAATTTTGAGATTTAGTGTTTTACCAAAATGAGGCAGATTTTTACATAGAAAGTAGCCTGCGGTTTTGTGGCATAAGGCTAAATTCTAACGTTACTCACCAAATGCAGCAAGCCCAGATAAAGCAGAAATTAGATTTTGATGACTGATTATCATATTCTTTGATTTTACTGTGTCTCAAAGCATATCATCCTGCTGGATTTAATTTGGAAGGCACTTAACAGAAGCCATCTTTAAAAAGAAATATCTAGTATTAAAGAAATCTAATATGAAATACCTGAAAAGCAAACAGGATAAATATTTAGGAAATCAAAAACTGAAAACCAGGTTAAGTTTGCTTAAGCAGATTAAAATAAATCAGTCCAACACCTAATAGTAAAAAGGTCTGATGCTTCCTCTGTTTCAGAGATACAAAATGAAAATCAAGGCTTTTTTTTTTTCCCAATTCCGTAATAGAATCACTTGCTGTTCCCAATGTACATTATTATTTCCTTCTGTTTAGGTAAGAGGTCTATTCTCCAGAGCAGAAGCTTAGGACCTACACAAGACAGTGATTTGTGAGCTGTATTTACCAAATAAATCATTCTTTCTCTTCTGTGTTTCACAGAGCTTGCACGGGGATTGTTCCCGTTAAGCTCACAGTGTTTCTTAAGCCCCTAACGAGTAGAATTTTAGTCCCTCCGAGACCAGTTTCCACCACCTGGATTTACTTACCTACTTTCAGGCAATGGGCAGTTTTAGCTTCTGCTGCAGCATTCGCCCTGAAGCACTTGGTATGAGACCTGGAGGCGATCTACAGAAGGGGAGATCCCAAAACTGCCTTAGAAGTAGCAGATACTCAGTGTCAGAAATTAATATGTGACATAGTTACCAAAGAGAAATAAGCCTGCATCGAGCAGCAAAGCTGGAATTTGGTCTCTGCAGCTGCTACCCACTTCTGCTAACCACTGTGCAGCCTGAAATGAGCATATTGCAAACGCTGTCTGATGTTCTTACTGCCTCTGTGGCCGTCCTGACCGAGTGCTCTACAATTACTAACACATTTAGCTTTACGGTCCCCTCCGCGTGACAAAGCGGCACGGTTATTCACAGGAAACAGTTCCAGACACCAGAGGTTGACCTCAGTGGGTTTAGGTGACTACACTTGAAGTATCCTCTGGCACCACTTAAGCAGCTTGAAATAGAAACAGTCCTACGGTGGGCAGCGTGCACCTGCATCGTTTCCTAAAACTCTGCTAGGGCCTGAGTCCTCCACGCTGCCGGGTACCCTGGAGCAACCCTTCAAAGATAACAAGGCAGCACAGGGCTCAGTGAGTTGCTGAAGATCACCTCAGTATCTAAACAGAGAACTGAAACTTGGGGGCTCCCAAGCTCCAGGTTCCCAGATGTCCTTCCACTCCTTGGCTGCCTTCTGAGCAACCACAGGAGATGGAACAGGATCACACAGGACCTGACACCAGGCTCCAGAAGCAGTACAAAGCCAGGGAGGTGCCTCTAAAGGTTGTTTTCTAGGAATTAGAGCTTAAATTACTACAGCTGTGGGCCCAGCACTTTTAAGAGGAGATTGACAATTAGGCACAAGCTAATACAGTCACCCAGGAGATTTCTTTCTTCTTGTTTCCTTCTTCTTGTTTCCTTCTTAGAGCTGTGCTGCTGTTACCTGAAGATGGTCCAGTGGAAGCTGAAGTAGGCAGCAGGTGAGTTAGCAAACTCCTCTGCCGTGGCCACCCGGCTCTGGGGGCTGATGGTCCCCAGCAGAGCAGTGCTGCTCTTTACCTTGGTGAGAACGTCCTCTGGGCAGTAGTTTGCTATGAACTGTGTGGCAGACTCGGGAGAGGAGGGCAAGGGTGATCTGGTTTGCTTATTAAAGCAAAGAGGAGTTGGTGTTTTATGGATTGTCCCAGACCAACGTGCTCAGTCAGGGAAAAACCTGTCTGTGATGTTTTGATTTATCTTCAACTTGTAAACCTTGCCATAGGACTGTGCTGTATTTTGTTTGGAGCAAATTAAGCTAAGAGCATATTTTACCACATTTTGGCACTACTAAATGCTGTCTGAATTGGGGACTGGGGACAGGCACATCACCAGAGTCTTATTGAGGGCTGAGTCCCTAGAGGAAAGATGGACCTACCCAAAACATTGCTTAGGGATTAATTCTTGCTGGGCAGTACTGACCCTGGGAGAGCGTTTACATGGTGCAGCAGAGATGAGTGTGCTCCTGCTGATGCGCCAATAAGGCACTTCACAGCGTCTCGTATGCTGCTGGATGCGATGTGTTAGCCAGGTCGAGTACGGTACCAACATACCTGCAAGAGCTCTGGTAGAGGAGTGAGTGCAGTGCCATGCACAAATACCAGACCTGTGCTGTGTACACATCTTTAAATCATAGAGGGGTCCTGCACTCGCGTGTTATATGTATCAGGTTCTTGGACAGCACTTACCGGGCAAAGGGTATAGTGATTTGTCAGGTTGTTGTATGCTGCTTGAGCAAAAGGGATCAAAGCCCTCTGCTGAGAATTCGTGGCGAATGAGGACTCGGAGAAGAGTCTGACAGGGTGCTCTAAGTGCAGCCTTCATAGCACCAGGGCTACGTGTAGCCTGAGGAGGTGAATTAGCCTAGTCCCTTACCAGAAATACAGTGAAAAAAGCTATTCTGGAGGATGCTGTGGTCTGACTGCCAACTGTGTTTGCAAATACTTCCTCCTGCATCTGGGACAGCATTTACTAAAGCAAACAAAATCTGTGATGTTGGAAAGCAGAAAGAAACTTAAGTGGGACTCGCTGCATCCACATTTCTCATTCTCCCTTGTCTTTCTTCTATCGTTTTCCTCCCTGCTGCTTTATACGTAGGACTGAACAGCCTGCAGTTAGGAGGAAGGTTGAAGGACTTTCTCCTGTGTTGTCTTTTAGCTGTTGAGTTTTGAACTCATAGTTGTGTGTCACGCTTTTGTCAGAGGAACCCCTCACCCTGTAACCACTCCTTGTGAGTCTGACAGGGACGTCCAGGGGCTGGTTGGTCACCCCTGCCACGGACTTGAAGAAGGGGCATAAGGAGCAAAGGAGGCCACACGGTACAGATCAGTACGAGGATAATGCAGCCCCCCATTCTGCATTTCACAATCATTTTCCTCTCCTGCCCCGTAGGCTGAGGATATTTCTGCGAAGAAAGAAAATTTTAGTTAATTTGCCACAGCTGTCTCAGAAGCTTTTGTGAAAAGGGATTGCACAACAGG
Organism: Pygoscelis adeliae; assembly: GCF_000699105.1. Taxonomy (NCBI): domain Eukaryota; kingdom Metazoa; phylum Chordata; class Aves; order Sphenisciformes; family Spheniscidae; genus Pygoscelis; species Pygoscelis adeliae. The sequence continues at coordinate 5,929,863 of NW_008825076.1, forward strand.
AGTCGCTCACCTTCTTGGAGCGTCTCCAACCTTTCATAATGAAAATGTTAACATATAAATCTTATCAACACAGGCCCAGCTGGAGAAGCTGAGTTGTGTCAGTTCAGTCCCATCCTGGTTCCCTTTGGTTGTGTTGGACTTTACCTGTAGCTTCTGGTTTGAATTCTGCTGGGTAGCTGAGCCACGCTGGGTGTTTGGGGGCTTACTGCTTTCTTTGGGTACAGCATGAGAGTGGCAGGCATGGAAATCCCATCCTGTTTGTAATTTGGACAAAATTTTGGACAAAGTAACTTTTTGAAAAGTAGTCTTTGGGACATCAAGACAAGCGCCTGTATTCCAGGACTGTTCTAGGTGAGTTAGGGCATCTGTTTATCTTCTAGTACCTATGCACAAAACTACTGTTAATCATGTTTGCTACAGCAGTGGCTAGGGACCTGCTAAAAAAGCATCCATACAAGAAAAGGGTCCTTTCATACTTACACTACACTGAATCAGAAGCTGCACAAAGCCACACTAGACAATCAAATTCATTTTTCTCCATTTGCACGTCTAAGGGATGGAATTAATACATCTCATTCCCTGGTCCCCATTGTGGTTCATGTCCTGGAAATTCTGTTGCCTTGATGTGTGATGACTTCTAGGCTCCAAATGGGCAAGTAACAGTTTTCAAAAACTGCACTGTGGGTTTTTTTTATTTTTTTCCTTTCATGTTTTCTTTCAAACACTTCTCTTACACAAAACCCACAGAGAGAGTTCCAGGCAGTGTCCATCCATATGAAACCAGACATATTTTTTTCCATAATCTTTTTATAGATTTGATAATATTTAACTCAGCATGTATTAAAAATGTATGGAGTACATAAAATTCATTATAAATGTCACCAAATGGGCCAATGGTTTTTTAATATCACTGCCACAAGACTGCATTTTAACCTATTTCCTCTCTGGATCCATTCCAGTGGCAATTCCAGGAGGGGAATATATTTAGTCTGTATTTACTTAGTCTGTTTAACTTTCAGTTAGTGTCTTTGGCTCATCCCATGACCATGCTATTTTGGGATGATTTATACAATATTTACATTAAATTCTGCTAATATTTCCTTGCCTCTTGAAGTCACATTACACTATTTACATCTCAAAGGCCCAAGCTGGAGGAATAAGCAGCTGTTCCAGGCACCAGAGAGAATTTAGCGTAGGGGAGGCTGCCAGAAATGAGACCGTGTGTCTGAAATACTCACGGAGGAATTATTTAGAATTGGACAAGTCCTCCACGAAGGAAGAGGGAAGGCTTGCCATAGCAGTAAGAAAGGTGGTTGTTATATAGGGGTCAGACAATAGCATGCAGACATAGTTTTTGTCTTCTGCAAAGAATTTCTGGTGCATTTTCCATAAATTGCAAACGTCCTGGGCTGACCTACGGCGGGACTGTACTGTGGGCTCCTTTGTGGGTAGGACTGGGCTTGCAGTTTTCATACTCTGTTGTAAAAGCTGAAGGTCACTGCTGTGCTTACCCCTGAAATGAGGGTTGATGCAATTGTATCTCCATCAGAATGTTGCCTAGGACTGGGCTGGGCTATAGCTACACTTGATCTGATAGTCTGACAAACCAAAATAGATGCATTTGACCAAGTACCAAAGCTGAGCCATGTGGTTTCTGTTAAACCTCCTGGAAATGAGCAGAGCATAGGATTTGCTGGAGTATTTTACAGAATTTCATTTTAAAGAAAAAAAAAAAGTGACTACTTAAAAGTAACAGATTTGACCTCTTTGTTAAGGGTGACTCAAAAAGCAAGCAGACAAAGAAGCGTGGCTGTAGATCAGAGGAAACTCCCATCATGTCCCTAGTGGTAGAGCAAAGCAGTCAGCTAAAGGGCATAAAGTGTATCTCTTATTCTGGTCTCTTTGTGATGTAGTATGAGAAGTAGGGACAACGCTGCTTAGGTATGTGATTTAGCCTCTTACAGATCTAAAATTCACTTTCAAATCAAAGTTTGGATGCTGAGGCCATATTCCTTAAAGCAAAAAAGTCAATTTTGGATTTATAACAGAAATTAAGACAAAGTACATTTAACTGCAAACGTGCATCAGAGTTAAGAAAAAAAGTAAATTCCTCTCCATATGTACGAAAATTTACCTTCAGGATTGACCTGTGAAACAACAAAGCAAGCAGCTGGATGAGATCAAAGTGCACATAGCCAGCCGCCTTCTCAATCCCAACAATATTTGGCAGAACGAATGGTTCTTCTGCATTGATGGCACAATACAATTTAGTGGTCCAGGGAAAAAAAATCCAAACTCTGAAAATATTTGACAACTACTGTTATCTAGAGAGGGAAAAATAATAAAAAAATAGCTGGAATTTTGGACTATAATTATTCTCGGAGGAATCTGCAGATCTTTTAAGTATAGGGGATGGTTCCAACAGACATTCTTAATGGTCTGAAACTCTGGAGAGCAAGTCTTGCTCTGAAAGCCAGTGAAACTTTAGGGTAGATAAATATTTTCTTTTTACTCGATTTAGGTGTCATTTTCAAGTCAATGAATTGTCTACAGTTCATGAACAAAATGTTTTAAGTCTTGCTAATCCACTCTAGCATCGGTCCTAAAGGACATTCATTGTACTTTAAAAATGTCTTGTTTGCAGAGTTACTCACTTCAATACTAAGAAAAACTTTAGCAGTAGTAAGAAAAACGTACCCATGTATAAATAATAGCTGTCATCCAGAAGGAGTTTGTTGGCCTTGGAACAGATAAAATGACCCAGAAAAAAAAAATAATGGGCAGAACCAAAGTGAGAATTGAAGCAGAAATCCTGTGATTCAGAATGATCACGAAATAGCAAAGTCTTCCTGACTTGGACGCCATAGCATTATACAAGGCAGACTGATAAAACTTCTCTGACTCTTCCAGTTCATGGTCATGAAATATCCTGAACCACTGAAGGGGGGGGGGGGAGTTCAAATGAATCACTTTTATTTTCTAGGAAAAAGGGTGTGAGACTGCTAAACAGCATTTTTAACCCAGACGATTAAATAAATCAGATGAGGGGATGGCATAATGGAACTTCTTAAGAACTGCAGGTGTGAGGTGGTAACAGCATGTTACCCAAGTCTTTCATAAAAGCTTTTGCTGACTCCATCACTGATAATCACAGTCCAGGATACTAGATTTATGGTAGGCTGATTCATAGGTACTAAAAGGATATGAGTTAAATCGTCTAAATTCCACCTGCTCAGTAACCCTCCTAAGTTACAGGGGTGTGTTTACACTTACACAGCAAACAGGGCCCTAAACAGTTGCCAGATGACTTTGTCAAAAGTTTAATTTTCTTTAAAAGGCCAGAGAGACAATGTATAGTGTGAAAATGAGCATCAGTTCCTGCATATGGCACTACGGATAGCCCTGGCGGAGGCTGTAGTCCTGAGAGGCGGACGTGCGCTCACCACTGGCACACGTGCTCTGTCAACGCAGTAATGCTGATTTAGGACAACTGATTTACACCATCTTTTTTGTCCAGACGTGATTCAAGTCCTTCTTGGAGGACTGGAAACTATTAAGTGCTATTATAATTTTTTTTTTTAAGATGTTTTGCACTGATTACATGCATATTGCAACAGGTGGGTTTGCTCTTAGGTTTTTCTTGCCTGTTCAGAAACAGTTCACTGGCAGCGATCGTAACAGGAACTTCATTTAATGGCCTGCCTGCTTCTTCACTCCTCTGAATTGATGGGGAAAGGACATGATCTGCTGCAGCTCATGAACGGTTCTCCAGGCTGGGAAACCGAGCAGAGGAAGCAGGTGAAGGATTCATCTCTGGCATCTTGCCTTTGATGCTGCCTTCAGCTTCCATCTCTTCTGCCACTTCATCTCCTCTACTTCTTCAGCATCGTGGCTCAGATGTCTTCTTTTGGACACCTCTGAGCCTACCAGAAAAAAAATTAATAGACGGTGATAACTTTAGACAGAGAGAACAGAATGCTCTTGCCGAGTGGCAAATATCTCACCTGTGCTTTCCTGTGTGCCCTGGGTCCTCCTCATGCTCAGCCTCAAAGAGGTGCTAACCACCAGTTCAAATCACTAAAACAGTTTGAAAAACAGTGGAGTTCAGAGTTGTGTAGATGATTTAGAAAGACAGTTTTCCTCAAAATCCAAAGGAACTGTGCCTGTAAATTACGGGTGTGCTGTTGGCCGTCTTAGTGCATATGTTTAACTTTACAGTACAAGTTAACTATAGCATAATGGAACATACAGTTAATGTTTTTATTCTCTTTATTAGTATTTTAATGTCATTTTAATATAGTTTAAGGCAGTTATTGAGCTCTAAATAGGAACATCTGGGAAGAAAATAGTTTTCCACGTACATTGAAGTATGTTGGGCAACAGTAGTGTTTGGGAGGGACAGAGTGGAAAATTGTACACATCTTGCTAAAATACACACGCTCCCCTTAAATGAGGGCAGCTCTTGGTGCAGCTCTTGGAGAGCAGCAGGGTTTCGTTCCTGCAGGTCGTGGCTGTGTGCAGAGACACGTCTCCGGCAGGGTGTGTTGCTTCCACTTCTACACATCATCTTTCCTACCAGTAGCGGCTCGTTGGCTTTTAACTTCCCCGAGGTGTGGTTCAGCCAGGGTTGCCACCGATTCTTTTTGCCATCATTTTTCTGCAGAACCCAAGAGAGAACAGGCACAGAGACACAACATGATGCTGCTGCTTTACCTGCATCTTGGAGATGCTGCTCTTCCTCTGGCGGGATCACAGGGCTAGTGGTTTGCTTCAAGCTCTCACATTTCTTCTCTCTTATTTTGATTAGTTTAATCCCACTGGTTGAAAATAAAATTAAGGCAATAACTGCTCTAAATTAGGTATGCACTTTATCTGAATTCAGTATCTTACAAACACTGTCCTCGTGACAACTCTGTGGGATAGAGTCTGTGACTTCAGTGTTACAGAAATGATCAGAAAACTCAGATTTTATTTAGAAATTACTTAAGAAGTGAGAAATGTTAATCTTTTATTCGAATTTTTTTTTTCAACTAGTCAAATACTTTTATTATATTGTATTTTACAACATTTTTTGTTTCCTGTCAAACCATCCCTAATGAATAAATCCAGATTGCAAATCTGGAAGTATTTTTCCCAAAGACATAAGGTTAAGACTAAAGCCAAGGAGACACTGGCTCTAGGTCTGGTGTTTAAAATACCAGTTGTTCGTTTGTTATGGGCATTCTCATTCACACACATGACTTTCTTCCCCATCAGAC
>NW_008825076.1:5935132-5949277 GCF_000699105.1 Pygoscelis adeliae
AGACTGGGTATGCCACCAACATGCTACTTTCTGAATCGTACTTCACAAGCAATTTCATAACATTTAGCCACTCTTCATATCTGTCTGAAATACTGCCGGTGATAGCAAAATAGCATTCCCTTTGTCTTCAACAGACTTAGCAGTGGACAAACTCACAAACCTAATCCAAAGCCCATTGTATGAATACCGTGAGGGATGGGGATGGGTCTTAAATGCATATTTTGTTGGATATCACTTTGACATGTAAGATAAAAAGTCTGTGAGAGTAACAGAGACTTTCATGTCTTTGGCCAGCAGGAACTTAGCATATGTCTTTTAAAATTGCCCCCCTCCTATGAATACATGTAAGCTTGCAAGCCAGGAAACAATAAAAAGACAATTATTCATCTGCGTATTTATACTTCTTCTGATATTATTGTTTTTATTTTTGCGGAGCACAGCTTACTTTGGACCTGGCTAGTATTTGGAAGCTCTCCATCCCGAGATCTAATATCCGAAACAGGAAGCAGATTTGACAGGCACATGCAATACTATAGGCAAACACAAAACAACATCGTAAAGGTTTGGCTCTGGACCAGCTTTGTATGTGATGTTGAAACATTTGGTATTCTGCCTAAGGTTTCTGCAAGGAAACATCTGTGAGATTCTGCAGCAGATAACGTGAAATGTTTGGTCAATCTTTGTTCACCTAGAAAGGCATTGAGAAGGCTTCACTCAGTCTTAACTGTAAAATCAAAATGCGCCTCGTTATTCCAACATGGAAAGCCCACATGCTGTCCCTAATGGTGCTCTGCCAAGAAGTGGTGGTGTAGCGCCCAGGCAGGCAAACACGGGCCAGGTCAACCCTGTTCCATCCCTGCTGGGCCACGGATCAGGGTCACTTTGCAGATCTTGATCTAACATTCTTCCCCTCGCTCTTCAAGGGAAGTTCTACTACTTTGTCTTCTCTTCATCTGCAGAGAGGCATCTCCAATGGAGGACTCCAATGGGCTCTGTTTATTGTAAGGCTTTCACACCGGTATGTCTACAGAACATATTGTCTTAGTGCCAGGGCTTTTTGGAGAGCCTGTGACAGAAAATACAGGGGTCAATCCCAGTTTACGCTAACACAGTGTGTTTATGCTAGCTGTTTGCACCAGTGCAATTATGGTATCAGCTAAAGCCTTAATGTGCAGATGGCCTTGATCTGAGCACTGAGCCGTTTGCCCTTGGCTGCAAATCACTGAAGAAGCCACCATCCCTTTGGACAGAACAGACAGGTGTCTCCTAGCAGAAAAACACCGCCTTGGCGAGCACAGACAGATCCTCCGAGGTAGCAGCCGCCATGCCAGGCTAACAGCTTGTGGCTCAGGGATAGGTCAGAGGGACAAATGGGACCAGGGATGAGCCAGCTACGCTCTAAGAAGCAAACAGGCAGGGAAAAGCAAAAAGATGAAATGCTCACCAGCTGGATACACAGTGTATTCTACAATTCAGTTTTAAGGGAGCAGGAGACTTGCTGTCTTCTCATAGCCTGTAGGGATTTCTTCTCTTCCTCCACTCTGTGCAACACATCTTTCTTCAACTTGATTGCGAACAGCTCGGCTCCTCTGTAGGTGTGAAACCAGCCTGACTGCTCATGAAATGCTCCTCTGGGTAGTGGGCAGCCCCCCTGGGTTGTCACAAAGGAGCTGACCATGCTAAACCAGAACAGTTGACTGTGGTTATCAATTTGGTAGATTCAAGGACCGTTAGCCTAGCTCTTAGCAGTACATTGGGAGACTTCACACTAACGTTAGTCTGCTCGTTGATAGAGTCTGATGACAAAAGCCTGGCATTAGGTGTTTGATTCTACCAATAGAACAGGCTAGTAGTAGGAGAGAGGGAAGAACCAGACTTGTAGTAAGCCGCGCAAGTTGCGGTAAATCACAGGAGCCCAGCAGAAGGGCTCAGGCGATGTTCCCCAATAGTCCTCATAGAACAGGTGGGGTTTTCTTTTTTAAACGCTGCTGTTTTCTGAATGCATAAATATACTCCTAATTGTGACAATATGCTTGCCAAGCCCTTCCCCTTTTCAGAATTACAGAATTGTGATCCCAAGACAGCACTACCATCAAGCAAAAGGAGTTCAAAGATTTGCATGCTGCTTTTAAAGATTACTTAGATTTCACAAATATTTTAATCTACTCATTGCAGACATATTGTATAGAGAAAAGTGCTGTTTGGAAATTTTCCATGCAGCATGAACTATACCTAAAAATGCTCAAAATTTTTGTATGGTATATTGTTTTGATGTATCATTGGGGATTCTTTAGTAGCCCATTTTCTGATATTATGGCTTCACATAATTAGATGGTGATTTGCCTATTTCCAAAGTATGTAAGACATGGGCACTCTGCTGGGTTGTTAATACTAGAACTGCAGTCTGGGAGAAGAGCTTGAAAACACTGGGTTACCTTTTTATTTAAAGGGAGAAAAGTCATTAGATGGTAGAGCGAACTGTCAAGAGAAATGGGAGCGTCTCCCAGTTTCTTCAGACTAAGACTATATGTTGAAGATACAGCTGTCAAATGTAAGGTAATGACTCAAGAAAATTGCAATCAGTTCTTGATTTTTCTGGAAATGATATGGTAGGATATCCAGGATAAATGGGAGAAAAAAAAAAAACAAACAAAAACCAAAAAACCACCCACACAAAATCACAAAACATATGTAAAATTAGCCTAAAAAACATCTTATGAGAGATAATGGAAGAAAGAAGAGTCCATTATAGCATCTGCTGTGCAGAACAGCAGTCTCTCAGTTAGTCCTGGCTGAGCTGGTAGTATTTGCCTTTCTCTTCTGTAATGTCCTCAGTCAGTACCGAAAGATCCTTCCTCTCCACCTGTAATAGCTCCCTGGCTCTCACCTGCAGTGCACCACGTTTGGTGCAGGACTGTAGTGGCTGAGAGCAGCCAGGTCTAAATCATGACTGATCTCCACATTGCCTCCTGCCCGTGTTCTCACTCAAGCTTTACTCTTGTCCTTCAGTACTTGCCACTGGAGGGAGGCAGAAAGCAGAAGTCAAAAGTCAGCTGGAAAGACAGAAAAGCCAGAGAAGCAAGTCACAGTTTAGCTTTAGCTGTAGGATTGTGCTAGGTGGCTTCAGGTCTCTCTGCAAAATCAGGCAGGTAAAGCCATTCAACCAGGTTGGAATGGATGGGCCAGCGAGAGCCCCTCCCTAGGTAAGCTGTTAGCAGAGGGGTTATATTCACCACATACAACGCCTCAAACCAGTTTCTGTACTTGTAATGTAGGAACACAGACATTTCACTACAGGAAAAAGATGTGTCTGGTGAGACATGCGGAGCTGCCCATAAACATGCACCTACCGTCACAGTGCTCTAATGCTGGTGAAAAGCGATGGGAGATGCTGTGTGAGTCCACTTCAGCCCTGGGAAAAGCCAACAGGAGCCTTTGTAAAGGAAGATGGATGTTTACAGCTGCATACTCTGCGTGCGGTTCAGTGCCTAGCAACTGGTGATTTGGGGAGATAATAGGAGGAGCTCATTGGGGTCTATTCCAAGATGCTTTCTGGTCTCTTCTTGTCATTAGTTAGCACTAGCTGAACTCTGCCAGTTGCTAACTGAGCTCTGGGATATCCCTTCCCCCTTTATTCTTCCTTGCTTAAATATTTCATTGCAGTGGCTGCCACCTTCTGCCACTCTTTGGGCTCTACGGAATGGTGGTTGAATGCTGGTGTCCAGACTGCTTGTGGGCAGGGAGAGGACTCAGTCAGCTGTGCTAGAGTAGGAACTCAGTCCCACACTCCTCATCTTGCTTTGTAGAGAGAAAGAAAGGGTACCAATGGGAGAATGGGTTACAACAGTGACTGCTATTTTATACACTTGGGTTACAGGTTTCCAAAATGCACCGTGTGTCCTTTGCTTCCAGCAGAATGTGGCACGCAAAGAGACATTTTAATTGTGGCCTTAAAGTTGTCAGGAGCATAATAGTGTTGTTGATTCATTTTTGTATGTGGGCCTCAGCCTAACGTCTTAGCTGTCGGCTTTGGAAACTTTTGATTTGGATGGTGATTTTCTACCATGAGGAATTAACCCCTCTTTAAACATGGGTGCTTAGGATGCAGGGGAGAAAGGGAGGGGAGGCTGCTTGAAGGGGAACAGAGAGAAAAAGCATGTCTCCGGAGCATGACCAGGTTTTGGTGACTATCGTGCAGATCACAGTTGATTGCTGCTTTTCTGACTGTTGGGCAGGTAAAAACCAATCCTGATGAAATAGCCTTGGTGACCTGAGGCTTGGAGGGCTGTTTCCAGCCACTTGCTGGTGGGGTCCGCTCACCTGCCTGCCACTGCTCTTGAACAAGCATCCCGTGGGAGCTCAAAGAACAGCAAGGGGCACTATTGGCTGTGATCCTGCCTCCTGCTCTTGCTTTGCCGTGTAGGTGCTCTCCTCTTCCAGAGCTGGAAGGGCAGTAACCCTCCAGCCCTTCTCTGCTGTGCTTTGCCCAGTTCTTTCTTGGGTCTTTTCTGCATTCTTAATTCTCCAAACCTAAAAATTGCACTGCACAAGCCTTTGCAGAGAGCAGGAGAGGGACCAAGACACAGAAAATATTGGAAGGCCATGACAGTGGCCAGGAAACAACAATATCTTGGCTGGACTTCAGCCACGGCTTTCCTCCTCTGGTGTCACAACAGATAGATTGCCCAACATACATGGAGCAGCACATAGAAACCCATATGGTGCTGTATAACATTGATGGCAGCAGTGAGGCGCATCTGCAAGAACGCAGTGAGCCAAGTAAACAAGAAGGCATGCTCTGTAGGTTACAATGTACTGTCATTTAGAAAATTGTCCTGACTTGGCTTGTGCAGCTTGAGAACGGTTTTAAGAAACACTTAAGAAAAAAAAAAAGAATCCTGGAGTAAGAGTGTCTATACTCAGAGTCTACTTGTATAAATACAGTGGCATAAAATTTTGCCATATTAGTGAGACCTGTGCTTACAGAAGTCAGAAAGCAATGTTATTTGCAGAGCGAAACATTAAAAGCAATATCCTGTTTTTCTGCACAAGTGGGTGATAGCCCTGAGAACTGATGAGAACCCCAGATACCGTAATCCTCCTCCTGCTGTGTTGTGCAACCCTCAGAGTGCAGTGTGCCACCTGCAGTGTCTGATATCACTGATACCATACGGGAGAGAGCAAGGGAAGAGAAGACATCTGTATCTTGCTGCTGCTGCGTATGCTTACAGCATCAGAAATCGGCTTCTGTTTAATTGAGTTTACTATGGATGTTTTAATGCCTCAGCAAACTGCTGCTGGTGCCCACTTCCCAAGAAGACTCCTCCTCTCCTTACATTTCCTCACCTCCAATCCAAATTTGTCAAAACTGCAGCTGACAAAATATTTGACACGGCTGAGTAACCCATCATCCAAGTGCTCCCAAGTAATGCTCTCAAATATGATCCCTGTCGTGGGTGGTGGCAGCTGGTATTGACCCTAGTAGACAAACTGAAGGCGATACGCTGTCATCTCCATTGCCATTAGCCCCAAAATAATTGTGTGGTTCTTCAAGATCGGTGTGAAATGCTCTCAGAGGTAAAGCAATCCTAAATGTGACGCTAAGCAAGAAGTACGGAGGAAAGATGAGGGCAGTCAAAACTCACAGCGTCTAAAATGCTGTTCTGTGCTTTCCTGTGCTAGGAAACAAAACTCTGTTTACCGCCCTCTGGGGCTGTTTTTAGGAACAGGAGCCCAGTGAGAACTGCATGACCTGTAGCCCATTCCCAGCCTGGAACACGTGCAATATTGTGATGTGGGAAGATCCTCCTCGTAGTACTGCAGTAACAACAATAACTAAAGGATTTGGGCCAGTGGCAATTTCAAGGAATAATGTTTCTGGAGTTGTGTGATAAGGCTCCTGGGGGGAGAAGGCCTAAAACAAAGTGAGCTAAGAAAATACTATTTCTTTCATAAATCTCCTCTCTCCTCCATTCGCTGTCACAAAGACCTAAACAGGATTTTTGTTTCAAAGAATCTTTTACACCCTGTCTATCCCATGCAAATAATGGATTACTTAGCCTACTGACTGAACCAGAAGTAATTTAAATAATTTCTAGCCAACTGGCAAATACGTTTCCGCTCTCTTTGAAAGAGAAAACCAAACAAAATAGAAGAATGAAAGTTAGTGCAACTGTGTTTAAAAAACAAAAAAAACCCAAACAAAAAAAAAACAATCAGTGCAAATCCTGCTAATACTGCAAAGACTTCCTTCTCTTGATAAACACCACAGCCTGATACGCAACAGAGCTTGGTACTGCTTGGGCCTCCTATGACATTGTTCCAGCAATCTTTTAGTTATTAAAATAAGGCTCCTACCTTGAGAGAGGGTAAAAGAGTCATCGCACTCCCAGAGCCCTCCGCACCAGTCTGCAGGATCAATAGGAGCACGGCACAGCACAGATTTGTGCAGCAGCTCATTCAGGCTGGTGCGATGGTGTAAATTAAACTGAAGTTGAAGAAAGTTTTCTTTTCCCCCCATGAAATTCAATAGAGATGTGACAGTTTACTCCACCTGAAAATCTGTGCTAAAAGACACTATTAGTTTGATTTTTCTGCTTACCTGATAGTGAGCCACACAGAACCTAAAGAGCACAGCGTAGAGTATTTCATGTGCCACTACGCTGCCATTGAAGCTGAGAATTAAAAACATGATAACACAGAAATAGCTCCAGTATTTAACTAGCATTCCCTTAAGCAGAGAGCCAAGGACTTCCAAAAGAAGATTATATGGTTTGTCTCCTTCTGTAATAAGAAGAAAACAAATCTGTTGGGCATGATGACAGTACTATCACTGTACTGTCTTGACACCTTTTTTACAATTATCCCTGCCTATGGCTGCAAGTGCCTCTCTTCGTAGGTGACTTATCTTGCCTTAAACATTGTTACCTAGCAACGGAGGCCAAAAAAGCAGAGGAGACTGGCAGTCCCATAAAGTGGTCGCCGCTCCTGAATACACAGAACATGCTTTCTTCTACTCCACATGGCAGGCCTCCACTTGCCTGTCCAAAACGCACTTACTCGAAACAGCAACCGGAGTGAGCTGAACAACTGGTGGAAACAAAGGTATGCCCTTGGGAGCAGAAACTGCTGCGTCAGGAGCCATGTACGGTCCTTAACGATATTCTGTGTTGCTCACAGAATGGCTGGAAGGCCTTTACTGTGAGCATCGATGCATCACCCATCTCTGCCCCGCATGTTGTTATGAAGCTTGTGACATCCGAGAAGTCATTCCAATGACTGTTCTCATTCCAATACTGTGAAACAAATGCATGGCTGAGCTGTTTGCAAAAGCACATGTGCGACTGCACGGACAAGCCAGGTAGCTGTCTACGCAAATCAAGTGCTCATGTTTGCACAACTGGTATTTAGTAAAGCTAATCCTTAGAGTATTTTGATAACAGGTTCCAGCTTTAGTTTAGCAAGACTAAATGCTTACCCGTATCGCTAAAGAGAAGGTCAGAGAACCACACTAGGATGAACTTGGGTTGTTTCCTTACTGTTCTCATTCAATATTGCTTCTTGGAGAGAGTCTTGTTTATCCTTTGTATGTCTCTCAATCGCATGTTGCCTTAGCAACAGCCAGACTGTGAATTCATAGAGAATCTGCAATTAAAGCACATTTGCACCTCATTTTTTTCCACAGAACTTGTAGATGTGTACAAGTAACACCTTTCCTTGTTTGCTAATTGATAGTTTGTAAGGATCTAGATCTCTATCTAAAGAAGACAAAAAAGTAGCATGCTTTAGAGGGGAGCCAGTGGCTATGTCATATATGTGTAAATTAGAGAGTTCGGGTTGCAAAGGCTTTGGAGGCAAGAGCTGCTTTGTGTCAGTGCTGCACAGAACTTTGTGAGTCTGAGCATTATCAGAAAATGGGGGGTGAAGTCTAATTGCTGCACTTTTCTTCAGTAGCAACAAATGACTGTTTTCCCTAACAGTTAATTAAGTTAGCATAGGAATATGAAAGTTTAACTTGGCTGTAGAGCACGATCCCCTCTGAATTCCACGTCTCGTGTTGAAGTGTCTTCGACAAATCAAATGACAAGTGTGCCCAACAACACAGCGTTCTCCCGTGCAGACTCCAGGACTCCAGATTCACCGCTCTGGGCTCTCTTACAAAGCCAAATTCTTGTACTACGATAAACTGATAGGCCTGGAACAAGCTTCCAGGCTTTAACAACGGGAATTGGACTTTGCAGGTGGCCTGCCCTCAGAGGTTGGAAACATACATGCCAAACTGTGCATGTATTTCATGAATGCTTTTGCCAAGGAATTTTGGTTTGTCCCTTGTATCATTCCTCAGGTGGAGCTGGGTGCCGCAGGTTGTGGGAGAGTACAATACAGCACAAGAATAAAAATACAGTTTTCCTTTTCTCTCAAAGACTGTCTCACCTAACTAGGGAATGAGAAAATGTGGAATTCCTACCTTCATGCCAAGAGGCATGCTTGGCAGTCAGTATGGTTTTAAGCCAAAGCTGATGAGAACTGATTGTGGGATTGTAGGGAAGAATTCCTCTGGGGAGGTATTTAGCCCTGCAAAGAAACTTAGGGCAAGCAGGATGTTCCCATAAGCAGGAAGGAATGGGGAACTACGCAAGGCATAATGCCTCTGGTCACAAGCCATCCAAATGATGCAGGACCAAATCAGCAGAACAAAAGTCAACCAGCTGTAATGTGCAATGCTCCAAACTTGCAAGGCAACAGAAACACGCAGTGGAAGAAATGCTGCCATTTAAATTTCAATAGGCCTCAAAACCAGATATATCAGAAAAGCTATGTGCTATGTTATCCCTTTTGATTTCCTTGTGCAAAGAAAAATTAAGGATTAATCAAATCCAAAGTAAAATGTTGTGTGTCTGCACCAAACAAACGGGCATCCAAAAGCCTGATTTGGTGTGTCTGTAAGAAATGTGGTAGGACAGATAGTCCTTTATGGAACCTGGGGCCAGCGCCCTTTTAAACATGTTTCTTGGCCCTTCTGCTCATTGTCTCCGGCATACTTAGAGCTTGCCTACTCAGTCCCTGTGCCTTTCCTTTTCTGTTCCAAATACCATTATTGTCCCATTTCAGTAGGAAGCGGATGTGACACTGGCAGGTACGTTAAAATTGCCTGCAAACGTTATACGAATTATACCAAGTTAGTGTGTTGCAAAGTCAGGTTAGATAGATTTAACTGACCATATAAGCATGTTTTATCTGTATGTGCTTCATCATCATAAAGTTCTTGCAAATGACAGCCAGGTGGAGTTTTATTTTAAGACCTTGTCTGACACGGGAACTTCTTTCAGCCATGTATTGCCTAGCAATAGTCAGAAAGTGAATGGATATCGCACCTGCCATGAAACCAGATGTGTTTCCCTTCCTCCCTTGCCCCCCTCCCGACAAAAAAAACCCAACCTTAAGAAGGAATCATTTGTGTTTGCTTGTGTTGGTAATAGTAAGGGGAATAAGTCCCTCTATAGCATGTGTATGGCTGACCGGTACTGACCCATGAATGGCAGGCAAGCTGCCTTCATGATTCTGTGTTCCCCAAGGCTGTGAATTTACAACAAAACCACCTCCATTTTTAAGAGGGGATTAGGTAGCAACTGTGCTTTGTTCTGCATCACTCTTAGTCATGTAATTATCACTCTTAGAGTATTGTACCTGATAAAGAGCTGTGTACTTTGCTGATGTTGGCAGGAGCTGTGCAGGAAATGCTGTGTACACACGGTAAAAAGGGAGTGTTCTGCCAGCTTCCACTTGCAAAATGAGCTGCCTAAAAATGAAATGCAAGAATATCATAGGTGCAACCTCATCTTCCCACAGAGGTTTCTAGTGCACTGTCACAGGAAGCTGGAACTGCTTTCTAATGACTCACAGTTCCTGTGTGTTGGCATGGCTATCAAGGTGTTAGTTTTCTGAATGTTGGATTTGTTTCTTAAGAAACTCAAACGGGTGGAGGGAAAAAGCAGGAAAGGAAAAACAATAGCTCTCGATTTCTCTGAACACGTTTGTGTTGATAAGAGATAATGCTAGCCCACTTTATTCTCTTCATTCTTGGTCAGCTGTAACACATTATCCTGCTCCGGACTTCTCTCAGTTGGTCACATTATGACTTCTTGCCAGCACTCCTGCATTAAATATCACACCAGCATATCATATTCCTACAACACAGCTACACACCATCCAGTACCAATGTTACTATCTGAGAGTAACAGTACAGTTGCACCAACACTCCTAAACATTTTTTCCATTAGCAGCCCCATAAAAAGTAGGAGGCAAACATCAGAGTGAAGAGTAACATGAAAACCAAGCTATTGCTAAACAAGGCTTAAAATGTCTTTGATGCACTTTCTCATTAGGGCAAGTGTGATCCAGTCTGGACGTGGTGACATGCAGAACAGTACGCAAGAGTCTCCAGAAAGGTCAAGGTACATCCGAGTCTCTAAATGCTATATTGAACAGTCACAGCTCATGTGGGAGAACCTTTTCTGGGAGAACCTTTTCTTAGGCTACATGTTGAACTAGACAAAGCAAAACTACCCTTCAGAGCTCTTTCTTTAGCTCCTATATATGCTGCGAACAAACTTTATCCCAATTGCATTTTTGTTATGTGTTGGAGTTTTAATTCAGGTAGTGGAATACTACATGTACCTCTTCATTGTTCTCCTCTTCCTCCTCTTGTTCCTGGTCTTCAGAATGAGACAGTATTTGGGGAACTTAGGGTTTTGTCAGGTTTTTTTGCAAATTCTTGTAACTGTGATTCCAAAATCAGGAATCAGTAGGCAGAAGATATTACCAGTATCAACTCCACTGAGCCTGCTGAGCAGAAAGCAGTGCTTAAAAATGTACAGCTTCATAATTTTCCATGTATTCTTTTGAATAATTAACTTGAAATCTCTCTTACTTCTACCACCCAGAAATCTAACTGCAGTAATACAGAAAAAAGCACCAGTGTGCTTTAAAACAAAGCAAATTGCATCACAGTAATCAAATGTGCAATAAAGTTGCTCCAGTAAAACATTTATTATCTCTTCCAAGGAAAGATTCAATCAGTCCTTTCAGAAGGATTATTATAATTCTTTGAGATAAAAGATCAGATAACCTAATAAATAGTGCAATTTAATACCCTTTTTGTTTGTTTGTTTGTTTGTTAATAGCCAACACTGAATATGGTTTGGTGTATTTAATACGCCTTTTCTTTGTACTGCATTTCAGAAGTAGAGCCATGCTTTGGTATCCCACCTTACAATGCCAACATCACAAAACCAGTTTTCCCAACTGCAGTCTAGTAAATAAGAACAAAAAGATGTGTTTATGAACCGATCTGTCCCTATTTTCAAATCCCCAAATGCATGCTTAGCGTAGGCTTATGCTTCTCATTTCTATCCTCATGCTTTTGTAAAGGGAGCCTGAATTACGATAAATCCTGCTCCATGGCATGCAAGCATTAACTTGAAATGTTTCTTTCTTTCCCACACCCCAATTAATTTGCCGTTGGCTTTGGTCAGGACAGCATACTGGTCCTTTTATGTCACAATAAAAAGAGAATGATGGAAGTAGAATCTGATTTTGGTTCAAGGAGTTTCAAGAAACTTCTGAAGAACACACTGATGTTATCTGCAGTCAAAATGACGCATTTATCTCTCTACCAGCAATTCTGGGATTTCAGTGGAACTGCAGTTTGTGTTTAAATGCCCCGTGAATCAAATCACTACAGAAACAGCTTCAGTAGTGATTAGAGATGTCACTGAACTGTGACATCTGGACCCTGTCCAGGTAAAAATGCCATCAGATGAAAAAGTGGGGTCAGTATCCAAAGCCCTTTAACTTGGGGGTGGTTGGAACAAGGCTATCAGTGACAGCACTTTGCTCTGGTAAATGAGTTTCGGAGGTGCTTACTATCAAGTAACCAACTGCCGTGAAAAATGCCCTTACCATTAGGCAGCAGGCAGCGGTAAGTGATCTGAAATGCCACTTGGACCATAAGGACAGAGGAACTGCTGAAGCTGATTGCTCTGAGTAAGGTGTGGGTGCCTCCTGAAACAGCAGATACTGGTTTTGTTGTGCCAACAGAAAAATGTGTATTATATAAAACAAAACATATGGTGAAGCAAGTACCTTGCGCCGAGGATTTAATAGGCTTACACCATCTAGATGCACTACCCCAGGGCAACCAAGAGCATGTTGCCTTCTCAAGCACAGTTCAGATAAAACCACACCAGAAAATCCTGGCATATCTTGTGGAGAGGAAGCTCTCCCGTCTGTCGCCACTGCAGAGGCAGCGGGTGAGCAAAATGCACAAGCTGACGAAATAACGATGACGCAGCCAGAGCTGGGCTCCTTAGACACCATATCAAGAAGGTCTGTAAGAACACAGGAGATAATGTATCTATGTAGGTCCAGTGCACAATGCTTAACTGAGTGGATTAGCAACTAACGTGTAATTATGCAGTATTGCTCATCGAGAATTTGACAGAGGTCTTCTACCTTTCACTGTGTCAGCTGTAGGTCTTGAAAACCGTGGGAAAACCAGCAGGAAGATGAGACAGGCACCAAAGTCCATTGTATTAGGGTGATATAGCTCTGAAATAAGACGTGACTTTAATTGAGAGGGGTGATGGAATTAAAAGAAATCCTCTGTCTATTCAGCAATACTGTTGATATTGGGAATGAGGTATTTTATTTCAAAGCCCTCTCTCCTCTCTGTCTCTTTCCATAAGCCGTGCCTTTGTGAGACAGCCGTGAACACGAACTTGACTTCGCTACTACTTAGTTTTTATTGTAACTTTGACATTTTATCTCTTTTTGAAAATTATTCTATATTTTGTTTTTTTCCTCTTAATTGTCATAATCAGAATGTCCTAGATCCTTTCCCTGGAGTGCTTGCAGTTTGAAGACAACGCCAGGGGTAAGGGAAGAGTAGAGTGGCCCAGCGGTGATGGCTCCAGCCTGAGATGTACCAGCTCCTTGCAGTGCCGCAGGCTCCGTGAGGTCTAAAGTAAGTCACCCCAGCTCTTCACATTGGCCTCCAGTTACAAGTGGGGGTGACGGCATCTTCTAACCGCCCAGTGTGTCAGCAGTAATAAAAGCTAAGTAATCAACATAGTGAATCTGAAGCTTTAGAAGGATCGAAATGCGTTTTATGATTTAGACCGCCTGATCTTTAGATCACGTTCAAACTGGAAATATGGATTGCTGGTGCGTTTTGAAGGGGAAATGCTCTGATAACATGAGGCTAGAGGTTTGGAGGTAGCAAGAGGCTGATATGAATGCAAACAACTTTTATTTTTTTCCAATTCTCTTAACAAGAAACTTGGTGTAAACTTTGGCTTTAAGATAATAAGAGAGGATTTGGTTTGCTTTTTAAAGTGAAGACAAACAGTTTTTCCTGGGTTTTCTTCTGCCCAAAATGTAAAACACCTTTTATTGTAATCAGAGCAGTTTTGCCTGACCAGTGAAAGTAGAATTGGACTAATAACCTTTTAATGAACGAAACCTGCATTTTAAATTAATAGCACATGAAAAACCCCGAAATACAAATTTTGTTACTTCAGGTACAAAACTGACAAAATGCCAGTTTAAAATAAAACACAAACTGGCACATTTTTATAACACAACAAATTTTTATTGCTAATTTTTCCTTTAAGGTGTGGGTCTGTAAAGAGTTTGGATTATTAATGAAACAGAGAAGCATATATTTCGGCTACCTCTTCAGTGTAGTAGGTATTGCCGAGCTAATAATGCAGTTACAGGGTGCTACTTTCAATGGTTGGTAAGTTGTGCCAAAAAAAGCAACATTCATAAACTAGGTCATATATTCATGTTGTCCAATTGTTTCATGTACAAAGTTGGACCATTTTTGCAAAGTTTACTAAGCTAGTATTTTCTTTAAATGTAAAGAATAACCAAGGGTATATTGTACAGACTGTTCTTCGAAACAAGTTTCCAAAAATAATAAGCACAGGAAAACAAGTTTGTATCAGATAATTAAAAACTAAGTTATTAGAATTTAAAGTAAGCTTGTGACATTTATTACAGTAGAACAACGGAAAAAGTTATCCTTTTACAGGAGAGCTTTCCATGCTGAGTTGCCCTCATGTACAAGAACTGTATGAAGCT
>NW_008825076.1:5949304-5962335 GCF_000699105.1 Pygoscelis adeliae
TATTTATATATGATATACTAAAATTTTAACCGGGTACATTTTATGAGTAAAGCTGTTTTAAGGAGAAGAAATCCTTTATTAAAAAAGAAATCCACCCGCCGATGAAGGTGAGGTGCAGCTAGTGTCCCCGTGCCAACAGCAAGACATTTTTATAGCAACTCTTCCTTTCCGAGCATCATCGTTCTCTCCCTCCCTCTCTCTCTTTTTTTTCTCTGAAGTTGTTATCGACAAGAAAATTCTTCTGAAAAAAGTAACATCTTCCAAGGTTCTGACAAATAAATGTGCAGAGTTACTGAGCACTGAAGAGCTTCTGAGGCTGCCCTGCATCTAGTTCTCTCTCCTTCCAGATCTGCCCAGTTCTTTTGTTCAGACCATGCCTTATCTTTCCACAGAATGCAGCACTGCTGGGATTTTTCATAAGTGATTGTAGCTCCTAAAAAATCGTATTTCTAAATCTCAAGCTTTTTTCTTTTTTTTTTACTTCTCATCTCTAGTAACATTTGGTTACATTTTAAATACATGGTTCAATTACAATCCTGCTTCATCTTTGTTGACCTTTGTGTGATTACTTTAGGAATAAGTTTTGCCCACTCTTCCCATCACCTTGCTGCATTATTCTAGCCATGAATAAATTGTCTTACTTGATACCAAGGCAAATGGCAAAACTATTCTGAAAATCAACCCAGAAGCTAAATTATTCTCCATGATTGTCACGTCATTTCTGGGGCTGGTGTAGCAAACTGCAAGGCTTCCACAAAATCTGGGCTAGCAGCAATTGTTTACATTGCTTAAAAAAGGGGGAGCAACCTTACAGTGTGCTGTTTCTGTTTTCTTCCCCTTTAGCTCTCTCAAATGGAAAGCACAAACTGTGTTAATAGATTGCTTTGCGGGTACTTATAATGTACACATTTCTAATCATCAAACCAAATGCTGGGATTTGTTTTCTGTCCAATAATCCTAATTTTCTCTGAAATGGAAACTGTTGGTCCCTTATGTTTCCCTTTAATCCAGACTCTTTATTGCGGAACAGGTATTCTGAAATGTGGCTGTCGGATCATTCTTTCTAAATTAGAGATTCTTTGCTTGGTTTCTTTCCAGATGCAAATAACTAGTCAGAACAGAAGTGTTCTTCAAATTGCAAATAAAATTCTGACTTCTCTTTTTTTCGTTAATGTTCAGCAATCTAATTGTTCTACTGTACTGTTAACAGTATTAAGGTGAATGCAGACAGTCTGTATACAACACAACCTTAAATGCTTAACAGGCCAAGTGAAGAGACTTTGAAGAAAATTCTAAGCGGCAATCCAAGCATCATAGAGGCCACATACAGCTCCCTGGGTTATCCACCAGAAAGTTTATTCCAAAGAAAGGCATTGATGCATGGGCACAAGTGTTTGGACAGAAACAGCTGTCTGTGGACAGGATTATGTCCCAAAATTAACTCAAATGCTTTTGGTGAACAGTATTAAATATTCCAAATTTCCACCTATTCACCCCATAGCACTGTGTCCACTTCAGCAGAGCAGAAGCTGTTTGTATCAGCTGTAGTTCCAAGTGTGACCTCTGAGCTCACACAGACCAGTGTTGCATGAAGACACCAACCCAGTTCTGAGCAAACGAGCCTGGAGATGGGGAATAGTAGAGGTACATCCACACAGTACTTCGCCTGAGTTTATATCCTTAGTAATACTCAGAGCAGGATTAACTAGCAAGGCAGAACACAGTTAAGTTGATATAGTAATACTGGTACTGTTGCCTCAATCAGCAAATCTTTTCTGTCATATTAATTATTTACTGAAGCCATTTACTCCTTAAACTGTGAAAGCTGAAATATATCTGTGAATTTTCCTTTTAATCTTTGACTAATGATTTTGTAGTGGATAATCCAACAGAGAGTATATGGTGGGTCTGTGATTTTTGTTGCCAAATCTATCTGTGAATGAACTTTGCTCTGGAAACACAGAGATCTTTACAATAATTTGCCAACAAAGCAATTGCAAGCTCTTTTGAGGCTGCTACTTGTGTGCAGTCTCCTTTTACGTTATTGTTAGCTTTAAAGGAAATTAATCATAGGGTGAACCAGAGCTCCCATCCCAGAGACTAGCCAGAATGCTGTAACATGTTTGTACTAGTCAGCAAATGGATGCATATGTTCAGTTGAAATAATGCAGGTGGCCGGACCGTACCCTGAGTCACATCGATTCCCAGGGCTTCCTCCAGCCCTGGGCAGCTGCGTGCTACTCCCACACTGGAACGGGAATTAGTTCAGGGACTGGTGCCCTAATTACACACTCTGTCCGAAGGGAGTTTGTCTCTGTGGAGTATCAGTCCTGCAGAGGAGCAAGTCTTTCTAAGTCCTTAGCGTGAGTGAGTCAATTAAGGAACGACACTCTGCAGGCTACATGCACTCGTCTGTTTACCTATTTCATCTCCAAGTTATTTCTACTCTCAGTGGAATTTAATTCAGTCCTATAAACCTCTCTGTGACACATGAAGACTGAATGATAGTTAACATTTCATAATGGGAGCTCATGAAAACTTCCTTTGCTGTCCAGCAACAGATACCACTTCAGATATGACTGACATCATCGCAAGGTAAAGCACATTTTTAAATGGAACAGGAAACAAAGTCTCTTGTATCATATAAACAAAGAAATTATTAAAGCGATAAGAAGATTTTATAATCCAAAATACAAATGTTTGCCCCTTCCTATAGAGCAGGTCCTAGAAACTAGTAGAAACTAACGCACTGTTGTGCCTTGCTTTTCTCTGCGCTGCCCGCCTGACTCGTCCTGGCCCTCCGGGTGGTGGGGCTGGTGTAGCCGGGGTTGACCCTGGGTACAAAATTTGGCCGTGCCATTGCAGGGTTTCAGACTCGGTCTCTAGTCAACGCGTCGTAACGTGCACTTTTAAATATCGTCATAAATTTCATTCTATCCAAAAGCCAAAGCAAGCTAACACGTGAGGGATATTTACACTATGGAAGGTAAAGGTATTTTAAAAACAACTCAGCATTAGAATGAAGCAGTCTGAGATACATCAGTGGGAGCTGAGCGCTATTTGATAAGGCCAGCTCATCACCCCCCAGCTGCACAGAGAGCATTGCTGCGCTCAGAAAATCCCTGCGTGCAGCTTTCTGCATGGCAGGCTAGTGAGCAGCTCTTGATTTTACAGCACATCATAGATCTTTATTCATCGTCCCTTATTTGCCAAGTATAAAACCTGTGGCTGCATAAAAGCACAGCATGCTTTTGCACGGAAAGCGTGTGACAGGGACAAGACTCTGGCACCTCCACCTTGGTATAACGCAAAGGAAAGCTGCCCGTGCCCCACCGCCAGCCAGACGTGCCGAGCTCTCCCAACATAATAGCACAAAGTATTTTTGTTTAATCTGTGGAAACGGAGTAAAGGTTCTCGAGTGGTTTAAAGGAAAATGCTACAGGGATTTATGGGTTGATTTTTATGGCTGTAGAGAAGTGGGAAATAGGGGACTATAAGGAAGGCACAACCCCTGTGAACTTGGAGGTTGCGTAAGTTCTCAATAAGGTGTCGTCTTTGTGCATCCTGGGTATGTTCTAGCATCACTGAGATGTTGTGGTAAAATTTTGAACAAATTGCTTAAGAAATAGATGAAAATCTACTCTTAAAAAAACCCTTGGGATTATTTTTTTTTTCTGGCAAAGGCTGACTGGAAAAAATGGCATGTTTTAAAAATCTTATTTTCATGTTCATAATGTAGATATAGGTTTGGCAAAAAAATCTCCTTGGTGTAGAATACTAAAATTCTGGCTTGCAGCTCTGAAAGCAAGAATCCTTTGGCAGTACTTGCTTTTACATCCAGAAAATGATAGATTTTTGTCTTTTTCCTCTTGTAGCCTCTGTACCCGTTGCTGATAGTGAAATACCGTACAGTCCTTGGTGTCTTTTTTGCCAGATGAAACAGTTTCTTAGCATGAAAAGACTTCATTGTCTTCATTGTTCCATTCTCTTGTATTTTTTTCAATAGCAATAACAGCAAGGGGAATCGTGAATGCTTTGCACTTTCAGGAGGGCTTTATAAATGAGAGGCTTGAAGTTTTTTTTCCTCGACACAGTTCTCTCTTTCACCTGGGGCCTTTCCATTTGGTTCAGTGGATACTGCAGGTCTTCAGCTCGGCACGGAAGGACCCTCCTGAGTGAAGGGCAGCTGTCTGTCCCGACAAACACAAGTCTTTTGCCTGGACGTTCCAACCAGATGTGGTTTGGCTCTATCCAGGCAAAGAGTTAACCAATTCTTACTCTATGGAAACCACCGGGGAGCTGAAAAATACAGCAGTTAGTGAGACAACAGCAAAATACATCTTGTGAAGAGGATGAGAAGGAACATTGTGTTTTTCCGAGGTTGGGGTTTTTTTGTTGCACCAGAAGAGGAAAGGTTGTAAATTACTGATCGCTCCCTTTTTGTGCCTGCAACCTGAGCATCACAGCATTAGCTAGGACAGGAGAAGATGCAGACACCTGGACTGATTAGAAACCAGGCGTGAGAAAGCAAGTAGTGAAGCAACGGCCTAAACGGTGAAAAAGAAATGAAGCGGCTTTGTTCTTTTTTTAGCTGTTAATGAGCCTGGTGTTAATACACTGGGGCCTCATTAGCAACTACAAAACGGCTTTAAAGCTGGCCGTCTCAAAGGCAGTAACTCTGCCTTTGTTCCTGGTGGACACTTTCAGGGGTGTGTTGCTGGGACCAGACACCTGCAAGCCCGTTGCAGTGGTGACATCTAGAGGATTCGAGCTCTCTGCGTCGGCCACGGCTCGCGCCGCTGGAAGGATGGCCTCTCCAACCAGGGGCCATTTTCTGCTGCCAGCTAAACTAATTTCACAGTGATGTAGCAGAGGAAAACATTAGAAAACACTCCGTGTGCACATGGAACTGCCCCCTGAGAAAACACTGTGCCTCCCTCGTTCTGCAGCCCTCACTGTAGTTTCACATTTCATTAATAGTGTAAGCTGGGCTATTGCAAGCGAAGAATAGAAGAGTAAAATCCGTTGCTTCACTGCTGTGATTGATTGACTTATCAGAAGGCCTGTGTCTGGGGAAACTCTCTGATGCTGTTCCCAGAGCCGGGGCCAAGTGGCGGTGCGCGATGCAGCGCAGATGCAGCTGTTGTGCTCTGGGGAGTATTTCCACTCTTCTCCTCCCGACCACCAGCGGTATCTTGCCCTGGAAGCAGTGCACAAATAATCAGAATTATGACTACAGCTGCAGCTACGGTGAATTGATGCCTCTGTTTTCTAACGAGAGGCAACAGGCAGGTGTTCAGGCAATGTGAGTATACAAAGAGAAGGTGCAAGTAGGAGCTTAGACTCCTCTGCAGGGCTGCTGCTTCCCATTTCTTTGAGGCATGCCGCTGCAGTACCTGCCTGAGAACCCTGGGTTCGCTCAGCCTCCATGGTCCTGGCAGCTCCGACTCTTTACCTTGGCTCTTGAGTGTCTTGGCACAGAACTGTTCAGTGGCAGAGCTGCCAGGCTGCTCGGGGGCTTGCCAGCGGTGGAGATACCAGCCTTCTCCACCTCCCCTGTCCTGTGCGGCCAGCAATGCTTTCATGTTCAGTGCTTTTTTTTACCAAGAGAGTACATCCCTTGTTTCTCTGCCATTTTCTCCTTTAAAGCTGCATGAGAACAACAAAGTCTAGCAGGCAGAGTCAGCCTGGCCCAGTGCTTCCATGGGAAATATTAAACTGCAGTGCTCAGAGAAATGATGAAATCTTTACTGGTAGAATTTACTTACGCTGGACCCAACCAGGAGAGATTTATAAAGCTGTAAAATAAGCTAATTCTGTTTTAAATTATTTCAAAAACTGAACAGCACAAACTGTCTTTAAAATCAAAGGGCAGATTTGACTTTTAAAAATGAGATTATACTTTGTAATGCCAAAATTAAATGCTGTTGACCCAAGCATTTAGCAAATATTTGTGAGGAATAGCAGGGAGAGGCATTTCTGGAATTGTTTCCACTCAAAAAGGAAACTGATGGTAGTCTCCATCTCTCTCAAGTCTGCCCCTCCACTCCGTACTATCCTAAAAGTCCTCTGCTGTGTAACCTCCTCCTGTGCTCACAATACCTCCATGCTACTTGTTTGCTCTTTCTCTCGCTCTGTGAAGCGCTGCGGTCACATCGGTGCCCAAATCAGCCGGGCACCCTGTTTGCAGAGCGTTTCTCAGAAAACTCCTTGGGCTGCACAGTCAGACTTTGGACTTGCCACACTTTCGGCATTAGTCACTTAAAAAAAAGAGGCCTGCAATTGCTTCATCACTAAGCCTGACAGAGAAGTGGGTAGCACTGTTACCCACTTCAGTGAAGTCCTGTGTTAATTATGTGAATAAGAGCACTGGCATATGAGTACAGTATTTGCAGGACAGAGCTTTTAACCAAAGCAGGATGCTGGCTAAACTCCAGGACATCCAGTTGTTCTTTGCTTATTACACTGAACGTACAGTTATATTATCAAAATTGTACATCTGAGTAAGACTTTGCTAGTTCAAGTGAAATGCTTTGCTCAGTTCTTACTTGTTTTTTTCCAAAAGGTTGTGTGATCTTTTCAGACACTGATTCAGAAATGAGTGTTCGTGTCCTACTGGTTTAATTAGTCACATGGACTGAACAACATGCTTGCAGGGAAGCACACAGCTGCTTCAAGCTGGCTTGAGCCCTCTCCTTCAGAAAGGCAACTCTTGTGCTGTTTCAGAATACAGGGAGAGCCACAGAATTGGAAGGACGATCGCCGGGAATTGCATGTTTCATAGGGAACACGGTACGTCGCCAGCTGTATAGGAGGCCCTGAGCTTTTAAACTTATTTGACCCTGCCCACTGGACAGCACCGTCTATGAATTACTTATCACTCCTGGATGCAAGCCAGTGTTATTGCAGGATTGCTCGCCCGGTTACTTGTTTCTGCCCATGAGTGCTATCTCAGTGTATGAAACCAGCCGGGTTTGTTTTTTCCTACCTTGGTTGATAAGAGCCAACAGATGTCAGTGCAGCCTGAATAACAAGAGGCCGCGTTACTGCTCAGGGCTCTGCTTCTGCAGAAACATCCCTCGGTGGGAGTTTTGCCATCAGACGACTGCAGCATGCCTGGGAGAGGGGGAGAATGGCGCCGAGAACGGTATCGGTGTGTTAGGGGAGGCTGGAGAGGCTCTCACAGCTAAAAATACCCGCCCAAATATTTTTAAAAACACATTTGAGGGTCCTTACAAACACACAGACTTTTGTTGACAGAACAAGACTGCTCATTTATGCTGTGTATTATCCTTGAAAACCTGCTCTGTTTAGGCAAGGAGTCCCATGACAACCCCGGCTTGCTAAAGGTGCCACTGATCTCAACAACAAACGTGTCACTTTATCTGCTGGAGAGGGATGGAGGGGAAGCAGGAAGTATCTGCAGGCTGCAGGAAAAGCAGTTAAGAAATGGAAATAAGCTGCTTTATCAAAATATTGCTTTGTTGTTTTCACGAGTGCAATCCCAGTGGCTTTCTAGTCCAACCTGGGACACCTCTTACGCGGCGGGTTAATGCTAGATATGTGTATAAAGCCCAGTAAAATCAGTGGAATTGGGTAGGTCGTCTGGTTAAGTGATTTCTGAATGGAAGGAATTTGACAATGTGCTTTACTCTTTTTCCACCTGAAGCCATAAATATTTTTTCAGGTGGCAGCTCTGGACCCAGAACGCCACTGTAGGGAGCCTCATACATGGTCTTCAGTGGGTTTAAAAAAAAAAACAAACAAAACAAAAAAGGGAAAAATATTTTTATATTCCTGAAGGAAAACTGGGGCATGATGCTGAAAACCAACTAAGATAGTCAAGGGGAAAGGTAGCAAGTTTTACTGCATTCAACAGAGTGAAAAGTTTATTCTTTGGAATTTGGATAGCGATACCATCTGGTTCTGTGCCCAGTGAAGCCTACCTGTCAGGGAGCAGTTAGTCTCCCCAGAGCACAGGCTATTGTTACTACTAAAAGACACCTACATGAATGCCTTCAGAATTTTGGCAAGAGGAATGGAGGCAGGAACAAACAGTCACACTTTAATTTATACCCACAATGTCAGCTTGAACCCATAATGAAGTACTCGGATACAGATAGCCAAGTCCCACTGCCACCTCTGAATGCCCTGCCCTTCTTGCCACAGCCAGTCTTTTATCCCTCACTGCGTTGTCAGGACCAGAGAGAAGACAAACGTTGGATGAGGTGATGAAGGAGCTCATGGAAATTGCTTCAGGATGACTAACAGCTGCATAAAATCAATCAGGATATTAGTAAGTTGGATGCTTATCTATTCAACTACACACGGCAAAGTGCACAGCTTAGCTCCTGGAGTGCAGGACTTCACCCTGGGGCTTATGGGAACCAAAGATGGACTGGAAAGGTATCAGTCAGAACTGACATTTAGACCAGGATATCATCCCCTCCCACAGCCCTATCTATATGTTCCAGTCTCCCCACAAAAAGACTTTGCCCTCTTTATACATGGAATGGACTTGACTGTCTTCCCAGATGAAGGTGGCTTTGCTCAGCCTACGTCCTCATGTGCCCAGGGTGGGAAGCTGAAAGCCTGCTGTGCAGTAGCAGTAATACCGCATTTGTTGACCAGGTCTTCAGAACACTTTCCCGTGACTAGCAGCACTAATACCTTTTTGTCATTTTATATCTGAAATACAATTCAAATGTAGCTAATTCTACACATCGTGTCTTATCTGTGTATCATGATGTTTATTTTACAGATGAACTGGCTTTTAAGTTAGGAGATGTGACAAGGCCACTGATGGTGGCTTTGTGGTTATAGGTATCAGGAACTCCTGGCTCTCCAACTTTCTGAAAGAGGACAAAAAGTTAACAGTTTAGATTGATACTTAAACAAGGATTTAGGAATCCAAGATTGAAATTAGGTGCTTAGTCACCCTTCTAAATCTAGACTTCAGTGTAGGAAACAGAGGAATGACAGCAAAATAAGTATTGACCTGAAGCAAAGGACCAAAAGCAGAGACCAGACAGAACCTGCTTCAGCTCAAATTAATGGAAAACACTCACAGTCTGTAGTGGGTGTTCAATCATACAGACACTGAGCAAACTCCACAAATGTAGATTCCTCTCCTTATGCCCTAAAAGCCTTTTTTTGCAACTGGGTGGCACGATTTATTTTTCAGGGGTGCTCAGCGCTCTTTGTTGCTCCAGCCACGCTGCGAAGAGCAATCACGGGGCCCGTTTGAAAAGCTAACTCCTTTACTTGAGATGCCTTTAGCAGAGGTGCCAGGCTGCAGCCACCTACATTGGAAAAGTTGAGTGCAAATCAGCGCACTGGAGAGAGGACTGCCTGTGGGAGGGCAGCGCCAAAAGCTCATGACCGGGTCTGACACATGAGTGTTTTGCAACAAGGCGTGAATATTGCATGTATAGATCACTTACAGTAATAGAGGTGGGAGTTTGAGTTCAATCAATTATTTTCCCTCCCAAGGCACAAATAAATGCAAATTTTACTCATTTACATTTCTCTTGCTGACATATTTCCTGGTCTTGATCCAAATTTTTTTGCTTATGTGTCCATGTCTCTTCTTTTAACGCTGCAGCCTCACAGTTATTGCCTCTCTCCCTCTCTTTCTTGGTGTTTTTTGCATTCCCAGATGGCCTGCTCTGCTTTTTAACCTCTCCACTTTTTTTTCCCCCTGTTGCAGATGGTAGAAACAACAGAATAAAAATATAGAGAGATCTGCAGCCCAGTGCTCGGGGAATGACAACTCTTTATTCCCTTCCTTCCCTGCTGGGAGTCAGGAAGAGGCAGGGTCTTAAGTCATTCCCACCCTGCTTGGCTGCCAGAGGAGCAGGAGTGGTAGAGGAGATGTATGGAGGAGTAGCAAACTCTACAGGCATGACACTGCTGCAGACTCAGCGCCCCAGAAAGCCCTCTTATGTCCCTGATGTGAAGAACTCCTCCTGGGCTGGTACAGCTGTGCCTTGTCCCAGCGGGCAGCTGAGCTTTACAAGCTCTCACTTCAATACGCATGGACGTTTGCTTCTTGTGGTACTTGTTACTTAAGGAGTTTGAATGAAGCTGAACACGTTGCCATGAGCTATGCAGTTTGTCGTGCACAGGCGGAGCGGGGTAGATATGTAGTCTGTGTCTGTGGGCATGACCAGTGCCCTTTGGAAACATATTCTTTAACTGCATTTTGTGAAACCTACTTAATCAGCGCTTTTTAAGCCTGAATCTGTCCCATGGCTTATATGCTCCAAGTACAACGCAGATGAACAATATTCGTATGTGGCAGAACATGGTATGCTCTTCAAGGTAATTTTCTCTGTCGTTGAAACTGTGTGTGATTTCAAAAAGCTGTCAATCTGTGTCATGCACTCTTTGCTCAGATGAAATATGTGACCTTATCCTTGCTGTCACTTTTTGCCACCAACTGAAACTGGTGTAAGCTGGGAAGCCGATGAATCGTGTGCTTCTGACACTGTTAACCGCTGGAATCTGAGTAACTACATCTATACTGTAACTATAGGCAGGGCCGTAGCCAGGACTATACCAGGATGTGAAATTTCTGATTTTCTGAAACAAGTAATTCCTAAGTTTTATGAGTTATTCTAGTGGTTTAGAATAATAGGATGAGGGAAAGTTTGTCTTCCACTTTGAAATCCTACTTCATTTTCAGGTTTCTACTTCAGATCATACCTGGGAGAGGATGGCCATTACAGTGAAGATAGGCTTGGTGTGCTTTGCAGAACTTGTCACCTGCACTGGAAAGGTTTTGCAAGGAACGAAACCAAACGGACTGATCTTAAACTTGTCTTGCTATGAACTGCACGAGCAGGAAAACTCTGCCTGTCTACCTACAGAGCCAGGGGAACAAATTCACAGGCTGAATGCTGCTTTCTAGTTTCACATTTTACCTTTTGGGTTTGTTTGGATTTCTTTTTTTAGTTCACAGCCTTTAAGAGTTTGCTTTCCTTTTGCAGGTGGTACATCGATAGATGCCTACGACATAGTGTGCTTCACGGAACTGTCCTGTCTGTAAGTATAACCTTCCTCTTCTTCCAAAAAGCACAGGAAGAAAAAGAAAACCGCTATTAATAATCCTCTAGGCTGACCTTTACATTTTCTTGGTATATTACATTTTCAGGGGTGTGTTCATCAGAAGGACGAACTCGCAGTCCCAGAGGAAAAGCCATTGCAGCAGTGGAGACAGAGTGAGTCATGTGGGCATCTCGAGCCTGATGTGAGATGGATTAATTCCTGCAATAGGCAGCAACTGTTGCTGAAGCTTGGGCTCATAGTGATGTGTAAAGTGAACTCTGCTGTATAATGATTTCATTTGTACACTTACTAATTGCTGTAACAGCCAGGCAGCAGGGTATTGATTAGGTGCCTTGAGTGGTGCATAGGCAACACTAAATGGGAAGAAGGAGATGTTCTCTCCCCCTGCTCAGGTGATGTCTTTCTCCAGGAAGAGACCCACTGACTTTCCACTGCATAACTTGCAGGAGTGACGAGGTAAGAACCTGGCCATCAGTTACCAGACCTGACTGAAAGCGAGTCAAATAGCAATAAACTTGCTGTAATAACCAACACCCTTCCTACGAGGGACACACAGTGTCTCCTTGCAGAATAGGAGCAAGTCCTTCCAGGCATGTTCCCACTGTGAAGCATTTGCTCATGTCTCTGCCTGAGCCCAAACTCACAGACCATTTAAACACGTTTCCTGAACTTTGTTCTGGCATCCCCACTTGCCGTTGCTGATTGTTCCTGGAACCACTCTGGGAACAGGATGCCAGGGAGCCAGTTTGCAGAGAAGCCCAAGCTCCCTCCTGCAGGACGGGGCTCGGGGTGAGCCTCACCGAAATGCCGCCACTGCCTGCCAGGAGCACTGCTCCTCCTCTGCTTCGGCACAAAGTCAAACGGATTGATTTAAGCCCGGCTCCCAAGACTAGGGGTAACAAAAGGTACAAAAAAGAGAGCTGGTCAGCTCACCTGGTTAACAGTGACCTCCGTGGGCAGCTCTGTCATTCCTGTGGGGCAGCTCCTACCCCGTCAAAGCTGTCCTGCTGAGTCAGCAACAGAAACACTTGAGTGTTTCATATAGGATTTGACCTGCTCAGCCTTTTGGATGGCGTTCTTAAAGAGGGAAAAGATGGTCACTGCAGCCCTCTTAACAGATCTATCCTTCTGCTGACAGAGACTCGCGGGAGATTTTGAAAGAGAAATTTACATCAAGAAGACATCCAACTTGTGAGAAAGCACTGAAAGGAGAAACTGAGATTTCAGCGAGAACCACACAGGCTATCTGCAGAAGATAGGCTACAGCACAGATAGCCAGTTGGAAAGATCTAACTTCAGAGTGCAGGATGTGTGGCCAGGCCCCAGAGAGCATTAGTCATATTGTAAGTGAATGTTCAGAGCTGGCCGGAGATGAGTATAAAATACAGTATAACAAAGTTGGCAGTACTGTGCATGGAGCGTGCTGCCAGAGAGGGGGATATTACCACAGCCAGCATCATCACCCCAAGGCAGGTAAACTGATAGCAGCTGAGGAGGTGAATTGGAAGTTTGTTGTAAGGAAACCGATGCGGTGCCTCCAGAAGAGAGGGGGAGAGTGACAGAGCGAGCTCCGTCATCAGCTTCTCCACCGGATGACAGTGTCGATAGAAAATAACAAGAAGCCACTGACAAATACGAGTGTGTGTGGCAGGAAGTGAAGAAAAACCGGGGCATATAATGGCGCATGTCTCAGTGTCACGTCCTTATTTCCAGTGTTATGAGATGTTGTGGTGGAGGAGCTCAGCCGCAGTGTTCAAACTGGACATGGCCCCCCCCGCGGACCGGGGCTCTTCCCGCCCGCCGCAGCATCCCCACGACCTCCCAGAGGCTGGGATGTCGCCTCAACTCCCGACCTGGATCCGTGGCTGAGGCGAGAGCCTCACCGAGGCCGGGGTGAAATATCAAACCGGCGACAGCTACGGTGGTTTGGGCTGCTGGAAACGGGAAGAGCTGACCGACGG